>NC_057343.1:135026136-135329166 GCF_016509475.1 Prionailurus bengalensis
GGGCAAAAGTCAAGAACAGTTAAGTTCTTAGAAATGAAGAAACATTATAGATCTCTAATTTTATAGATAATTTTATAAAATGATCTAATTATAAAAGTTTTCATAAGTCTATTAAATTTTCCCTAAAAGTGTAACCAAGGAATATACAGTCTGTTATTTTAATAGTTATAGGTTAATAACCCCTTCCCTCTGGTATCTTTTCTTGCATAAAGAGATACTTAAATAAAGCACTCTAAACTCAGTATGTATGTCCACATACACTCTTTAGAAAACTAATTGTTTATTCCACTGTAGAAAAGATGTCAAGGACAGCAATACAATTTCAACTGAGTAAATTCTACTATAGCCAATCAGTTGAAATGATGGCTAATCATCCTGAAGTTGAAAACTGTTTTATGGTAAGAAGAAGAAGGTAAAGACATCATTGTAAAAACTGAGAGCTATGAAACCTCAGAACCTTGTCTCAAGTATATCTGTAAACATTATAAAACTGTTCTGCCATTGTTTCAGCCATTGGCTCTCTACAGGTTTTGTTCCAGCCAGCAGTAGAAGTGGGTGGGACAAGCCACATTATTACTCCACCATTTGGGGTCAGGGCAGGTGGTGGACAGAGGTAAAGTCCTAAGTCAAAATGCAAATACCATGGTGGAGCCAAGCCAAACATTAGTTGTAGGGAGAAAATTCATCACAAACTTCACCACTATCCTCTGGTCAGTAATGTTATTAAAGTCACAGGAGAAGAGGTAGAAAAGAAGAGAATCGGTCTGTTAGTATAGTAGTTTCTTTCTCTGTCAATCTCTTTTCTTTTTCTTGCTTTTTCTTAGTTTTTCTCTCTTTTTCCCATTACTCTTTCTTCCATTTCCCCACCTTGGATTTCACCCACTTGGCCCTGGCTTCCTTGGGAGGCTCTCTCTTTGAAATTTATTATCCACCTGTGGTCAGAGCCTCGCCATTAACTGTTTCCCCTTCTCTGAGTCATTCTCACCCTTTTTTATACTCTTGGAATCTCTTCCTCCAGCTGAACTCAGGAAGTTATACAGTTCTGAGTGAAGAAAATTTGGGCCTGGGTGGGACTTGAGCAGGAGGTAAGGGGAAGGTCATGGGTTGAACTCCTTCGCTAATTCCTCTTCTGTCCTCTGTTCCCTTGACGTATCTGAGGCTCCAAAGTCAATTAAGTCCTTACAGAGTAGAGTGGGTGTCTTTGCAGGAAAACGGAGGAGGTAGGAAACTGCATTGAACAATGATAGGAGAGATTGTATACCACTGGTGCGATATTAACAGTGATTTAGATCTTATTTAAACTTTTTAACTCATTGCTTTTAGTTAAGTTAAATTCATTCAAGTTAAGTTTATTTTCGTTTTCCAGTTTTGCCTCAGAGCATATTTTTAAAACAGAAAAAATAGCCTTATGTTATACTGTTACGTGAAAATGAGGATTCTGCCTTATGTATATAATCTAGCTACAAATACATTAAAAAACTCTGGCAGAGAAATAAAGCTAGAAAGAAATATATGAACCCATTAAGAGCAGCTGCGCTTGGATGGTGGGTCTAATGCTTATTTTGATTTTGTTATTGATCGGATATTTTTATTCTCATTTTGGTCTCGTATCATCTGATTTTGCTCAAATGCATGTGTTTTACTTTTAGAATAGAAAATACAAAGCATATTTCACTAAAATTTCCCTTCTTTTCATTTTAATTAATGACAAGAGTTACAAAAATATATATGTATTTAATTAAAATATTGTATATAAGTTGTAATTTTACTCCTTGCTTTCTTATATAAAAGCATTGTGGAGCAGTATAAAACCAGTAGTAGACCAGAATTGGGCAATTCAAACCTCAGTTCCACATATGCCCCCAGTCATCTAGGTGTCCCTGGGAGGCAGGTTCCTCTCCCTGCCCACGGTTGATCCTGAGAAGATTGGGCCAGCTGATGCCTTCTGGTCCCTTCTGCCTCTAGAATACCCTTGCAGTATCTTCCCTGGCTTTATAATTTCCCTGATGTCTCTCCCGCCACTCTCTTCTCTAAGAGGATATGGTGACAGTGGTCCAAGGTGGTGTAGCCTTGGAAATTTTGGCAGCATATGAGAATTTTCTTTTTTAACATAAGCAACATTACATATGAGACTCAGTTTTTGTGACATTTATGCGTCTGTGGTGTGACTGTATTTTTCGCTCATGCATATAGCACCATTCTACTTCTGTTTTCCAACTCAAGAACCAAAGATATTTTAAAGTTTAGCAATATGTTCTTAAAGAAATTCTTTTTATAGCCCAGCTATAAAATAATTAACCATGAATGGAAACAGTACTGTTATACATTCACTGCTGCTTCCAGGGAGACACTGGATGGGATTACACAGTCTTGGTGGTGGGCATATTTTCTCAACTCCTAATCCAAGCTACTAGTCAGCATGGTTGAAAGAACATCCTGGTACAACCTTGATGAGGTCCTTTTGGATTTTTGATGCTCACTTGGCCTTATCTGATTAGTCCATTTGGCCACCGCTGACATATGTGGATATACACTTACTAAAAGAACAGAAGTTACAAACTGTGTAATGGAAGAATGACTGGAATTGTAGAGTGAGTTGGTTTGCATTATCTGTAAGAAAAAGAGTTCCCTCCAGGGAAGACTCGGTCAGGCCAGGGATAGCAGGACAAATAAATAATAATGTTACAGATGATGGTAATAGTAGTAGCTAACACTTAGCACTTACCATCTTCCTGGCATTAAAAAAAAATTTTTTTTAAGGTTTTAACTCATTCACATCTGACTCTAGAAGCTGTGCTCTTAGTCACCTGACTATTTCCTCTCTACTAGTCAGTATTTGGAAATCTCTGCAGAATCCACATTTGAGTCAGGAGCCTGCCAAGCTTCATGGATTATGTATGCTCCTCACTTTCCATTCTCTGTTTCTGAGGCGTTGGCTTGCTGTGTCTCTGCTTATAGGCCACATGGCGTCATCACCCTCCTAATCATATATTGGCTGGGTCTGTAGGTAGAGATTTAGAAAAAAAATCTAACTTGAGGCACATGTATGGGCTCCAAACTTTGAGGATAAACAATAAAGCCACTATATATATATATATATATATATATATATATATATATATATATACACACACACACACACACACACACACACATACATATATATGTGTGTGTGTGTGTGTATATATATATATGTGTGTGTATATACATCTACATATATATATAGAATGCCTACCTAAGAGTTGGGGAACTTGGGTCTAATTTCAGATACCCTCCAAGGGAGGAGACTGACAAGACTCTGATCTGGTCAGAGTTTGAGGGATTGAGCCTTATAACTGCATATTTAAAAAGGTTTCCCCAAATAATTTTGGCATTCATCCTGGGTTTGAGAATTCCTAAACTAGAGCTTGGAGAATGTAGAAAATTCTAAGATAACAAAGAGTATGAATCGTCACTGTCTGTCGATTAGATAAGGCGATAGAGTACATTGACAGCCAAATCCTGGGGGGCAAGAGGGAAAAATCAGGATCTAGAGCTGATTTACCCTTTAACTCCTGTACTTAAAGATAGGGTGAATAGCTCCCCAATATCACGTGATTATATCCTCCCCTAACACCCTCCCATGGGTTGCTGTTGTAGTCTGATGAACTTGGAGAGGAGGCCTGAGGAGCCAAGAAAGATTTCTCAGAGGAGGTGATTTTATTTATTTTTATTTTTTTATTTTTTCATATTAAATATAATTTGTAAAATTGGTTTCCATACAACACACAGTGCTCATCCCAACAGGTGCCAAGGAGGTGATTTTAGATAGAAAGCCTTAACACATTGGGTTCTTATTCACCCCCAAATCTTTGAGGATTTTAGAGCCAGAACATAAATTTATTTGGGAAAAAATTAAAACCATTCAGTTAACAGCTCATTTTATTCTATCTGATCAGGATTCCACCCATAGATAATGAAACCACTTCCTTCACCTGACTGCCCCACCCTAACCTGGCCTCTTTGTGTTTCCCTCTTTCTGTGTAGATCCAATCCCTTCAGTTGAGAACACATGACTAGAAACTAAAGTAGAAATTTTACATGTCAGTGTATTTCTATGTATTTTTTAAAAAAACATTTATGTATTTATTTTTGGGAGAGAGAGAGAGAGAGAGAGAGAGCACAGGCAGGGGAGGGGCAGAAGGAGGGAGACAGAGGGTAACATAATTCCCATTTGGACTTTCAGAGTTTGTCATGTCTCCTGAACGTGTCTACCCAACTCTATTGCCACTGCACTTGGGTTAATTCAGGCCCTGTTAACTCTGGATAATAGCAGTAGTCACATTGCAGGCTTCCCTGCTTCCCAGCTTACTCACTTCTTATCAAACATCTGGGTGTCCTCAAGCCTTTTTTTTTTCCTGAGATATCATTGACATATAATATTAAATCTTTTTCGAGCTCATTGGTGTACCCATCTCCATGCAGGTTGTGGTAAGGAGTCTCAGATGACAAAGAGATTCTAGAGTCTGAGAGCATCATCGACATCATCTGAAACATTTATTAAAGGTTTTTCTGTCTGCCAAGAATTAGGTTATAAACTTTACATGAATGAATTCTTTAAGTTCTCATAGCATCTCGCTGACACCAGTTCTGTGATTACCCCTGTTTTAGGCGCAAAGAGGCTTAGGCACTAAAAGAGTAAGCGGCTTGTTCCAGTTTTTCTAATTAACATGTGGCAACGCTCAAATCTGGATGTAAGCCATCTGACTCCAAAGACTGCGTTCTTCACCACCTTCGTCCCCTGGCCTTTCACTGTAGCTCTTGATGGCAGTGAGTGGAAGAGCAAGTCCATTTGGGAGGTTTAATATTTTTTTCAGTCCTTAATGGCTACTGCACTTTGTCAGATTTTTCAGAAGTTAGTGTTTTGCTTCTCTTGAAGGAGTTCTGTTTGGCAGTTATTTTGAAGTCAAAGTATCTGGAACACCAATATGCTTTTTCTCTCGGAACAAGGTAACCAAGAGTAGCTGAGTTGTCAGACAAATCCACAGTATATTTAAGCCACGAGATAGCTTAAATATGCCCGTTTGCCATAAAAATTAAAGAAAGACAACAGTGCTCTCACAATATTAGTGAAATGAGAAAGCCAAATGTTCGATTTTATGTTTAGATGATTGTTTTAAGGGAAAGGAGGAAGAAGAAATAGAAACTTGGAGAAGATGTTAGATTTATGAATTCTTTCAGGGGCTTTGGAGGTAGATGCTCATTGTATCTAATTGTACTTAAAACTTAAAGGTTTTCCTTTTGTTTGATGCACTTGTGCTAGTAATGTTTTGTTATATCTAGGACTCTGAAACAACAAGAACTTTTTGTTGTTGTTTGCATCTAAAGAGAAAATGAGAGATTTTGCTGAAGTAATCAGGCAAGAGTTAGAAAGAAAAGAAGAGGAAAGGACTTATAGAGAATATACATGCTTGTTTGGTGAAGAGGGACCATTTGAGCTGTAATTAGCTTAAAAAATAGGAGTAGGTAGTGTACATGCCTTCCAAGTGAGAAGATGATTGTGAGGAAAAGATTCTGTGTGACACAGTCCCTTCTGCCGTCAACAGTGGCACCATTGACTCAAATCAATATGGCAGATGAAAGGAGGAATAAACTGTGCAACCCGCTGCTAAAACCTGGTGTGCCCTGAGGGAATTTGTAATTTAACATGTTCTTTGTATTTCTCTGATGGATTAGGCATGGGCCCCTGCATGGCTCAGTTGGTTAAGCCTCAGACTTCGGCTCAGGTCATGATCTCATGGTTGGTTTGTTTGAGCCGCGTATCAGACTCTGTGCTGAGAGCTCAGAGCCTGGAACCTGCTTCAGATTCTGTGTCTCCCTCTCTCTCTGACCCTCCACCACTCACATTCTGTCTCTGTCTCTCAAAAATGAATAAAAATGTTAAAAAAATTTTTTGTAAATGGATTAGCAATGATTTTGAGAAAATAGCAGTAGAACTGTTGCATAGAACACAAAAACAAATGCACTGTGTGATTATCGTTGTTGTTTTCTACGAGGACTATTTCCCTCCTCTTTTCTCTGTGTTTGGTGGCACTGCCAGTGGTACCTGCAGGCCCTCTTCTAAGTCTAGTTGTTCCTGAGTTCTCATTATGAAGGATGTAAGGAGTGTTGCAAGAGTGGCTTCAAATAATCTGCTTTAGTTGTGGCGAGCCAAGCTCGCTGAGTTATTTACGCTCAGCACTGTTCCTCTTCTGTTTTCCTATATCTTGTTTCTTTGTTTCATGACACCAGTAGTCACAGGGATGGACACATGTGTTTTAGCCACCACATCAGAAAGCTTGTCTCCTTTTTATCCGTAGAGTTGAAGTTTCAGCTCAACCTTGGCTTTAGTGAGAAGGAAGTCCTGGATTGGACATTGCTAAGGGACTGGGAAATATGGCTCTTTTCAAAACATGTCACCATGTCATTAATTAAACACTAAAGTAAGTGCCTTAAACTGAATCGGTTCAAAGAGAACTCTTCTCCCCTGACTACTCCCATATAAAATAAACATGATTTAAATCTTGCTGAAAATTTCTCAGGGTGCCAATCTTAATAGTTAGAATCCGAAATAATAATATAACTTTTCTCCTGTTTGTGAAAGGAGAAATAATAGACTTGAAAAATCAGATTATTTTCGCTTGCATTACCTAGCTAATGATATCAGCATACTCGATTTAAGATATTTACTGATTTTAGGTGTTTGTCGTATAAAGCTTTATAAGTCCTGCTTATGTGATTCCCTTTGAAATTAGTCCTGGAAACGATTTGTTCTTAGAAGATGCTGGAATGAGCTCTAACAGGGAAATCATTCCCTAGAGGGTCTAAAATATGACTTGTCTAAAGGTCTTGGAGAAGTTAGAAATACCACGGGATCCTATCTGTTTCTCCGTTTCTACTTAGAACTGTAGCTCTGAAATCTTCCAATGAAATTCTCCAGTTGCATCACCCAACTCCAATCAGTGGATCCAAAGCTCTTCCTCCTGATTTCTGAATTTGTAGGTCCCATGGGAACTGAAACTGGTGATTTCTTTCTACCGAGTAACAGTTTACAAAGGCTCCTTGTGAAATTTTGTCAAAGTAAAATTTCAGAAAAGTGCCTTCGATCTTTTTCCTGGGATAGAGCCGTGAAAAAAGCGACTAGGTTCACAGTCCTTTCGCTGGAGAAGTATTCAAACACCCTAATTCCACATTGATGTTCCTGAAAGTTTTTAATGCAAGAATCTAGAAAAATACTACACATGCACACATTTCCTACCCCACCTCCTTTTTTTAGTCAAGACAGGATTGAAGATTTTTAATCCTCAGTAGTAGTAAAGTATATTTTACTAGTGAAAGTAAAATTAATGAAGACAGTTTTTCTCTTTCCTTTTCTACTTGCAACCATCCTAGTGAGTAGGTATAGAAATAAAAGTTTAGTCACCCAGGGGTGCCTGGGTGACTCTGTCGGTTAAGTGTCTGACTTCAGCTCAGGTCATGATCTTGTGGTTCAAGAGTTCATGCCCTATGTAGGGCTCAGTGCTGACAGCTCAGAGCCTGGAGCCTGCTTCAGATTCTTTGTCTCCCGATCTCTCTCTGCCCATCCCCCCCCTTCTCAAAAATAAACATTAAAAGCATTTAAAAAAACTTTAGTCACTCATAAGAGAAAGTTTATCTTTAAAAATCTCTCCAATAATAATTATTTAATCATACTTCACTGCTTTCCACTAAATGTTCCATTTAGTATTCACTGAGAAGTCACTTAAAAAATACTTTGTGCTATGTGGGGGACCTTCATCATAGAGTTAAAGAGGTTCTGGTGGATTGGATGTATGTCCTGCTCACATACGGTACATCCAGATACAGGAACAATAGGTTGTGTTTTGGCAGATGGCTCGGTGGGGACACATTTGATTAGTAGTATCACATTACTTTTTTCAAAGAAAAGTAGAAATAACACAAGCTGAGTGTAAATTAGCAGAGATGGAAGAGTACAGAGGAAGGGCTGTATACTAAGATTCAGTATGGTTCCTAGAAATACCAGAATGATCCAACATCTCTGAACCTCTTGTTTCAGCTATAACATGCAGATGACTATTTACTGTGAAAATTAAGTGAGATAGTCTATAAAAGTGTTTGGCAGACTATAACATCCTGTATAATTTCAGCATGCCTTGTAATGTCATGACTTCTTTTTTTTTTGAGATATAATTGGCATATAACATTATATTAGTTTCAAATGCATAACATAGTGATTTGATATTTGTATGCAGTATGAAATGCTACTACAATAAGTCTGATTAATATCCATCACCATACATACTTACAAATTTTATTCTATGACTTTTTCAACTTTGGTCAATACCAATATCTGTAAGAAACTGTGTGGAAAAAATAAACTTTTATGTGAACAATTATAGGTTTGTGGAATTGAAGCCTGAAATGTGGGACCATGTTTGTAAGGATAACCTACAGCAGCCATGTTGACTACCCCACTCTCTCCAGATGGAAGTATCAAAGACACTTCCATCCACGAGATGAGGCTGTAGCTTGACTGTGCCATTTATTATCTGTGCGATCTGAGGCTAATTACTTCTGTGAGGTTTTATTCCTTTCCAGTAGGTGTCATGATCCGTGTCTCTCAGGGTTGTTTTGTGAATTGGAAAGGACCCCAATGCATCTAAGCGTATAATGCTTGGCAGAGGGACATAGTGATAACTTATACATGTAGGTCTTACTACGTATCAGGATGGTGGCTGAACACATTAAGGATGTTAACTCATTAAATCCTCACAGTATCCCAATGGTATAATAATATTTGCTCTCCTTTTTATAGGTGAGAAAACAGAGGTAAAGATTAAGTAAGTTAGTGAGCATCAGATATATAGTAAGTGTCAGAATCAAGCTTTAAATTCAGGGAAGGCTGTCTGTGTCTGTGTGCTCAAACATCACACTGCCCTATCTCTCAACAGGAAAGGTCTTTTCTATTAAGGAATCCAAGTCTTTGATTTGAATTTGTGGATTACTTGCAACTTCCTTGCATACAGGATAACTTGAATTCTACAGAAACTTGTTTGAGAAAACTTTTTTCCTCAAATAGGTTCTTATGAATGGTATAATTTTGGGGTAGTAATAAGATTCAGTGGATTCAGTGTATGCATATTTTCAAATACTTATATTTTGTTTTTTACATATACAAACCGAGAGAAGCAAAATGTATTTGCATTACTTGCCAACACTGTGCCTATATTAGCATATTCTTAATTATCTATTTTCTTGTAAATTTCTTAAGTACTATATTATTTAATGATTTGAAATAAAAGTTAATAAGTGTTTTTGTACATTTGCAAAAATAGATTGGTATTAGAGGAATTTGGTGGTGTGACTTGCAGCAACTCCCATAAATTTTCTGCGTTTTGCTACGCTTCTAACCTGAAAAGTATTAAAAATAATCCCTCTTGTGTTTGCTGTGAGAATCAGATGAGAACACTGATGTAAATACCCTTGGCGAGCTCTCAAGTGTGATCTAAATGCAAGGATTGTGATTGGTATCAGGAGAGTTCCAGGATTTCATGTGATTGCTCACTCAAGTGCCTGGAGAGCTAGGATGTGAAATCTGCACTTCTCACTCCGAAACCTTGGCCAGTCATCTGAGATATCACCTCATTGGCAATACATGGGGCTGAGACCGCATTGCATTGCTTAAGTGAGTCCCAAGGGAGGTGTTGACTCATCAAGGAGATGGTCTCTCTGAATCAGATAAGAGCTGGCCTGGTTGCCTTCCACGGTTCCCAACTCTGAGAATTTAGAAACCCCAAACAGGAAAAGCTCTTCTGTGGCTTAACTGAGCTTGAAAGTGAGAACTTCGAGGTGATTTAGTATTAGCATTTTATGATAGAGTATTTGCAGAGGAAACCCAATGTGATCAATCCCGGTGTTTTGAGCAGGCTCCGCTTTTTCCACAGGAAATCATTTTCATTTTAGCCGTAGGAACTGGTACTCTTTATTTCCTCATCCATATGTTTGTGTCTGGAAATGTCTTGAGCTCCTCAAGCCCACCAGATCATCCTGACCCCTCCCACTTATACCCTTGAAGCATGCTCTTACCCTTCTCTCTACAGTACCTCCAGTGTCTCAACCTTTCTCCTTCTCTTATTTGTTCTCCTTTCTTACATTCTCCCTGCCCTCATCTCCCAGTACTCCCTCCTCTGTGTCTTTTGCTGGCTTTTAATTATGTGTATCCAAACACATTGAAAATTAAGGGCAACACCTTGACCATTTTTCCTTTCAGTACCAAACTGTACCTGGGTTAGTGGGAGAGTTGGGGAAGGGAGGGATGAGCCTGTGATCAGAGATCAGCCCTTTTGTCTAGAACAAACAACTTTCTCTTTTAAACAAGGGCAGCTTCCTGCTCTGGGCCCCTTTGGAAGAGCCCTTTCCCATCATGCCTTGCAGAGCAGTTGTGGCTTTCCTTCTTCCACCCTTTGCGGCTGTGCCCTGGCAGTCCTTCAGTCCTTTCTGCTCCCTTCTCTTTGAGGCATTGGTGCTGGCTGCACTGCTCTCCCTGTGCCTTTCCAAATTCTTCACACTTCTGCTGCCAGTTTTGGAATGATTCATGATCTCTGCATCCAAAATATTAGTTCTAGAAAAAGATCTCCCTGGTTTCCTGGTCTCATTTGGCTGAGGTGTTCACCATGCTAAGCCAGAGAGTGGGGCAGAAGCAAAGTTGAGATTGTTGCTGGCTCTTAGCCTCCTTCACTCGTCAGTTGTCATGTTTCCTGAGGTTTCCCAGCCTGATGTGAAAGTCATGGTCTGAAATAAAAATGTTCTCTTTTGGTTATTCTGTTCATTTTGCATTCAAAATAAAGCAAATGTGTGCTATTATTTATTTTACGATATTGTTGATTTCAGCTAAAATTTGCATTAATGGTGTTTGAGAAATCCATATTCTTCATTTGGCCTCATCAAATTATTTTGTGTCATTGGTCTTTTTCACTTTCCTTTGGATACTTAATATCGTGTTGGCTCTTGGTGTGGTTAGAAAAGTTGTTTTCCCAGATTAAAGTCTGCCTTTCTTTGCTTTGCTGTGTCATTCCTAATTAAGTCCCCTTTCCCCTTACCAAGACCACCCAGAAATATTTCTCCCTCTCAGGTGTTTACAACCTCCAAAATCTTGCACATCATAAATGAAAAACGGCTGGGTATTTGAACTTTGCACGTACAAATCATTAACAGAGTCAATACAGTGTATGACTTTGATGAATGAAACTGTGTTTTTGACATGACTGTTTGCTCTGATAAATTTAAATGATTCTTGATCCACTAGTGCTATAGGCTGAACTATCAGACATCCCCTAAATGTTTTGGTACGCCCAAATGTTTTGGTACTTCCATCACATTTGCTTGTAGGACCTGACAATGACGATCGATGCGTGGAATCTGTTATTCAAATTCATGAATTTCTTCTCTGCTTCCTTTTTAACAAATGGAAAAGGCACTTCCACTGAAAATATTTTGGTTAAATGATAGCCTTGTAAATTTCTCATTTAAATGAAGACCTTGGCATATAGGTTTCCCAGAACATCACAGTTTGTTCAGATCTAGTATGATGGGTCTATAATTAACTTCAATTGAAGAAAAGTAATAAGAGCAAGTTGGCAGAACTACAGAAAATGTGACAGGTAGAGAACAATAAAACCCTATCTTCACATAAAGTGTAAATACATTTGTTTGAGCACCTAGGTACAGCCTAACTCTTAGTTGCCAATAACTGTTCCAAATTTACTAGGCTTTACAAACATTTCTTAGTCCTAGGGCTTTGTGTGGAAAATAATAACAAATTAATCATGCTTTTTAAAATGCTTACTGTATGTCAAGTGCCGTATTAAATCCCTACATGTGTTACCTCATTTAATTCTCAGAAAAACTCACCGCAGTCGATATTGGTTTCATCCTTATTTTATATCTTTGTGCCTCTGGTTAGAGATTAGATAACTCGCTTAAGTTACATAGGGGGTGAAGTAAGAATTTGAATACATTCTCGTAGGCCTCCCAGCCCTCAAAAGCATTTTGCCAACCTGGAGGAAAACTCACCTTCAGGGAAGCTAATACCCTCTTGTAGCCAGTGCCATGTTACCCTGTGGCAGGTGGATTTCTCTTCCCTCTTTCCGTTCTTGTCAAAGATGTTAACCTGGCTCTTTCAGGGAAGGATGATCTATCCCTTTACAAACCTGTCCTCAATACATCTCTTTTTCTTGACCAAACTCGAATTTACCACTTCCCCTTTTGTTATAAAGTCTTTAATGATCATGTTCTTTTCTTTTGTATCCCAGTGAGGCCCAATCAAATTTCTCCTCTAGCTGTGGGTGAAAGAAAAAGATAGGCAGAAGTCTCCAGTTTGGGGCAGCAGTTAGTCTGAGATAGGTCAGAGTCATAAAAGAGAGGAGACCAACGTAGAGCAGTGAAACAACAGTGCTATTCTTCTACAGTCTGGTTATGTCAATACTTGGGGCTGAAGGAAAGCCAAGATTTTGGTTGAGCACCCTACTTAAGTTGTTAGTGGCTGCAGTCTATAATGTAAAAATCTAAAACACCAGATTTTTGTTCCGTAAAACTTTGAAAATTATGTCTTATATGGAGTTTTACAGGACCACAAGGATAGAGGAGAGGAGTGGGATCTTTAAATGGGAAAGAAACGGAGAGAATTATTGCACCAAAGTCAACTAACAATTTAAGATTGATTCAGTTGAGGGCAACAGTTATCCATTTGATTAATTTTAGCAAAAAAAAGAGAGCCAGCTTAAGTAGGTTTTTCTTGGTTAATTACCTAAAGCTTCAGTCTGTCTCAGGGAAATAAAGTCAGAGATTACTTACACACTGACAAAGAGTTTTAACTTGACAAAATTCTGGTAATTTACTCATTTTCTGAACAGGTCCAGTAAATGATTTGGAAAACAGTAGAATAAACTGGTGCTTTGTTACATTATCTCCCACGTGTAGAAATTAAGGAACATTGTATTACTTTGCCTTTGTTCAGTATACCATATGATCTTTTTAAATATAGAAATAGTCAAAACCTATTTTGTTTCTTTGAAAAACACTCCTAGAATGGAGCTCATTCACACACCCACAAGCCATAAGCTCAAAGTGTTGAAGAAAGTTTCATGCTAGTAAATGTCATGCCAAAACCTTTGGGTCCATAAAATTAACTACATGTTGATTAGACCATCTTTGGAAAGGTGGAAAGAAGTGTAATTGGTTGGAGCCTCTGTATTACTAACTTATCCTACACATGCTACAAGTTTAAAAGTTTTTTTTTTTTTTACAGATTCCTTTTGGAAACTTCATTAATAAGTGAAAAAGTTTAAGGTTTGAAGTTAAAAGGACCTAGTTTAAACTATAGCTTTGTCACTAATTAGTCATGTACCCAAACTCCAGGGGTTCACCACCTGGAGTACATAAAATTGAACACAACCTAACCAAGTGTTGAAGGCTAAGAACTTTCTATTACTTGCTACAAGTAAGGAGACAGGGGGCTATCTCTCAAGGCACTCTCTTCCAGTGGGTTTAATACAGGAAGGTTTTATTCATTGTATCAGGGGGCAGGGACCAGAAGCTCCCATAGGCACTTCAGTTCAACTGCACATGCCTAGTATGTCAACATCCTTGCTAGGGCACACATGGTCTGTTCAACAACTGCTAGAAAATTCTGCCCCTAGGAGTAGACCTTAGTATTATACTGATCTAAATGTAACTTCAGGACAATTCAGGGGGGCTTCTGTGCATGTCCTCAGCTCCAACCCAGCTCCAGCTGGCTCATGTAAGGGGCCGTCAGGTGGGACAAACCTAACCTAGCAAGGGGCTTTCACGTGCAACACTGGTTGGGTGTCTCCTTGGCTGGAATTGCTGTTTCTGCAAAGCCAAACACATTCTTTCCCTGCTTTTGTGCCCTTCCCTTGTCTCTTTTGCCGATAACTTTCAGCCCTCTTATTTGAGTAACTTGCCACTGCATCCTAGGTAGCAGTCTTTTCTCTCGAAGGGAATTGCGTAACTTATTTATCTTTTCACTTATCTGTTTTCAGTTTTTCTCATCTGTATAATGGACTTAAAAGCAGAATTCCCCTTGCGGGGTGATTGTGGAAGCTCCCATTGCCTAGCTAATGCATACGAGTTTCTTAACAAATGGGATGTATGTAGTGTTCAAAAACAAAATTCAGCTGAGTAAATTAGAACTGGTTTTTATTAAGTGATTCCTGAATCAGGCAGTATCTCATCTAGCAAATAGAAAGGAAGAGCTGCGTTTTGTTTTTTATTTTTTTAAGGCAGGACGAGAAAAGTATGGATTATTTTAGACAAAGTCACTATCCTTTTCATTTAGGGAATGAAAAGAGTATATCAGGTAGATTGCCTCACTAGTGCTGTCCAGGACATTCCAGACTGATCAGTTTAGATTACATTTCTGGAAGGGGCTGAAACTTCAGATAGGTTAGGTAGTAACTATTGGTTAACTGACACGAAGTTTAGCACAAGTGACTCCGCTGTGGGCTTGTTGTGTCTTTTAAATAGTAGGAACTCTTACTTTAAACAAAATAGCACATCTTTCGTCATCATCATCATCAACATTAATAAATTCTGTTAGAGGTATAATTTGCGTTATATAAATACTGACCTAAGATGTGTTATATTTTTGGATGTGCGCTGAGAATTAGACCACTCTTGGGGTCTTTAATTTTAATCTCAAGGTGTATGGAGGGAGTGAACCCCACACTGATGCAATCTAGACCACATGGCATATGGTGTAGTGTCTTGCAGACAGTTCTTGGTTTTGGCTAGATACCAGAGTGAACTGATGTCCCGAGAGGAGAAGGGCTGCAAGTGGACCAATGGCATCTGTCAGCCTCTCAGAATTCCTCCAGGCTGGCGCCCCTGTGTGTTGTTTCGCTGTGGTGCTTCTCAATGCCCCGTCTCTTCTTCAGCTCCAAAGGTTAGCTGTGGTTTTTATTTCACCCTTGAGGACCTAACCCCTGACTCACTCTTCTAACCTCTCTTGGACCAAATGCTCTTCACTTTTACAAACTTGTAGTAAGAGGTCTTCGATCCCTGTACCACTGTGACCCTGAGGTATCCCTTGGCAATAGAGGGCAGATCACAGTTTTGGTCAGTAGCAGTCCAAGGGTTCACACAGTGTCTGGAACCATCTCCTTCTGAAGGGTGCGTGGCTTCATAATGATCCGGAAAAACAGATCTTTCAGAATAGCAAGCTTAAATAACTCAGCCCCCACATGCTATTTTTAGGTACTTAGTATATACTCTGATTCAGGGTTGGGCCCTGTTTTCAGAGTCAGAAAGCCCTGCCATGTAGGTGGTCTTGGGGGTTCCAGTTGAGGATGGGAAACCTGCAGTCTGCATTTCTATGAGTTTTTGTTGTTGTTGTTGTTCCTCTCTTTTGGTTGGAACTGCACCCTGCATTTTCCTCCCTGACATTTCTGTGGTAGCCAGGCATGGGATTAAAGGGTGATCGAACATGTGTACGTGGGTTTACTACTGTCTGGATAGTAAAAAGGATAAAGTAGTAGAAAGGATAAAACTCCTTTTTATTTGTAAGTTTATTTGTTTTGAGAGGGAGAGAGAGAGAGTGCACACCAGTAGCCTGCCCAAGCAGCCTCTGCACTGTCAGCTTGGAGCCTGATGTGGGGCTCCAACTCATGAACCATGAGATCGTGACCTGAGCTGAAATCAAAAGTCAGACACTTAATTGACTGAGCTAACCAGGCCCCAGGATAAAGCTCCTTTTACTAACTTTTTTTTTTTAAACCCATCTACCAAATGGTCATAAATAACATTCTATGATAGTTCACATGGAGCCATAATTCAACACAAATGATTTCAATTTATATTTGGTCCACAGGTTATATGTGATAATTTACACTGCATTTCAAATGCACAAGACTAGGGGCAGCTGGGTGTCTTAGTCGGGTGAGTGTCTGACTTTGGCTCAGGTCATGATCTCAAAGTGCTTGAGTTTGAGCCCTGCTTCAGTCTCTGTGCCATCAGCACAGAGTCTGGAGTCTGCTTCAGATTCTGTGTCTCCTTCTCTCTCTGCCCCTCCTCTGCTCATGCTCTGTCTCTCTCTCTCTTGAATAAACATTAAAAAAATTATAAACGCACAAGACTTATTTTTATATTGAATAGGTATAATCAAGTGAACTAAATTTCAGTGGTATAGTAATGATAATAGAACAGCTGTCTACATTCAGTCACTTTCCACTATTTACATCCTTCTAGTGGTTTTGCCATGAGCATAGTGGCTAACCAGTTGCTTGATGGACTGGCAGAAGAGCCCCTAGCCATCACCACTAGTAGCTTTATAATCCCTTGTCAAAAGTCAGCAGAGCCCTGTGGACATTCCAAATAACACTGGAACTGAACAAATTCTTACACAAAGCTGTTTTCCTGTAGAAAATGGCAAGAGCAATGTAATAGAACTAAAGATTTCCCTTAAAGAATGAGGGCAATTTAGAACTTAAGCCCATATTTCAAAATCAAACTGTGTGAAAGGTGAACATATGTCTCAGTATATACTTATTGTCCTAGTGTAATTATTAGGGGTACTTCTTATTACTCTCAAAACTGCATGGGCTTGGTTGGACCCTTAATGTTATGGTCACTGGAATAATGAGGCACATGGGAATTTGGAGCCTGAGTACTGCCTATGTAATCTTAATATCAAAATTAGAGTACTGACAAGATGTCACTTGGCAACAAATTTGGCTTGCAGAATCACTGATGTTCTTAAAAGTTCTATGGTAATAAATGCTCTTTCATAGATGTGCATGATCTTAATATTTAATTATGTCCCTTGTGCAAGGTTTGAAATAATCAAAGACTATGTTTATTCTTTATACACATTCTCCTTTTTAAAAAAAATTTAAAAATGTTTATTTATTTTTGAGAGAGACAGAGCACAAGTGGGTTAGGGACAGAGATAGAGGGAGACACAGAATCCAAAGCACGCTCCAGGCTCTGAGCTGTCAGCACAGATCCTCATGTGGGGGTCGAACTCACAAGCTATGAGATGATGACATGAGCTGAAGTTGGACGCTCAACCTACTGAGTCATCCAGGTGCCCCTGAATATTCTCCTTTTTAAAGAAGGTAGAGATGTCTTGCAAAATCAAACCTAAAAGAAAAAAAATAAGTGGCAAAAATTGGTGAAAGTAAGAAATAAGGTTAGTAAAAGTAAAATGAAACCAGGGACATCATTTATACTCCAAATGTATGCTTTCAAGTCTTGTAGTGGCAAATCAAACTTCCGTTTTGAGCTTCCTGGCAGCCAATGAAAAGAAAAATGATCAGTTATGTGATTTACATTACGCATACAAAAGAAAAAAGAATGGTAGGTATATGAGACACATTGATGCTGCTCAATTCCAATAATGATTACAACAGAAACTTCAAGGTGCTTAGAAAACTCTATCCCCCACACTCACCTCAAACTCCTTTTTGTCCTTTTCTTTCCTTTGGCAACTCTGCCATGGGAATTCCCCTCAACTGTTTCCCCCCAAAACTCAACTCTCAAATATTTCCTTGAACTTTTTATCCACCTGGCCACTAACTAAGCCAGAGGGCAATAGACAGTTTCCTTAGGTAAGCCTCAACAGTCACTGAAATAACTGACCAACCAGTGTTGCATTTGCATCTAAATTAATCTTGGCTACTTCTGTTGTACACCTGAAACTAATAGGTTAATTAACTGGAATTTAAATAAAATCTTTAAAAAAAAATGGTTCAGGGGCACCTGGGTGACTCAATCAGTTGAGTGCCCCACTCTTGATTTTGGCTCAGATTATGATCCCAGGGTTTTGGGATCAAGCCCTGCATTGGGCTCTGCACTGAGATTGGAGCCTACTTAAGATTCTCTCTCTCTCTCTCTCTCTCTCTCTCTCTCTCTCTCTCTCTCTGTCCCTCCCCTGCTCACACACATGCACTCTTGCTCTTTCTAAAAAAAAAAAAATTACAAAATTTCTCACAAAAAATTTTAATATTGGCCACTTCCCAAGACACCAGGTTCTCTAGGAATCTATCCTTTGATTGTGTCTCTTAATGCTTTGTGTTTTCTTCTTCTCATCCTTTTTTCTACTGCATTGCCTTCTTGTCCTTCCCACCAACTGTCCCTTCACTGGTCTCCCCAATATCCTCTTCCCTGAATTTTCCTTCTGTGTATTGCCATAATAGAAACCTGAGTGCTCTTTGAAAATACCACTCTTTACTTCATCCTATTTGTTCCTCCGGTGTTTCACTCTCTTACCTGCCACAGGCCATCAAATCAAGATTGAATTGGATTTCTCTAAATGCCTATTTCTATCTCCAGGTCAATACATACATTCCTGTGTGAAAGTGCTTCTCTTCTGTGGTCCGTGCCATTGTTATCATCCATTTCTTGACCCACCTCTTGCACATGAGTCACACTGAAGCTCATCACTCCAAAATTCAGGTGGCTCACACTCTTAGTACCTTTGCCTCCACATTTCTTAATCTCCTCATCACTTCTGCCTCTGCTTCGGCTACTTACTTCCATTTTATCTTCTGAATTCTTAGCTGCACCCTCCTGTTTTTTTTTTTTTATTTTTTTAACGTTTATTTATTTTTGAGACAGAGAGAGACAGAGCATGAACGGGGGAGGGTCAGAGAGGGGGAGACACAGAATCTGAAACAGGCTCCAGGCTCCGAGCTGTCAGCACAGAGCCCGACGCGGGGCTTGAACTCACGGACCGTGAGATCATGACCTGAGCTGAAGTCGGCCGCTTAACCGACTGAGCCACCCAGGGGCCCCTGCACCCTCCTGTTTTGAAAAAAACCTCCTATCTGCCTTATCAATCTTACCTTTTTGCCTCCCTCAACATTCCCTTGAAGTTCACTGAAACCTTGAGTGTTTTGAATGCTCTGTTATGTCTGGGTGTGTTACCATTCTAGAGGCTGTGTTTCCTCCTCTATTTAAATACCTTCCTGCTTCACTGTTGCCTTACTCTCCTATTCTGTCACCAATGTTCTCTTTTCCTCTTGACTTTCTGCTGTATGCTCCTCACAGTATCCACCTTGGGACCCATGTAAATATTTGCATTTTACTTTTACACTAGCTTCAGGCACAGCCAGAGAAAATCTCATTCCATCCAAGTTTTCATGTTGATGCCATTAGCAGTGTCCAGTCTCTAGCCTGGTTGGGGTTATCCTTTAAGTCTGTAACCAGTCAGCTCTTGATGATGGCTGATCTAGAACTTTTTCCTGCCATGCATCTGTGAGCAACTTGAATTCAGTTTCTGGCCCTGGCTGGCACACTGTAAATATTGAGTAAATGTTTGTTGAATGAATGAAACCTTCATACTAGTCTCATTTTTCTTATCTTACTTCCTCCCCATTCACTGGCAACCAATAATCTTGCCTCTTTTTCATGGAGAACAGAGAATCCATTCCAGAGAGATCTCTCTCAACTTCCTGTACCTCCCCTCTCCCTTATTTGTAACTCATTGAAAGAGGTATTCACTCATATGTCCAGGGCTCATCCCTTCAACTGTGCTCTGAATCCTTTTGCTGATTGTAATTCCCAGCTAGCTCCAAACGCACTCACTCTGGGAACTCCTTTCAAGCTACTCTTGCCAATATACCAAAGTTGTCAAATCTGGTGGAAAATCTTCCATATTGTTTCCTCAATCTTCTTTGTCGCTTATTCCTTCCTTCTTGCCACTGTCCTGCCTTGGTTTGTTTGACACTTTGCTCCTGTGTCTTGTTGTTGCTTCTCAGAAGCCTTCATGGATACCTTCCTATTTATCCACACTTCTGATGGATGTGTCTCCCAGAGTTAAATTCTCCTTACTCTCTTGCTTCAAACTATACCACCTCCTTTGGTGACATCAGTCATGTTCAGTTTTTATCATGGACACTGTGATGATCCCAAGGCTGCATTTCCAATCAAGAACTCTCCCTTGGAGTTTCTGATTACTTTAGATTATTCACTTTTGGATGATCCATGGACACTTCACAACTAAACATGGCTAAAAACAAACTCATCACCTTTCAAAGCCTTCCGACATTCAATATTTGGGATTGATGCTGCTGTCCGTCTTCTCATTAATCCTGGAAACAGCCAAGTCCTCTTTTCTCGCTCCCTGCTGTATCTGGTCCATCTTCAAGACCTTCAATTCTGCGTTCTCATTATTTTCCATTTTCATGCTCTTCCTTCCGTTTCTATTGTCATTGTTTTAGTTCGGGCCCTCATTATTTCTTATCTGAATCCCTGCAACAGATTCTTTTTTTAAATTAAATTTTTAATTTTAATTCCAGTATAGCTAACATACATTGTTATATTGGTTTCAGGTGTACAATATAGTGATTCAACAATTCTATACATTACTCAGTGCTCATCGTGATAAGTGTACTTTTAATCCCCTTCACCTATCTCATCCCATTCCTCTATCTACCTCCCCTTTGGTAACCAACAATTTGTTCACTATAGTTAAGAGCCTGTTTCTTGGTTTCTCTCTCTCTCTCTCTCTTTCTATTTCTTTTACTTTGGTCATTTGTTTTGTTTCTTAAATTCCACATATCAGTAAAATCTTATGGTATTTGTTTTTCTCTGATTCCCTTCTTTTACTTAGCATTATACTATTTAGTTCCATCCATGTCATTGCAAATTGCAAGATTTATTTCCTTTTTTAATGAATGATATTCCATTGTGTGTGTATGTGTGTATATCTGTATCTGTATCTATATCTACCACATTTTCTTTATCCATTCATCTATAGATGGACTTTTGAGCTACTTCCATAATGTAGCTACTGTAAATAATGCTGCAATAAACAAAGGGGTGCATGTACCCCTTTGAATTGGCATTTTTGTATTTTTGGTGTGATTTCTGGGTTGTAGGGTAGTTCCTTTTTTAACTTTTGGAGGAATTCCATAATGTCTTCCACAATGGCTGCATCAATTTGTTTCCACTAAGAGATCACAAGGGTTTCTTTTTCTCGATATCCTCACCAACACTTGTTTCCTCTTTTTGATTTTAGTCATTCTGACAGGTTTGAGGTGATACCTCATTGTAGTTTTGATTTGCATTTCCCTGATGATGAGTGATGTTGAGCATATTCTCATGTGTCTTTTGGCCACCTGGATGTCTTCTTTGGAGAAATGTCTGCTCATGTCTTCTGCCCATTTTTAATAGGATTATTTGTGGTTTTAGTGTTGAGTTATATAAGTTCTTGGTATATCATGTAACAGATTCTTAACTGGTCTCATAGTAAGGTAAATTCATCTATCGTATGACTGGCAGTGTGATTTTTCTGAAAGGGAAATTTTAACACATTACACCCATGCTTAAAATCCTTCCATGTCTCCTCTCCTTTTTAGGATCAAGTTCAAAATTCCTATTAGGGTGCATGAAGTTCATGTTGATGTGATCACCATCTGTTTTATAGCATCATCACTCAACCATAGCAATATTATGCACATGCCACTTCCCTTAGTGTGCCTTATGCTCTTTTTTTTTAAAAGTTTGTTCATTTATTTGAGAGAGAGCGAACATGGGTGGGGAGGGGCAGAGAGAGAAGACCAGGGAGAGAATCCCAAGGGAGAGAATCTGCACTGTTAATGCAGAGCCTGACGTGGGGCTTGGACTGACAAACCCTGAGATCATGACCAGAGCCGAAATCAAGAGTTGGATGCTTAACCGACTGAGCCACCCAGGTTCCCCTGCCTTATGGTCTTTGCCTCGCACCTTGGTACAAGCTGTTCCTCTGTCCAGCGTACTTTGTTTCTGTTTCTCCCTCCTGGCTCAGATCCCTCTTTCTGGAAAGCCTCTTCTGAACTTCTAGAGCATGCACCTTAAGCCTGTATCTTCAGGTTGTGCTATTTTTCTGTGTCCTACAAAACTGTGGGGACCTCAAGTAGGAATTATTTCTCTCTTACTTTTAATCCTTATACCACCCCACCTCTGACCCTCACTTACCAGTTTTCACAAATGGCATTTTCTACTCTAAGTAGATTCTAGAAACCAGCTTAAATTTTATCCAATAAAAGCACACTCTTAAGGCAATAGTTTGTCATTGCTACTATGCATAAAGGTATACAGGAAAGCCCAGAGGGCCACACCTGTGTAGCTTTTGCACCAAAGCAACGTTAGAATATCTGTGTGATTTTGATGTATCTATTTGTAGCAGCAGCTAAGATAATTAAAGTTTGGGAATACTACAAAAAGTGTGTAAATTCACTTTTCAATTATGCATTATATATAGAAAGATAAAATGTAATTTTATAGAAAGAGCTGTGTAATGTCATATTTACCCACAAGATTTTGGAAATTGTTCTTTATGGAAGGTTCAGCTTAACTTTCCACACTGCCACTGTACAACCTCTAGCAATAGCACAATTTGCTGTGTCATTAAATTCTGTTCAATTTCTCACTTCCTAAATGTATTTGGCTTGTGTCAGATGATACTTCCACTTCCCTAACCCTTTAGTGTTTGCAGGGTGTACCTATCAGGAGAGGATGTGATCCAGGCAGATGGAAATCTTGTTTCTCATGTCTGTAATAGGGCACTGCACCCCGTTTAACTTTGGACTTATGAACTTCCCATCTGGGACTTCGAGGCCCCTGGTTTGCATCAACTTATATACAATCTCAAGCTCTTTGGCAGTCCAGAATCACATGATCTTGGGGGAAGGAAATTTAGCATTATGCTGATTTTTCATTGTACATTGTACCTGTAGTGTTTAGTTTGCTCCAGCTTTCTCTTTCCTTTCTTTCTTTACTTGGAATTGTGTTTCCTGTTTATATGAACTGGGGTGATATGGAGACCTCAACAGACAATAAATCCTGCAGGGCAAAGGCAGACTGAGATAGGAAAACATTCTTTCACTCGGCACAATGGACAAGGCAGCTCTGGAGCTGCCGTATGGCTTTTATGGTTTTTGTTTTTTTGTTTTTTTGTTTTGTTTTGTTTTGTTTTTTCAATTCCCAGTGTGGGTTGTGCATAAGGAAGGACCAAGAGCAGCATACTATTTGTCTCTATTCCGATTCTCACCCAGAAAAAGCTCCAGGAAACAGAGATAGTGGACAAGAGTAGAATCATATTTGATCTGCTGACTACAGTTTAATTATGAATAGAATCAGGGAGAAACTGATTTCTGAACTCTCTCTTTGCTTCCTATCTTTAGATTCTCCAAGACAAAATACAAGAAAATGTTAATGTTTGACCTACAGAATGAGCTCCATTTGGAGATGTGATTCTCTCTGCTTCTGGGTTATTTGCTTAATTTATTAGAGTGGTTCAAATAATAGGATATTATTGTATTGGGCTTTCCAGTCAAAACTCCCATTTTATAGTTGAAAAAACTGAAGTCAAGAAAGATGATAGATCTTGTTTTCTTTTATTTCTTTCTTTTTGAGACAGCATAAGTGGGGGAGGACAGAGAGAGAGAGAGAGAGAGAGAGAGAGAGAGAGAATCCGAAGCAGGCTCCAGGTTCCAGGCTCCAGCCTGTCAGCATAGAGCCCAATGCTTGAACCCACAAGCTGTGAGATTATGACCTGAGGCAAAGTCGGACGCCTAACTGACTGAGCCACCCAGACGCCACTAGATCTTCTTTTCTTAAGGTACAGGATTCCCTCTGTTCCTGCTCATGTCTATTTCTTCTCAGTACATGCTCGCCTCCTTTGTCTGGCCCCAATTCCACAAACACATGTGCATGTTAGCAATCCTGGTTGCATTCAGGGTTCACTGGCAGTGGTAGGCTGAGTGTAAAGCTGCAGTTCCTGAAAGCGCCATCAAATCGAAAATGGGAAATTGCAACTCAGTCACTTACTCGGCGCTCATTTCAGAAGAGAAGAAAGAGAGCAGGCATGTGTTTCTCAAGCTCTTTGGAGAAGGAGCAATTTATAGGAAATAACATCTCAAATCCTTGAGACCATCTGTGATACTCCGTGAAGGCTGTCCAATATCAAATTTCTGGACAAAAACACAGGAACTCCTGAGAAGTTTGGATTGTTTTTAGCAAGGAAAGAGGTGAGAGGAGCTATGAAGATGTGGAGGAGAACAAGCACGTCTGTACAGAGAAGGGTTAAAAGACAGGCAACCCCCTCAGGTGACCAGTTGGTCTATATCTGTGCAATAAATCTCTGGACAGTTGTTCAAAGTCTGAGAAATCTGTGTTTATAAGTCAGCTGAAACACCTGCTCAGATTTCACTTTTGGGTTGCTTATGTCCTGCAGAATTTAGCTTTAGTTTTAAAAGGTGACGAGTGATTAGTGAAGCTGACCCTGACCCCTTTTGAATGTCTCACATTAAATGAATCGTATCTTGCGGAGAAAACGTGTGTGTGGGTAAAGCATCAGCTGTCAGTGTATCTGAAGAGGAATAAACAATAGGCTGAACTCTTAACCATTCCTTTAACTCTTTATTTTAAACTATGCATAGACTTTCAAGACGTTGCAAAATATAAGAGAGAAAGGTTCTACATGCTCTTCACTCGGCTAACCACCCCCTTCAAGTAACATCTCAACATAGTTAATTTATTATCAAAGCCAGGAAATTGATGCTGACATAAGACAATTCCCTAGACTACAAATCTTGTTCATATTTCACCAGTTTCTAGAAGGACCCATTTGGTGTGTCTGTGGCTCCCAGGAATTTTATCATATGTCTAGACATGTACCCACCAACACAACCAAGATACAGAACTGTTCTGTGACTATAAGGGGACCCCTAATACTACTCTTCTGTATTCCCTCCCATTGTTTACAGGTGTGAGTGACAGGTTGGTAAGGACTAAGAAGATACTGTGTCAAATACAATGAAGGCTGCTCTCCTTGGTCTTACTGAACGAGGCTTTTGCCCAAACCATGTGCTATTTTTCTTGTTTATAGAGCTGAAATTGATGTTCCAACATTTCATCCTTCTTATTATATATCATGGATAAACTTAAGAGTGTTTTAAAGATGCATTCTTCTTTCAGGATGAAAAGAAAAGACGTTTTCAGAAATGTTTTACCTTACATTAAAAAGCAGATGGTCTTAATGGAATAGAATAGAAACCCCAGAATTAGACCCACAAAAGCATGGCCAACTATTCTTTGACAAAGCAGGAAAGAATATCCAATGGAAAAAAGACAGTCTCTTTAACAAATGGTGCTGGGGGAACTGGACAGCAACATGCAGAAGGTTGAAACTAGACCACTTTCTCACACCATTCACAAAAATAAACTCAAAATGGATAAAGGACCTGAATGTGAGACAGGAAACCATCAAAACCCTAGAGGAGAAAGCAGGGAAAAAACCTCTCTGACTTCAGCCACAGCCAGTTCTTACTTGACACATCCCCAAAGGCAAGGGAATTAAAAGCAAAAATGAACTATTAGGACCTCATGAAGATAAAAAGCTTCTGCACAGCAAAGGAAACAATCAACAAAACTAAAAGGCAACAAACAGAATGGGAAAAGATATTTGCAAATGACATATCGGACAAAGGGCTAGTATCCAAAATCTATAAAGAACTCAACAAACTCCACACCCGAAAAACAAATAATCCAGTGAAGAAATGGGCAGAAGACATGAATAGACACTTCTGTCAAGAAGACATCCAGATGGCCAACAGGCACATGAAAAGATGCTCCATGTCGCTCCTCATCAGGGAAATACAAATCCAAACCACACTCAGATACCACGTCACTCCAGTCAGAGTGGCTAAAATGAACAAATCAGGAGACTATAGATGCTGGCGAGGATGTGGAGAAACGGGAACCCTCTTGCACTGTTGGTGGGAATGCAAACTGGTGCAGCCGCTCTGGAAAACAGTGTGGAGTTTCCTCAAAAAATTAAAAACAGGTCTACCCTATGACCCAGCAATAGCACTGCTAGGAATTTACCCAAGGGATACAGGAGTGCTGATACATAGGGGCACTTGTACCCCAATGTTTATAGCAGCACTCTCTTGTACCCCAATGTTTATAACAGCACTCTCAACAATAGCCAAATTATGGAAAGAGCCTAAATGTCCATCAACTGATGAATGGATAAAGAAATTGTGGTTTATATACACAGTGGACTACTATGTGGCAATGAGAAAGAATGAAATATGGCCTTTTGTAGCAACGTGGATGGAACTGGAGAGTGTTATGCTAAGTGAAATAAGTCATAGAGAGAAAGACAGATACCCTATGTTTTCACTCTTATGTGGATCCTGAGAATCTTAACAGAAGACCATGGGGGAGGGGAAGAAAAAAAAAAAAACGTTACAGAGGGAGGGAGCCAAAGCATAAGAGACTCTTAAAAACTGAGAACAAACTGAGGGTTGATGGGGGGGGGGGGGGAGGGAGGGGAGGGTGGGTGATGGGTATTGAGAAGGGCACCTGTTGGAATGAGCACTGGGTGTTGTATGGAAACTAATTTGACAATAAATTTCATATTTAAAAAAAAAAGCAGATGGTCTTTAGAGCAGGGCTTTAATAAAAACCTCTGTGTCGAGTTGGATCAGAAATGTTTCTGCAAACTTCCACGAAGTAAAAGAATATGCCAGTCTATCCTAATAATTAATTAAATTCTACTTGATAAGGTTTCAATACCTCTGAGGCCACACATTCTCATGATATTTCTTGTAGTTGGCACCTGGGAAAAGCTGTTCCAGTTTATACAGGAAAATGCCCAGGCCTTTCTTTTCCAAGATCAATGTTTGGTAGATGGGATGACACCACCGTAGATGCCTTTTTTCACTGTGCCACCCTGGACTGCAGAGAGAAGCTCTCCATGGCTCTTCTCAACATGTGCTGAGGGCAAGTGTTAGGTAAGGCTGAGTTGGCTCCCCTCAGGGAGTCTTCTGTGGAACCATTAGTTAAGAAGAATGGCAAAGCTTGAATCTCTTCTTTGAAGCCAAGGAAACCAGGAGGTCATCAGTTGCTGATCTTGGAACACTGGCTTTCAAACTTAAGCACAGACAGTGATGGCTGGGGTGTATATTAAAAATGCCTCAAAGGAAATTTCTGTTTAGTGAGGCCTGGGATGGTACCTACTCCATTCTTACTAAGTTGCGTCAGGAATTCTGGTGCAGATGTTCTTTTCCATAGTCTGCATTTGGAGAAATGTGCCAAAAGATTGTGTGCCTTGCCATCTTCATTTTGGTGGTAATGGAAACTGAACCCAGAGCGGTGATAAATGCCATCTAAAAAATCCCAGTCTACGGTCATACCACCCTGAACGTGCCCGATCTCGTCTGATCTCGGAGGCTAAGCAGGGTTGGGCCTGGTTAGTTCTTAGATGGGAAACAATCCCAGTGTCTAGAATTTATCTTCTGACTTCCAAATTAAAAGCTAGTATTGAAACGACAACCAAGAACCTTGGTTTTTTAAAGAAAAGGAAAAATGCATGATTATGGGCATAGGAAAATTTTCTCTTAAACCAAAAAAAACAAATTGGCTGGAAATTGTGAAACCTTGGACTGGCATGTCCAAACATCAGACAGGAAAAGCTGCCCATGTGGAAAGAATGCACAGGCAACATGGCACTGGGAACCACAGAGATCCAAGGACAAGGTCTCAGCACACAAATGATAAACTATGTTTACACAGTTTCCCAGGAGCTCAGACCACTTGGTAGACTATTTTTTTTTCTTTATTGTGAATAATTCTAACACTGAACTCATTATTATTGATTCTCTCTTGCCGCCATGGAGACTAAAATACAAAGAGAAGTGACTGGTTCATGGTAATGAGGATGACAGTGCATAAAGCTAAGTGGATGGTAACTACCCTAACCTCTCTTCAGATGGATGCCAGCCCATAATTAGATGAGCCCAATGCTGCTTTATGGCTCCATTTGGCATCAGAGAATACCTTTTCAACATGATTTGAGGATACACCTTGCCAATATAGTCTTGAGCATAATGTTTTAAGCATTATTTAGGTATAATGTTTTAAGGCATTGCTTACGGTACCGTTTTAAGGACAGCTGTGAAACTGAATACCTAAGCAGATTGGCTCTGCCTTAGAAAAACAGTGCTCAAGGCTGGGGTTCGTGAAAGTAGAATCAAGAGGAGAAGAAGTTTCATATACTTATTAACTCTGCCCAGCGCTGCCCGTGTTTGAAGTTCAGGATGGTGCTTAAAATAACTACCTGTAGGACCACAGAAAAATGATTGGGACCCTTGGTCTCAGTATAGAAAATGTTTCCTTATTTTGTGGGTTAATTCTTAGGTTTAAATTGGGCACCACAGTATGAGGCTTACTTTCTGCTTTTGTTTTTGGTCGCTGGGAACAAAGAAAATTACTGTATAGGGCTGACACAGTCAGTACATTGGAGTACCTGAAAATAACTTTTTAAATAAGTTGCATGCTTTGCCAATGTGAGTTATAAATTTCTTGGATTTGCTTACTTTTCTATAATCTTAAAATAAATTCCCAGAACTATGCATTTATTTATTCTGTGTTGAGAACCTGTTATATGCCACCCAAAGAGTGGTGATATTACTCAAAGTGAATAACCTGTTTCCATGTCTTATACAAAGTATTATATCGTATGTTAACCTTTTCTAGTTATAGGCTATTAATTATTGCTTTGTTTTATAACTGTTAAGGACATGGTCTCATTGGAAGGATTGGCTTAACCACTATGAAGAATTAAAGCCAAATAGTGATTGTTTGGTGAACTAAGAAAGTGAACAAAATTTGTCCAAATATTTTCTTGCTCTAAGAAATGGATCTTTTATATTTTACAATAAACATATTATTCAGCCATGTGTTTTTATAGTCCTGGTATTTAATATTGGACTCAATTATCTTACTAAGTGCAACTTCTCTGCATAATTTTATTGCTTTCTCATAAGCCATAAGGATTTTTATTTTGCTAAAGGAAAGAATAAAAGGAAGAATGATTTATGACTCCTATTTATCTTAAAAATGGGAAGAATTAATGCCAGATTTCCTTCTGTTTCCAGCTTTAATTTTTCATTGTAGTGTCCCAGGGGGAAATTTGTGCAGCAGTAATTTCGTATTATAAAAAGTACAATTTAAAAATGTATGTAGAGTATTTGCTTCGTGAGAACAACTTCCTGTTCTTTCTTAATCTCACCAAGTTGTTTGGTAGTTTAGATAATAATTCAATTTGGAAATGGAGAAACTCAGGCTTAGAGACATATTGAATGGCATCCTCAAGCTAGTACATCCAGTTTGCGACCCAGATGTGACCAGAATAGGTGGTGATTTTTCCACCAACTCACATAACCATCTGATAGGTAAAATACAGAATATTCACAATGCCTAAATGTTCTCTTAATTATATACTGGTGCACAATCTTTGTAAGGCCTTTGCTAGTCATACCACATGGAGACAATACTTCCAGTAGACCATGAGTATTTGTATGCATCTGTAATTAGTCATAAAATATTACTTTTTGTGATTACATTGGAAAGAATGGAGCACATTCTTTTATTACTATCCTGAATGTCTATTTGCAGATTTGTTGCCTGGAACGTATTTACTTGTTCTTTGCAACATCTGCTAAGCCTGTTGATGGCTTATTAAAATAGCAGATCTAAGTTTAAAATGATATCATTGGATATCACGCTTGGGTTCATCAGACATGTTTAATATGGGTAAAGGTTATGTGTGAAACATGTAATACTCCCTGCCTTTAGGGGTTGGATTCTGCTCATTTCAGTAACAGAGTTGTTCTGATAATAGCTATTGAGTATTTGGGGAGGAATGCCCCTTGACCTCTACCCCATACAAATTAATAATGATATGATTAACTGTTTGCATTATTGATGTCTCATAAAGCAGGTGGATATGTAAGACAAATTAGTGAAGTGGTGGCTACCAAGCATCCATAATTCCTCACCTTGAGCAGCTTTTGCACTAGGTCTTGATACTTTTTTCATTTTGGACGCAGCTGGAAGACTTGGAAGTTTCCTTCCTGTCTATCCTGTTTCCAGCCTCTATCAATCCTATCACTTTTTCAGTGTTCAGTTCAAGCCTCTCCTCTAAACAAATGCCCCTGTGTTTTTTTTTTTTTTTCCCAGTCCATTTCTCCTTCTCATTCTGGTCTCCTAAAGCATTCGTAGTCAGTATCTCACTCTTTTTATACTTGAACGTATACTTCCTTGTTATGTAATGTTTACAAAGTCATCATGCACATGGTTGGATCCAGAGGATGTCGTAGGCAAATGTACACAGTCTATAAAAAGCCTTTTATTTGAAGGGAGCATATAGTTACCAGCTCATCTTCACGTTCTCTGTTTTATTGCACCCTCACACATAATTGTTCCAATGTCTCTCTCCTCAGTGGCCTTTCCATTACATATCTACACACAGAAATCTTCTGGGCCTGGCAGAGCAACTAGTAAAGGGCTTTTTCTTCTATAAGTAGGAACCTGGATAAAAAATACAAAGCAAGTGGTTTCAGACATCAGACAGTAGGCAGATAGGATTGTGTCTCATGAGAGAAGAGAACCATACAAGATGGCCGTATGACCTACCCAGCTTTCTGCCTGTAGGTCTTCAATGGGCCCTGGCCCAAAGGCAGAAAATTCAAGTAGAGAATCCAGTGGTTTCAACGAATTGAGGTGATAGAGATCAGAGTTCATGGAAATGGAGGCAGCTGGACTTGATGGGGCAGAGTGTCTGAAACTTGTCAGAAAAAGGGTTCCAAATTCCTTCTTGGGGCTGGAGGGTATGAAGGATGGGAAGGGGCTATCTTTTGAGTTTTAAAGTGAAAACTAAACTGTCTGTGTACAGGGTAAGACTCCAGGAGGACAGGGATGACCAAAGAGTTATACGCCAAACAATTCTAAGAGGTTATATTGGGCTAGGTGATCCCCTGGTTTTAACCAGGCAGAATGGAGAGACTTGACACATATCATTTAGTAGAGAGTCCTAAAAGGTTAAAACTTTATAAGGATGGCCAAATTAGATCTTCCCTAACAAAGCTTAGAAACAAACCTTTAAAAGATCAAGTTGATCCTTTTAAATGCCTGACAAACTGAAAGGCAGCATCCTTTAAAGGAAGACAGCATAATTCATAAGCTCAGCAACATAGAATTCATAATGCAGCATCTAATCCAAAATCATTAGAGATTGGAAGATGCACAAACATGTAACCAGAAACCCAGAGAAAATTCAGGCATAATAAATATACCCAGAAATGACAGGACAGAATTAGCAGATGAAATCTTTAAGAGATTTTTAAAGACTCTTTTAAATATTTGATGATTTAAGTAAATATGATATGGAGAAAAATGGAAAATATATAAAAAAGAACTATGTGGAACTTCCAGAGGTGAAAAATTAAATACATGAATTGAAAAACTCACAGGATAGGCTTACTATATCAGACACTAAAGAAAAAAAAAAGATCAATGAAATTTAAGGAAAAATGACAAATACCATCCAGAATGAAGTACTTGTATCTAGAATATAGATAACTCTATAGAAAAGAATATTTGTAGAGTATAAATAACTCCAATAATGCAATAGTAAGTTAAGCAAATATATTAAAAATGGGCAAAAATTTGAAAAGAAATTTTACAAAAGAAGATCTATAAATGGCCAATTAGACATGAAAAGATACTGTTTTTAGTCATCAGAAAAATATAAATCAAACCACCATGAGATACCAATGTTTATCACCAGAGTGGCTAGAAACCAAACTGACAATACCAAGTGTGTCCCTCATTCATTGCTGCTGGTACTAAAATGTAGAACCACCGCTTTGGAAAACAGTCTGGCAGTTTCTGAAAAAGCTAAATCACCTTACAAGGTGATTGAGAGAAATGGATTTTAAACCTTTGGAAACAGCTGTTGGAACATTGAGAAGAGAATATTCCTCCAGCCTTTGCCACTGTGTGTCCCTCGCCTTGTTGAACGCTTACTCTTTCATTTATTTTTCATGCTCTTGCAAAAGTCTGATAAAAGACAAACTGAAGCATATTAAACATTTTAAGAGTTTATTTAAGTAAATTTCTTCAAACTGGGTAGCTCCAAGCTGCAAGTTGTTAGAAGCACTGAGGGTGGGACCTGGGAGGGAGTTTCATTAGGGAAAGAGGCAGAAATGAGTAAGGGAGCTGGTGATTGGCTGTAGCTTAAAGCCTAGATGGCTGCCTGTGATTGGTTGTCCTCAGGTTTTGAATTCATAAACTTGAGGCATTACAGGCTTGGATTTTGTATTGCTCCTGTAGGCTGTCTGGGCATTAAAGCCACCTCAGCCTATTGGCCTCTTGTTCGATTAATTTAACAAGCCCATGCACTTAGGTGATTAAACAGGAGCTTCTTAGATTCAAGGGGTGGAGAAGACACAGAGTAGACCAAGCGTGAATCGTGTCTAGCTGTCAGAGGTAAGCAGTATGCCATGAAAACTCACATTCCTCCTTATCACTGTGTCATAGTTGCCATGTTTGTGTTGATGACTCAGGTTATGAATTAGACACGCTTTTCTTTCAAGGATTATTCAGCCTTTATAAGAGGGAAAAGTCCTGTGGAAAGTAGCATTATAACAGAAGTACTGAGTGCTATGTGAGTTCATATGTATTTCTGACATAAATTTTGAAACTTTATCATGTTCACTGTCAGCCTTAATTCCCCAAGTTTTAAATGAGAAGGCAAGGACAACATCCTGAATGTCTACTGTATTAATGTAAGCATGCCCCCCACTGTTGAGATCACAGATCCCCAATGTTGAGATCACAGATAGTGCTCCATACACTTAGATGATTGCTTCATGAGTTTGTTAGTATTAGACCTGGCAGAATCCTGGAACAGAAAATCCAAATAATTGACATAAAAAAGATACAGGTTTCCTTTTCTTCTTTCTCCTATGAGCGGGAAGATCTCCAGGGCTGCCAAATCAGGGTCAGACTTATCAGGGACCCAGGATCCTCTTCTTTCTGCTTTCTTCACACCTCTCATTCACCTGCAGAATGGTCAAGAATGACGGCTAGAGTACTGCTGTCCATCCTGTTCATATTCTAGTCAGAAGGACAGCGATGTGTAGTGGTGGAGAGGATTGCACATGAGCCCCTCCTGGAGAATCAGATACCTTTAAAGAGCTTTCCCAGAAGCCCCACCCAATTAATTCCACTTAAATCTCACTAGACACTAGTCATTACTAGTTGCAGGAAGAGTAGGAGATACACTTCTGGATGGGCATACTGCCTCCCTGAAAGCAGTCAGATTCTGTAAGTAAGGAAGAGGGGGAAATGCAAATTGGGTGATTAAACAGCCATGACCCGTTTCTTGGCGATCTCAGGCTTGTGAAAGCTGATATGGCTGTTGCCAACTAGGTGATTATGTTTTTCCTTTTTTTTTTTTTTTTTCTCTAGTCCAAGTGAGGGAAACTGTCAATTCATCCATTAGGCACAAAAATCCCTTGAACCCCTAAACTGGCCATATCAAAGAAAGACCCTGTTCAGTAAGGCTGATGAATAAATATGTTTCCTAAGAATTTGCCTTTTTTTTTTTAAGTTTATTTGTTTTTTGAGACAGAGAGCACACACAGGCAGGGAAGGGGAGGGAGAGGGAGAGAGAGAAGCCCAGGCAGGCTCCACACTGTCAGCACAGAGCCGGACACTGGGCTTGAACCCACAAACCATGAGATCATGACCAGAGACAAAACTTAAGAGTTGGGCACTCAACTGACTGAGCCACCCAGACACTCCAAGAATTTGTATTTTTATAAAATTCTTACAAATTTGGTAATCCCCTGATCATTTTTTTGGTTATAGCAACTGATCCCCATTCCACCACAAAATATTCATAGCTTCCTGTGCTAGTTATTAAGCTTCCATTTGTGCTTCTCTCCTGTAGTGTTGAGATCTATGTTTGGCACACAGCAGAAATAGCATTCATGAAGTGAAAGAAACATAGATAGGCAGAGTAGCCTCTGTAATAAGGAGATGGCACGTGGGCTATTATGGGTGAGGCAAAGGTAAACTGATTACAAATCATCCTTCAGGATCTTTATGCCAATTGGTTAATGTTGAAGGGGAAAGTTAGGGTTCTTTAAAGTACCTGACACAAGTGTCTGTGAGTCACATGAGCCACGCTGGGCCTCTTCCCAGAAGTTGGAACAGGCTTATTCCCCTACAAACAAAAATAGACAAATGCTGTTTGTTTTAATTTAGAAGTCATTTCACTAGTTCCCACTGGCTAGAGATAATAATTAATATTAGCTGCCAAGGTCTCAGCAAAACTGAGGAAATTGAATTATTACTTTATTCATCTCTCAAATAAGATGATGGGATATTTTTCTAAATCCTTTTGATCTGCAGCAGGAGGAATGTTCCATTTGAAAGCACTGCTATTATCAACAATAAAGGAAAGGACGGTAAATGGCATCCAGACATCAGCTCTGTGGCAGGTGCTGTATGCTGGATGAAGTTTAAGTATGGTTTCTGCCCTGTGGTCCAGATCAATTTTGTAGTCATTATTCTGTTTCATATAGTTTCAGGACTAAATGGCCAATTGTATAGTTAGGTTCTTGCCAGTGCATTTGTCTATAGAAGCAGCATCCATTTTGTGATGAGTCATAAGTACAAAATTGAACAGGAAGAGGAAAAATAAATGAATCATAAAGCCTGTTAGAAGTCCTTGAAAAGCCAGCCCAAGTGCTAGTAAATGCTAAAGGGGAACATATTTACTGTAGTTGAGATAGCTTAAATGGATTAAATTGGTAGATAATTGGGCAAGGTATGTGGGAAAATTGAATGAGTGTAATGGGTAAATAGCATAGTACAAATGGACAAGTTTCTCATGTCTAAACTGGGTACAGCCAAGGCTAGTGCACACATCACCCGAATGAAGAGACTGTAGTTTGCTGGGCCAGAATGTTTCTGTGTGCCACACCCATGTGATTTGAAGTATCTTTAACTTAGTGTTGGTTTCTAGAAGGAATGCTTTAATCAGGCAGAGAAATGGGGTACAGTGCAAGATGGGGTACAGTTTGTGATGAGAGGGCTCAGAGACCACAGCTTCATCTTTTTATCCCAGAGGAAAGGTGCTGAAGAAGGTGGGGTCTGTGTACATACCCTTAGCCCTGTGGAATGCCACTCATGATGAACATCCTCCCTGGCATCACTGGGTAGAATTGTTATACTGCTTTTGTTCATGGTGGTTTGTTCTTGCATTCTTTCCTTCCTTCATTCACTCAGCAATTATTCAATAGTTGATTTCTACACACATAATACTGGAAAATAGATCATATTTTTTAAAAGTCATAGTTACTGTATGAAGTGTAAAGACATTGAATTTGGGAGGATAAAATATGAAGAGCATTTGTTATGTACGCCCTTCAAAGAAATTGGGATGATAAATAGTAGTTTTGCGGGAGTATGAGTTATTTGAATCTTTTTCCTAGGAGATTGTAAAATGGGAATTAAACAAAGTATAGGACCTTAAGGTTATTAAACAAAGGAGGAATCTGAGGAATTAAACAAAGTATAGGACCTTAAGATTAAGAATTGCAGTCTTCAGGGGGCACCTGGGTGGTCACTCAGTTGATCGTCCGATTTCGGCTCAGGTCATGATCTCGTGGCCTGTGAGTTCGAGCCCTGGATTGGGCTCTGTGCTGACAGCTCAGAGGCTGGAGCCTGCTTTGGATTCTGTGTCTCCCTCTCTCTCTGCCCCTCCCCTGCTCATGCTCTGTCTCTCTCTCTGCCAAAAATAAATAAACATTAAAAAAAAAAAAGAATTCCAGCCTTCAACCTTCCTTTTTTGTGGTTCATAAATACCCATTAATTTTTTTTTTCAATTATGTGGCTGACCAAGAAATGACATCACTGCATATTCTTTATAGTTTAGCACTAGTGGACTTTTCTCATTTTGCAAGTTTTTTTTTTTTTATATCCAGTGGGACTGACTTGTAGTTGAGTGAATTTTCTGATTGAATATTTGATATATGCATTTGAATTTAATACAGTGCACTTAGCAATAACAGCATCCCAGAAATGATTTAATCTTATTTGAATCTGTAGATACTTCAGGAATTTCTAAATTGAAACACAAAACAAAAACCACTAAGATAAATCCAGAAATTATTGTGCAGGACCACATATATGGAAGTTATGGGATGGAGAGTTGAGCCCATAGGAAGCCTAGGGCATATTCATAGGAATTCTTTTGATATAAATCTCTGATAGTGGCTTATCACTTACATCTCTTTTCCATAGAAGTAGAATATATACAAAAGAAAGGGATATAAGAGGCAAAAATCAGATGAAAGATAATGGTGATGTTGAGATGTTAGAAACATCTAGAAAAACTGAGCTGGGATTGTGTATACATAAGCTTTTATGAAGACTTGAGAACAAGGGAACTTCCTGTTTCTTTTGTTTAAACATACTGCTTTGCTACCATGGCAACCTTCCCCCTAACTCTTGCCTTCAAAAATATTATCATCGTCTGTAAAATGGCATCTTCTCTCTTCTTCCAGTCTTCTTGATAATGGTGATAGTAACAGTCCTGTCTTGTGTTATCTATGGTATAGCCAATATGGCACTTGGGCCAAGGACTGCCCAAGAAGAGACTGAGGCAATACCCGAAACCAATCTTTTGCATAGTAGTTGCACTTGTGGCAGCTGCTAACTGCGAGGGAATGGTGCTTGGAGAATTCACCCACTCTGTGAGTTGGAGCTGTTGCCTCCATCTTTAATTGTAGATTTAAAACTTAGATTTTAAATAATAGGGGCACAGTGTAAATTCCAGGGATGGCTGAAACAATTTCTGAAATTGCAATGCCAAATGTAGAGGGTTTTTTTTTAAGTTTATTTATTTGTTTTGAGAGGGGGGGTGGCAGAGAGAATCCCAAGCAGACTCTGAGCTGTCAACACAGAGCTCGACATGGGGCTTGAACTCACAGACTGTGAGATTGTGACCTGAGCCAAAATCAAGAGTCAGAAGCTTAACTGACGGAACCACCAGGCACTCTCCAAATGTAGTTTTATGTATTTTTAAATTTATCATATAGTAAAACTGACCTTTTTGGTATACTGTTGTGAATTTTAACACCTGTATAGATTTGTATGGTCACTATTGTAATGAGTGTACAGAACAGTTTGATCAACCCAACAAAAATGCCCCCAATACCATCTGTGTCTTATCACACCCTCCCCAGTGTCCCAACCAAGACTTGTGGCAACCACTGGCTTATTTTAGTCATTTTATTATTATCCATTTTATTGTATGTATCAATAGTCCATTGCTTTTTACTGTGAATATTATGCCATTCTATAGATGTACTATATTTTATATCTATTCGCTTGTTGAAGGACATCTGAGTTTCCAGTTTTTGCTGTCACATATAAAGCTGGTATGAACAATCATGTACATGTTTTTAGGTGAACGTAGTATGTTTGTAGTTTACATAGTTTGTAAACATTGTATGTTTAACTGCCAAACTCTTTTCCAGAGTGGGTATGCCGATATGTATGAGAGTTGCAGTTGTCACAAATCCTTAATAGCAGTTGGTATTATCTGTATCCTTTGTTTTAGTCATTCTAATAAATGTGTAGTGGTATCTCATTGTGACTGTAATTTGTTTGCATTTGCCTATGGCCAGTGGTGGTACACCTCTTCCCATGTGCTTAACTGCCAGCTTTCCATCTTCCTTGGTCCTTGGCTTATTTTTAAATTGGGTTGTTTGTTTTCTTATTGTTGGATTTTGAAAATTCTTCATATTCCAGGTGCAAGTCCTTTGTTAGGTATGTGGTTTGTAAATATTTTCTCCTGGTCTTCAGCTTGTCTCTTTATTCTCTTAACAGTGTCTTTGTCAGAGCAAGTTTTTAATACTAATCCTAGCCTTGCCAGGAAAGTATACACATTATGAGTGCAAGTTTCAATAGAGTACTAATCAGACTATTATATTCCAAGTATTTCTGTAGAACATGATATCACAAATTAAGTCATTGATTTCAAGAAAAAACAGTTTATTAACAAAAAAGTACAAAGAAGTACAAATGGATATCCTCCTTTCCCCCATTATGGTTCATCTGTCTATCTCCCTTTCAGTCCATGACACAGCCTTTTTGAGCTAAAAGAATAGGTAAAATATTTCTCTTTCCAATGGGCCTAATAACCATCCCCAAACAAATCATTACATATTTAAGTTCTACCATCCATGTCAATTAAAAAAATGTTTTATCTATATGCGTTGCTCTAAAAGCCTCTTCCCTTGCAATATATCATGTACCTAAACTGAATTATCAATTCCCATTTTTATGGACTGTGCTATTGGTGTCTCTTCTGATAACGGTCTGTTTAGCTGCAGGTCAGGACAATTTTTCCTTTGTTTTATTCTAGAAGTGTTATAGTTTTACATTTAGATTTATGTGCATTTTAAGTTAATCTCTGTATAAATTATGAAGTTTAGATATAGGTTAAGTTTTTTCTTATGGATATTGGTTCAATATTTGCTGGAAAAACAACTATTCTTATCCACTGAATTGCTTTGCACTTTTGTCAAAATCAAATGGTCATATTTGACCAATACCATGTTTCCTTGATTATTATAGCTTTCTAACAAGCCTTAATATTGGATAGTGGGATTCCTACAACTTTGTTCTTATTTCTCAGAATGGTTTCAGTTATTGTAGTTCCTTTGCTCTTTTATATAAATTTTAGAATCAGCCTATCTATATCTACTTAAAATCCTGCTGGGATTTTGGTAGACATCTCATTAATTTACAGATCACGTTGGGGAAAACTTACATCTTTATTATGTTAAGATTTCTAGTCTAGGGGCGCCTGGGTGGCGCAGTCGGTTAAGCGTCCGACTTCAGCCAGGTCACGATCTCGCGGTCCGGGAGTTCGAGCCCCGCGTCGGGCTCTGGGCTGATGGCTCAGAGCCTGGAGCCTGTTTCCGAGTCTGTGTCTCCCTCTCTCTCTGCCCCTCGCCCGTTCATGCTCTGTCTCTCTCTGTCCCAAAAATAAATAAACGTTGAAAAAAAAAATTTTAAAAAAGATTTCTAGTCTATGAACCTGGTATGACTTTCCATTTATATAGGTTTTCCTTGATTTATTTCCTCAGTATTTTGCGGTTTTGAATATACAGGTCCTATACATGTTTTTTAAGTTTTATATTTAAGTATTGCTTATTTTGGTTCTATTGCAAATGGTAATGTAATTTTGGTTTCTGACTTTTCACTGCTTGTATATGGAAATACCATAGATTTTTGTCTCTACCTCGTATCTAACAACCTTACTAAACTTGTTAGTGTACATTAGGACTTTTTAAAGGAATTTCATGAATTAGCATAGAAAGACGTTCCCAGAAAAGAAATGAGAGGTATTTGTTCAGAGGAATTGAAACTCTTAGTAGCAAAATCTCACTGAGTATTCTGTAGAAACAAAAGATTGGAGATCTCCAGAGAGGCAGGATTATCTAAGCAGAGAATGCCTGTTTTCCTATTTCCATGAATTCTCTCCATTTCTTTGCTGTTAAGTGGCTGTAGTTATATAAATGGTCATTTCTACAGCATACATTGGAATTATATAAAAATGTTTTTCCTTTTTCTTTTTCTAAGAATATTGGCTTATAATGATTTAAGATTAGACTTGATTCTTAGAGTAGATTCACCATTCAATTAACAAACAGAGTGTGGGTGAAGGAGAGTACAAGTAGCCCCACCTCTACCATCCAGATCTCCACAGCTTCTTTTCCTGGGTTTTTATTATATGTTAATGGTCCTATTCTCCCTTTTGTCTCTAAGGGATTTTGTTTAATAATGTCACACCGGTTTTAGTATCTCGTAGTACAGCATTTAGTTTGCGTGATAAAGGAGTTATAAAGAACCAAAAAATGATCTTGGAAGGGCAGTAAATAATTAAGGCAGACTCAGTCACTTAGGGGCACAGAGTGACACTCCTTATATGTAGCAGGTGCAGATGTTGTTCATTTGGGAGACAGAAAGCTTTGCCAAAGATAGGGTGAATAGAGGCATCTGGATGCAGTGATATTTCAGAAAAGAAGCATTTATGTCTTTGAAAATTTTCCTGAAAAGAGGTACATTTCAATCTCTCCCTTCCATACATGCACACACTATTAAAATCTTGAGGCAATTATATAAATGAAAGAAATGCATTTCTGAGAGGTGTCATATTGTTAAGGACAGTTAAAAATCCAATCATCATATGTATAGCTCCTAAGCTAAGATGTATCCTGTCAGTCTGCTCCCAAATATTCACTAGTTAAGTCACTTCTTTCAAAGATGTTCCCATAGAACATTGGATAGGTCTTGTGCTCCAACAAGAACTATTGAGTTACTTTACTCTGATGTAGGAGAAAGCAAAAGCAATAAATGTTATTTGTAAGGGAGAAAATGGATTCCCAAAAAGTGGTCATTGAGAATTAAATTAAAAATACTGACCAAGATGGGTGCCTGGGTGGCTCAGTTGGTTAAGCGTCCAGTTTGGCTCAGGTCATGATCACACAGTTCGTGGGTTTGCGCCCCACGTCGGGCTCTGTGCTGAAAGTTCAGAGCCTGAAACCTGCTTCAGATTCTGTGTCTCCCTCGCTCTCTCTGCCCCTCCCCCCTCTCAAAATAAATAAACAGTAAGAATTTTTTTTTTAAATACTGACCAAGAATTGACATTGACATCAATGCACTTAAAAATTTAGTATTCAGGTAGATAAAAAGAAGATTTGGCAGGATTGAAGCTGATATATTTGAAATTCTGGAATACTGTTTGTATTTTATGGTGAGCTACAATGAATTTCCATTCTTGGGATGTGCTGTCATGGAAACAAATTCTATATTTAAAGTTTTTCATTTTATGTCCACTTTGTGTTTGGGTGTATGTGTATGTTCGCATGATTTTTATTGTCAGTTAAAGCCTCAACAATTTGAAAAGTTAAATCCAAGGATTAGAAAGATCATCACCATACCATTTAGCTTCTTGCCCCAACTCCCATTGGGTCAGGGAAACATCACCATTACATTGAAGTAGCCTGTCCTCCTTTCTTCTTCTCTCCCTTCCTCCTTCCCTTCCTTCATTCTCTCTCTTTCTTTTCTTAACAATCTCCAGTAAAATTCATTCCTGACTGATGTGTTCCAATGTCTAAAGACCCACTCAGTAAAAGAAGAAAAGATGCTCATTCTGCCAAAACATTAGCTTTATGAGAAGATAGATTGTTATAGGTGTTTGTACCACCACCACAGTTAACTCTCAAGTGTGTATTGTGGCTTTTATTGGACTCCATCAAGCACATTTCACATTAAAATACTGTAAGGTTTATGGGGCGCCTGGGTGGCTCAGTCGGTTAAGTGGCCGACTTCGGCTCAGGTCATGGTCTCGCGGCCCATGAGTTCGAGCCCTGCGTCGGGCTCTGTGCTGACAGCTCAGAGCCTGGAGCCTGTTTCAGATTCTGTGTCTCCCTCTCTCTCTGGCCCTCCCCCGTTCATGCTCTGTCTCTCTCTGTCTCAAAAATAAGTAAACGTTAAAAAAAAATTAAAAAAAAATACTGTAAGGTTTAATAAGAGTTAAACTACACAGGTATTACTGGGAAAAAAAAAACAACCCTGCAGAACATTACCAGATGTAATTAAAGGATTCATAGGAAATAAATGTGTTGTAATCAGGATGAAATTAGCATTTTAATTTAATCAAATTCTATAGAAACATTTGATTCTGGAAGCTGTAAAATTTTAATTTTTTCTGTTGGAATACAAAGGGAATACAAGAGCTGTTGTATTCCAACAGAAAAAATTAAAATTCTATAGCTTTACATGAATGTATTCTTTCCCATCTAACAGCATGTTTTGTGTAGTTGGTGCTCTTTACAGTTATTCCCTCGTCTTTGTGTGTTTTATTTGTGAAGGGGTATTTTCCATCACCATCATATGTCTAAAATTAGAAAACCAAACCAGGCTCCAAACCCAACTTTACCCTATAATAATATCTAATTAAACAGTTGTAGTTCTTAATGAATACTTGAAAATGTCAGATTTGATGGAACAAAACTGACTCTACTTCAAGTGTCAAGGGATAATTAAATAGTCAGACTTAAATTTCATTACACATCACTAACAGTACCTTCATATTTATTGCTTTGTTTTGCTAGGTAGAGAACTTTAATATCGAGCACCAAAGTAGCTTGGACAAGTTTAACTAAATTTCATTCATTAGTACAACAGTTTATTTGCCAACAACTGTGTAATTGGCACTGGTATATGTACTTCAGTGACCAAAGGTAGAGTATTATTTCTCTCTCCAAGAAGGCGTACAGTTGTGTACAAGCGATAGAACCAGTAGCCAAATGAATACTGTATATGTAAAAATACTCGTTCACAGTTGTTGAACCATCACTATGAACTGTGGTTCATGTGTTTCAAATCATTTAACATCGTGAAGAGTTTACACAGTAGAGACGATTCGTGTTTGAATCTTTGTAGGTGAAAAAACCGAGTCTTAAAAACGTGCAATAACTTACTCGTGGTCACGTAACTAGAAGTCCAGAAATTCAGCCCCATGCCATCTGACTTCTCTGTTCCTGATCTGACTCTTTAAGTATAAACCTTTTAGCATATAAACCTTTTTTAATTTGTAAAAACATAACGCAAACATGCTTAATAAAACATCACAAAGTGGGTGTAAGTGCCTGATAGGACATCAGGCGTTGTATAGGAGTTCAAATGTTGTCATTATTAGTCTCTCAGAATGTATAGATTTTTATAATTCTTAGTTGCTTAATTAAACTCTACCTCCTGATAGCCTTGTCCTTAAAAAGAAGTTAGTAATTTTTTTCTCTGTAGCTTTGAGTGAAATGTTTACTGTCACTTTCTTCCATTTTAATTTTGTCTTTAATTGGGAAGTTATTTAGGAGTGCATTTTGGGTTTTCAAAGATATTTATAAATTACCTTTTAATTGTTATTTTTATCTAAATTATATTATCACTTAGCATCTTTATTATATAGATTATTTCACATTTGTTTTGTGGCCTTGTATGGGATCAATTTTTATAAGGTTTCTGTAAGAACTGGAAAAAAAAGAGTACTGTGTTTATTGGGTGTATTGCACTACAGATAAAACTTCTTATTTAAATTTGTCTAGTCCGGGTTGTTTCTTAGTTTCATAGAGGACTATTAAAATATCCTACTCTGATGCTGTGGATTGGTTAATTCCTCTTTATTATTCTGTCAGTTTTTATTCTATTTATGTTGAGATTCTATTTTTATTTGTAGCAAATAAGTTCATACTTTTTAAAATTTATTGGTGGAATAATTCATTTTTATTAGAAAGTATTCCTCCTTATCTCTATTAATAGTTTTCCCTAAATACTACTTTATCTTCCATATTTTTCCATAGCAGCTGTTTGCCCAATGGAACTTTGGTATATCTTTGCTTTCAGCATTTTTTTTATAAACAGAATTCAGCTGCATTTCAGTCTGCCTGTGTCTTTTGGAAGGTTATCTTTGTCTGCTTTCCTTATCGTTGCTGTGTGTTAGAAGCAGGAGGTTTGCATCGGAGGGCTGACTTTCTGCCCATCTTGGTTAGAAGTTCTCTGCTGGGCTTTGGATAGGAGCTGGAAGTAAAGGTCAGAGCGCTGGTATTCTGTGTTACCGATCCCTGTGAATGTAACCCTATGATCTCACGGTACGATTGAACAGAAGGTGACCCTACCTCTTCATGGCACTGGCTTGGTAGATGGCTCTTATAGGTAGAGCCAGGACTTTCCTCAAGATGCAGGGGCTTGAATTTGTCAAGTGTGGGTGACAGAATGTAGCTACTAAATCTTCTACTCTAATAAAGATGAGGAAAACCAGTGACCTAAAATGAAGGAAAAACTCTAGCTGGACATGTCACAAAAAGTAATTTTTTTCCAAAAATCAAGAACCATACAATCTGGAAACAAATACAGAATTAGCTTACTTGAGGTAAGCTGAAGAACCAATAGAGAAAACAAATTGGCTAGAACCAGGATTAACTTACCTCAGAAGACAATTTGAGATCATTTTAGGTACCTGTTCCTTGAGTGCTTTTCTCAGGAAGTACAGAAAGTAAAATGTTGGTGGTCTCTAAAATTCCGCCTAATGGTCTGGCATCTTGGGAATTTACCCTGACATCTGCTTGATAGAAGCCGTCCAACCCTAGTGATCACTTCTCTTCAACCTATTTTGTGATGGTTACACTTTTAGTACTTAAGCATATCTGCCTTCTAATTATAGCCTCTGGGTTGATGGATTCGGGAGTTACAGAAGTAAATCAAGTCAGCATGATAACTCAATTCCAGCGCGTGCTTAACTGAAACTATCTTGTGAAGAACACGGTGTTCTCTTCTGTCGCGTGTGCAACAGGGTATGTGAAATAGGGCAACAGTTAATGAGTTGAAAAGTTTGTTTATTAAATATGAGTCTCATTTTAAATATGGCAGGAGACCTAGGAAGGGTTTAGGTTTTCAGTATCAATATCTTGTGTACATACTTGTCTGATATTAATTCTGGGTCAAATTAGTAGATGCTTGGTAATATGGAGGTTCTGTGTGTGCTTTTTTAAAGACCAGCCAGACCAGGGCCTCCTGGGTGGCTCAGTGGGTTAAGCATCTGACTTTCAGCTCCAGCTCAGGTCATGATCTCATGGGTCATGAGTTTGAGTCCCATATTGGGCTGTACATTGACAGTGTGGAGCCTGCTTGGGATTCTGTCTCTTTGCCCTTCCCCTGCTTGTGCTCTTGCTCTGTCTCCCTGTCTTTCTGTCTCTCTCTGTCTCTCTCTCAAAATAAATAAACCTAAAAAAAAGACCATTGTAAATGCCATTAAACAAAACAGAAAAGAAAAGGCACATCTCTGTAATGATTGCCAATCGTCTAGACAATTCTCAGTTGTCTGATGTTTGTTTCTCATTCTCTTTTCCAACAAAATCTTCAGAAGTATAATAGTCTATCCACACCATTATCTTCCTAGCTTTGTGCTTTTGTACTTTATCTGTGAGGGACCTCTTCTCACTTTAGTTTGAATCAGTGAGTCTTAACATGGCTTGAATGGACTTAAATGACAAATGCAGTAAAGTTAAGAAAATGTAGTGAGTTTTTCTAATTCTAAATTATCTTCTTGTTTGTATGTTCAGGTTATATCCTTTTTTGGGTTTAAAATGAAAAATAATAAAATGGGGATAGTAACTGGGAAATTTTAAATGTGCTTATTATTACTTAGGAAAATAAATTGATAATTTAAGTAGCTCCCCTGACTATTTTTTCAAATTTTACAGTATTGTGAAATTTAAAGCTCTGGAAATCATTGACTCATGCCATTCGCTGGGAGTTCTTTTAAAAACTAAGAAGATTAAGTGGTATGTTTAAAACTAGAAAGAATATTCCTAGAATTCATGTGGAGTGGATGGAAATATCTGATTTACATAAAACATACTTGATTTGAAGTCATCGAAAGTGTTTTTAGACATTCCCTGATCTACCCACTAGTTGTGTTCCTACCTAATAGAAATGGGTACATGGACCTGAGAGGCACTGAGACCAAAGCAAGGCCCCTCAGTCTTGAAAAAGAGCCTGTGCTTGGCATTTTCCAAGAAAGTGAAAATGGAAAACCTGTAAAATTGCTATGTCCTTGGGTACTTCTTGAACTTGTTTAGACCATGGGTGGTCTCTCTGACATGATTTGGTTTGCTAGATGAGAGGAATATGTATGCAAAGTTGGAAACACTTGTCCAAGTTGACAAACTCATTCTTTTCAGAGAAATCCAGAAGAGCCCTTAAGCCAGTATTTAGGAGCCATTCCCCCTCCCTCACCCCCCACTCCCACACTTAGCCTATATTTAGGAGCTATCTATACACACATACCCAGAACCAGTTTATTTTGTGTTTTTTTCCCCAATAAATTAAACATGACTATAAATGAATGGGCACATGCTTAAGCATATTATGCAGATGCATTCTCTTTCAACTTGAGTTTCTCCCCATGGATTGGCAAAAATCCTCGACCCACAGGTGTAAGAAGCAGGATCCCAGCTTCGGTGCTGATCATGCTCTGGGGTGTCCTTTGCCTCACTGGTTCTCACTAGATTGGCCCCTTTATAGTGATGCCTCTTATATTAAGATGATTGGAGCTTTTCAATTTATTGCTTTCCATTTTGGCTACTGTGGCTGTTTGAATTCTATTTTTTGTATCATTCCTTTTCCTGTTTGCATCTCATACATTTGTATGTTGGAAATACAACAGACAACATCTTGGGTAGTTAGAAAAAGACATGATAATCTTTTGCCAGATAGAATTTACATCAGCACTTGGTGCTGGGCTCACTCACCTTCCTGTGTGTTACTAACCAATACTCTCTTCTTGGGTTGTCCCAGGAATCTGTTTCCCTAAGTCATGTTTTCTCTCTAGCTTCTTGGGTCTTTGGCTGAAAAGGTCACAGATCTCTTCTAAGATATGACACCCTCCTTGGCTACATTTTTTAAGGGGATCTTCTTGACCAGTTTTATGATTCCTCCCCCTTTGTTGGGAGCTGTTTAGACAATATTGCCTGTCACCCTACAGATAGTTATCTAGACTTGAATGTCTTTATAACCCCTCTGGGACCTGATACTTATTTACCACTGAGATTTGAGAAAGGAAAGACTGTGGTAAGATGCTTTTGAAAAGACTGTCTTTAGGAACAACAGATTTCCTTAGCACTGTGTTCGTGCTGTTCCTCCTTCATCCCCACAGCTGCCGGTGGAGAGCTGTAACTTCTGTTTGAATTCTGCTGTCCCAGGAGAAAAGCCATTTTCTGTGCTTCTAGTTCTTTGCTGTTGTCTTAAGACTGATAAGACAAGAAAAAGGGATACTTTAGGGGCAGAAGGGAGTCCTAAGACCCTGTAATGGTTATCCTACAGATGATAATAAAAAAAATTGGTTAAACAATTACCACTTGCAAACTCTTTAGGGAATCATATACATAAACTTAAGAAACAGGCTCTATAACATTAGGATGACCTTAAAGTATGTTTACACACTAAACTGAGCTTGCATTGCTTTATTCTTTTAATATTTACAGAACACCTCTGCTGGATACTGTACTAACTTCTAGGGATCTAACAGTGAAATACATATGGTCTCTGCCCCCATTGCAGAATTTCCAAACGTTTGGGAAATAACCATTGTTTGAACCCAGGACCTGGATATTGAAACACAGGCTGTTGATTGATACCTCATTAATAAGAGACATAAACGTGGGGTGCCTCGGTGACTCAGTTGAGCATCCGACTCTCAATCTCAGCTCAGGTCATGATCTCATAGTTCATGGGTTCAAGCCTCACATCGGGCTCTGCGCTGGCAGTGCAGAACCTGCTTGGGATTCTCTGTCTTCCTCTCTCTCTGCCCACCCCACCTCAAAAGTAAATAAACATTAAAAATAATAAGAGACATAAAGGTGTCATTCAATATGATTTCATTTACTTTCTGCCTGCCCACATGGTAGTTAGTTATTTTGGATAACTTTCACTGTTGTGCAGTTAGAAACTAATGAAGCCAAAGGAAATACTGTAGTTTTTGATTCTTGTATTTTATCCTGAAGCTACCTCAACTTGAAATCCTTGAGCAAGTTTTCTTGCAGAGATATAATGAAAATAACCTCTGTACTATGAACTTTCTTAACCTAATGTCCATGGCTTGGTTGACACCCCAGCCAGGGTTGGCTGGTCGAGCTAGGAGGAACCACAGCGCCAGAAGAAGAGTCTTGTGTTAAACAAGGCACCCTTGTGTTAAACCCATGGGCCAGCCTGCCTACCAGGGATTGGATTTTAATCCACCCAACACAGGATACAGGGCTGTGAGAACACAAGGCAGGCCACACCAGCCATAACAGGCTTCTTAGACACCTGAAAGCTTTTTACCCAGTTTACTTTATAAACTTCCTTTTTGGTCACTCAGACAGATGTTCCAAATTTATCGCTTCATTTTGTGCTAGGTAATGAGGAAGAGGCCAGTAACAATAAATGATCCTAAGAGCTTTTTGGGCAAGTAGATGATAAAGCCTGTAGAACATCACTAATGCTCAAAGTCAACTTTCTCAGTTGGAAGTGTGCTTAAAATGACAAAAGTGGTTGGTGATTGGCAGGGGTCTGCTTTATGGGAATGCTGTACCTTTTATTTGAAAAGCCCTATTGTTGAGAAAAAGAGAGGAGCTCCTTTATGAATACAAATGATGACTTGGTTTTGTTTCACAAAATGTTGAGAGATGGTGTTAGGTATTATTGTCAAATATCTGTGCATACGCATATGCATGTACAAGTGTGGTCTGTATATTTGTGAGTAAGTCAGGGACGTGTATCTTATAAACTTGGCTATTGAGTGCTTACAGGTTTGTGGAGACTGAAGAAAATAAAAGTTTTTCTTTTTTTTTTTTTTTAATTTTTTTTAACGTTTATTTATTTTTGGGACAGAGAGAGACAGAGCATGAACGGGGGAGGGGCAGAGAGAGAGGGAGACACAGAATCGGAAACAGGCTCCAGGCTCCGAGCCATCAGCCCAGAGCCTGACGCGGGGCTCGAACTCACGGACCGCGAGATCGTGACCTGGCTGAAGTCAGACGCTTAACCGACTGCGCCACTCAGGCGCCCCTAAAAGTTTTTCTAAAGTGAGAGATTTCATAATTGGTGATTTTGGACATCAGAGTTAAGAACTGACCTTCTGATCTTTTAGGCATTCCAAGTAAATAGGGAATCAGGCTTTGCTTTTACCTATGTGATATACCCTTTATTTATGGCCCTAGACCAGTGCATTGAGGATCCTGCACCTTCCCATGTGTGCAAAGTATATACACCTTGCAGGTTAAAAGCAAGACCTTGGCTTTATTTTCAAAATCGCATGTACTAGTTTCCTTATTTTAATGTTTCAGATTTTCCATTTTATCATAACCTGTTTGGGGCTTTGTTTTCAGACTAAGAAAAGTTTTATGAATGGTATGAAAGCTTTACTTCTGATCACTTAATGATCCGAATCCATGTTCCTGATAGAAAACTCACAAATAAGTTAATAGACAGTTGGGTAAGGGTTTTAATGGAAGTGGCATTGTTAGGGCTCCTTTATTTGCCAGACAACTGGGCTAGATAGAAGGCAAAGTTTCTCAGTCAACAGAAATTTGGGGTAGACTTTTAAAAAAACTTTTTTTTAACGTTTATTTATTTTTGAGACAGGGAGAGACAGAGCATGAACAGGGAGGGTCAGGGAGACAAAGAATCTGAAACAGGCTCCAGGCCCTGAGGTGTCAGCACAGAGCCCAACACAGGGCTCAAACTCATGGACCACGAGATCATGACCTGAGCCAAAGTTGGACACTTAACCGACTGAGCCACCCAGGCACCCCTGGGGTAGACTTTCTTGCCACAGCTTCCCTGCATACTCAGATAAAGGAAGTATGAAATCCTGAGCAAGCAAATTAATTTTACAAAGCCCTGAGAAGCTGAATTTAACGTTCCAGTGGAGACCATTGGAAAACTATGCTGAGTGCTTTCAGTGAAAATTCTACTTACTGCCCAGCTGTAACCGACAGATGTGGTGTTATAACTGGCAGGAAATCAGATTGTTAAGAGACAGCTAACAGAGTGTAACATGATGAATCCAGGGCAACCATGATTCACATGTCTTGATTCCAGATTGGGACTCTCTGTTAGGATGTAAAGTACATTACCCAGATTCATTCCCTTAGAAATTCTTCCAGAGATTTGTCTAGAGACATCAGAACATCCCACAAACCCACAAGTTATTTTCTGAACACGTTACTTGTAATATAATGACCACATGAGTTATCATTCAAAATTCTGTTGGGGAAGAATGTGAATTCAGATGGAATGGTGAGATTCTGCCGGGCACAGTGAGAAGTGTAGTCACTGTATTTATGAAGAACTTGCCCATTGGGCCAAGTGTCTGATGAGAGAGAGAGAGAGAGAGTGACTGGTGGTTTCTCCACCTTCTTGCAGCATGAACAGGAAAACTTGCTTGTTGATAATTCTTCCATGATTGACCAGCAGTGTTACCATAGGTTAACTATTTTTGAAAGATAGAAATAACTAAATTCAGGTTTTCAGTTAATTTATTAATTTTGTAGCCACTTGTTAAGCTTTTTTTGAAGCAACTTCACCCCTAAGAGTGTCTAGGACATTGGCTTCCAACCTGCTTCTTGTTGTAACATGCCAGAGTGTGATCAGTCATGAGGTATGTTACAAATGATAGGTAAGGTGTCAAAATTTGTAACAATATTTTTATATAAACTTAGATGAAATCAGGGTTACCACAACAATGATATAACTCCCACTTAACCTGTATTCTGAAACACTTTCTGGAAAAAAAAATCCCAAATGAATTAGACAGAGATGGAGAACCAGCCTCTTATTTTAAATACCTGCTTTGAACAGTGTCTCTTATGGCAATGGTTTTCTCACCTGTGTTTAGCCAGGGGAAAATGTTGAGAATCTGTGTTATCTATACTTAACTAGGTAAGAAACCAATCCAAACTATAATGGCTTAAAACAAAAACAACATTTACTTTGGTCATACATTTGCAGTTTGGGCAGGACTCATTAGGGATAGCTTTCTTTTGTCCCACTCAGAATCAGCTGGGTCAGCTCCAAGACTAGAGACTAGAATCATCCAAGGAGTTGCTTACTCTATTGTCTAGGGAAGGAAGGTGAATTGTTGTGGCCTAGGACTATGGCACATTGGATTTTGCAAAAGTGGCCACAGTTAGCTATGTATCTGGTCTTCTGTTCTCTGCAGAACCTCGGCACTCACCCACACATCAAGAAGTGGAGTTTGTGTTCATTTCCCTTGATCCTGGGGAGGATGGTGAATTCTCTGAGTATTAGAATATGGCAGAAGTCTTGCCAGCCTTAACTTTAGAGGCTGGGCATACGCGTAATTGCAGTTAAATCTTGAATCAATGGTGAGGATCAGTCTTATTAGATCTGTGAGTAAATGCGTCTCCCCTCACCCCACCTCCCAGGTTTCAAGCCATGCTAGCTGATACCATGCAGAACAGAGATGAGCTGGCCCCACAATGTCTTGTCCAAATTGTAGATTTGTGAGTAAAATAAATAGGTAGTCATGACAGATAACTGAAGCACTTTGCTTTAAAAATTAAAAAGATGGTGTATTCAAAAAAATTTTAAAGAGCCCAGAGATCACTCTGGAACAAGAATAGCTCTATTCATCTTTCCTCCTGATATATTTTTTTCTGTATGACTAAATTGACATGAATCTCTTGTCAAATTTCACATCTTTCCACTACAGTGTATACTCTGATTCTCTTTTCTAGAAAGTATCCTTGCTGTAGAATGTAGAGTCAGTACAGCTAAATTGATAATTTGCAGATTTCTATTATCTTTGGCAACGTGTGTCCCCATATTCTTCCCCTCTATCCTCTTATTTCCGAGTTGCTTAATGTGATTATCTTAAAGTCTAATTTTTGAGCTGCATGGTAATGATAGAAAATTCTTATTATATCAGTGTTGGTGAATGCCAAGGTTTCAGAGCTTTGGTGTTAGGGTGAGTCCAACTTAATGAATGTACATAGGGACATTATGTGACAGTGTGTAATGGAAGATAAATAAGGCCAAGTTTCTTTTAATAGGATTTTTCTGTCTTCACCTTGTTCCATATTAAATAGGAACACATTGACGTATGGTTTTGCTTCTGAAATGTCACTGTGCTGTTTATTTATTGTAAGAATTCTGATAAATGTCAGCATTTTCACTTTTCAGAGATAATAAATGATAAACAGTGCTTTAAAATTTACATGAATTTATCATGCAAGTTTTTTCCTTCAGATGTGAGCCATGCTGTTGTTCTGTTCTTTGAGAATCTCCACCAGAGACCATCTACTGCAGAAATACTCAAACTTTATATGCATAGGAATCACCTAGGTGGCTTGTTAAGTAACTGATTGCTGTGCCCGGGTCCCAGAATCTGGTATTCAGTAGTAGAGTGGAGCCCAAGAATTTGCATTTGTAACAGTACGGCTGCTCCAGGGATCACGCTTTGAAAACTATTGATCTAGAGAAACAAGATAAAGGCCTATTGTGTGTGTAGAGCTTTTTCTAAAAGCCACTCTCTGGAATAAACTCTAAATGTAAAACAGCTCTCAAGTCACCACCTGACAAAATAATTTTCATTCATCCGGAGGTTAGATAAGCCATTTCTCTGTGCCACATTTCATCACACATTGGGGTAAAGTTAAGAGAGGCAACAAATTGGTTCTTTCGGTCTGAATGTCATCGAGTTCTAAATGGATTCCAAAATTGAGGATGTGTCATGAGAAAGTTAATGCCGGCATTTCTCACAGATGCACAACTGGAGGATTTAGTTAATTTTGATGATTTGGTTTTAAAATAGCCAGAAGTCTGCCTCAAAAATATCAGTAATAAAAGATGCAGAAGACACTTCAGATTGTTCCTGTGGGCTCAAAGATGGAACCAGTTCTGGTCCAGTTGCCGTGGGTATCTGAGTCTCGAGAAAGGGGAAGAGTCCTCACAGAAAGAATGATAGGGTTTCTTTTCCAAACTTCTGAGAGAGGAACATCTGCAACCCTAAAGACTTTCTTTCAGTCTTCTAAATATTTTCAACGAACTGGACCTACTCACATTATTCAAAGAGATGGCCTAGCCAGTGTGCTCTAGGCCAGCCCTGGAATCATTGCATCATTATTACAGTAGTTACTGTGAAAATTTTCTTCTAACTCCTTTTTTCTCTATATGTGCTCATTTAAATAGGTTTATGATTTTCAAAAATATAAATTGAGCATCATATTATAGAATTTTAAAGAAGTCAAATGGTTTTTTAAAAATTAAAGCATGTAAATAGGAAAAAAAAAGGAAGACAATTATAACTTACATATACCCTTCCCACCCCAGGTATTACCTTTATTTACATTTCAGTTTGATCTCTTCAGATATTTTTATATGTATATAAATGCATTTGTCTGAAAGTGGAATTTTCTGCTTTGCCTCTTTTTTTACTTATAAGATCATTATGGTAAATATTGATGTATTTTTTTTTGTTTTTTCTTAAATTTTTTTTAATCTTTATTTTGAGAGAGAGACAGAGTGTGAGCAGGGGAGGAGCTGAGGGGAGAAAGACACAGAATCAGAAGCAGGCTCCAGGCCCTGAGCTGTCAGTACACAGCCCGACACGGGGCTCAAACTCACGAACTGTGAGGTCATGACCTGAGCCGAAGTCTGACGCTCAATGGACTGAGCCACCCAGGCGCCCCGATGTATTTTTTTTCTTAGATAAATTCCCATAAAAAGGATTCACATATTAAAATGAGTAGATTTTTTTTGGCTTTGTTAAATTAATTTTCAGAAAGTTGTACCAGTTTATTCTCCGATAAACACTAAGAGTATTTTATTCCCTGACTCTCTTTTTTTAATTTTTAAATTATTTTTCATTTTAGAGAGAGTGGGCGCACAAGCAGGAAAGAAGGGTGGAAAGGGAGAGAGAGAATCTTAAGCAGACTTGACGCTCAGCAGGGAGCCCAGGGTGGGGCTCAGTTCCATGATCTTGGGGTCATGACCTGAACCAAAACCAAGAATCGGGTGCTCAACAGAGTCACCCAGGTGCGTCTATGCCCTCATTCTTAAAGATACTATTATCTTGAAAATATCTTCAGCATTTCGATGGGTCAAAAATGGTGCCCATTATGTTTTGTAATGCATTCCTTTTTTTATAAACAAAATTTTCATAGGTTGGTTGACTATTTGTATTTCTTATATTCTGAATTATCTGGCCATAGCTGATATGTATTTTTCTATTTTCATTTTTTTCTTTATTTGTAGGACATTTTGTTAGATCTTAAGGATATGTTGTGATTTTTAAAACCAGTGTGTCATTTGCCTTTTCAAGTTTTCAGAGTATTTTTTTTTACATATAGAAGTTACAGTTTTTGTGGTGCCTGATACAAAAGTTAGCTGTTGTTGTTTTAAAATTTATGGTGCCTGAAAAGGCCAGAGATTTTTGTTTTTTTTTTCACTTATGAAAAATACCCATTTATTTTTTATTGTTGCTAATATTAGTGAATTTATTCTTTGTTCCTTTTGTTCATGCGGTTTTATAATCATCACCCCAATCAAGATATACACGTTACTAGGGCTCTTAGAATAATCTTTTGTGCTTTCACTCAGGTATTTCCTAACTCCTAAAGGTAACCAGACTCTGCTTTTCCATCAAAATAAACTAGTTTTCTTGATTTTAGATTCATAGAATTGGAGTAAAACTATATATGCTTTTTTTGTGTATGGAATATTTCACTCAACATTAAGTTCATGAGAGTCATCCTTTTTGTAACTAATGAGAGTAGCTTATTCTTTTATTTTTCATTGACATAAAATACATAATTGCTTAAATATACCAAAGTTTGTGATTCCTCCTGCTGTTATTGAACATTTGGTAATTTACAGTTCAGGGCTATTGCAAATAGTGACATTCTTGGACTTGTTTTTTGATGCACATATGTATGTGCTTTTGTTGGATTGAAGAATTCCAAAGGGTATGTGAGTAAATATTTAGGCATTTTTATTATTACTTAAATAAATGTACAAGGTAATTGACAGTTCAGAATAATAATTATAATGTATGGGGCCTATGAGATAAGTATTAGTAATATGTATGAAGAAAGCAGCACAAATATTGGAAGGGGAGAAATGAAAGTAGAGAGTGATAAAGTTTTTGGACTGTGTACGTAAATGGTCTAATATCACATGAAAGCAGACGATGGCAAGCTAAAGATGTATAGTATAAACTTAAATCAAGTTTTAAAATAAAAAACAAAAAGTTCGTGCTAATAATACAACAGAGAAAACTGGAGTCTGTAAAAAAAATCCAAAAGTAAACAGAAAAATATAAGGGAACAAAGAAGAGATGAGAAAAATGTAAAACAAATATCATGATGGTATATTTAAGTACAACCATATAAATAATCTTTTTAAATTTATATAACCTAGATACTACATTTAGAAGGCAGAGATTGGCAGATTAAATGAAAAAAAATAAATAAAAGACCCAACAATATGCTGTCTACTTGAAAGAAACCCACTTTAAAATTTTTTTTATAAGGTTTATTTATTATTGGGAGACAGAGACAGACCATGAGCATGGGAGGGACAGAGAGACAGGGAGTCACAGAATCCGAAGTAGGCTCCAGGCTTTGAGCTGTCAGCACGGAGCCCAACGCAGGGCTTGAACTTACAAACCGCTAGATCATGACCTGAGCTGACATCAGACGCTCAACTGACTGAGCCACCCACGTGTCCCCCCATTTTTAAAAAAGATTTTTTTAAATAAAGAAACCCACTTTAAATGTAAAGATAAAATTGATTTAAAGAGAGAAGCTTGAACAAAGTTATACCATGCTAACACTAATCAAAAGGAAACTAGATTGGCTCTGTTAATATTAGACAAAGTATATTTCAGAGCAAAGACTGTTAGTGGGGATAAAAGTCATTTTAGAATGATTGAACGGTTAATTCATTAAGAGGACATAGAAATCAAAAACATTTATTTACTTGTGAACATACTTTCAAAATACACAAAGCAAAACCTGATAGAATTGTAAGGATAAAGAGCCAACTCCACACAATGGGAATTAGATATTTCAATACCCCCTTAGTACATGATGGAACAGACAGGAAATCACTAATAGAGAAAACTCAAACACTATAAATCTAATACATTCTCATAGTACATTGCATTCAACGTTAGCAAAATGCAGTCCCTTCAAGTATACACAATACATGTAATAAGATATATATATATATATATATATATATACATATATATATATATATATATAACATTTTTTAATGTTTATTTTGAGACAGAGGGAGAGACAGAGACAGTGGGGGAGGGTCAGAGAGAGAGGGAGACAGGATCTGATGCAGGCTCCAGGCTTTGAGCTGTCAGCACAGAGCCCAGAGGGGGGTGGGAACCCACAAGCTATGACATCATGACCTGAACCAAAGTCAGATGCTCAACTAATTGCACCACCCAGGTGCCCCTAAGATATATATTATTTTATGCCACAGAACAACTCTAAATACATTTAAAAGGATTCAAGATGTATATTATATGTACAAAGGAATTAAATTAGAAATCAATAACAGACAGCTACCCAAAGTCCCAATATGTATCGACTAAGTAACACTTTTTTTTAACACTTTTTTTAATGTTCACTTCTTTACTTTTGAGAGAGAGGGGAGTATGCGCATGCACATAAACAGGGGAAGGGCAGAAAGAGAGGGAGAGAGAATCCCCATGCAGGGTTAGAACTCACAAACCATGAGATAATGACATGAGCTGAAATCAAGAGTAGAGCGCTTAACCAGCTGAGCCACCCAGTTTCCCCTAAATAACATGTTTCTAAATAACCTATGGATTGAATAAGAAATCAGAAAGGCAACTAGAAAGTATTTGGAACTGAAAAAAGCGGTGGGGGGTGGGTATATTAAACACAAAGTAAACAGTGGAAGGAAGTAATGTATATCAGAGAAGAAATCAATAAAATAGAAAAGAAATACAATGAAGACTACCAAACCCAAAAGCTGATTTTTCAAGAATATAAAATTGCTAAAACTCTAGACAACTAAACAGGAAAAAAAAATGAGAAAGGATTCAAACTGCCAGTATCAGAAATGAAGAAAAGGAACATCATTACAGATTCCACAGATAGTCAAAAAATAAGGGACTACTATTAAAAATCTTTATTCCAATAGATTTGACAAAGGCATGAAATGGTCAAATTCCGTAAAGGCACTAAATACCCAGGCACACTCAAAAAGAAATAGAGAGCATCAATAGCTATATATAACAGAAAAAGAAACTGAATTTTTAGTTAGGAATCTTCTCACAAAGAAAATTCCAGGCAACATGGCTTCACTGGTGAATTCTACCAAACACCTAAGGGATAAATAACACCAGTTTTTCACAAACTCTTCCAAACAATTGAAGAGGAGGAAATAATTGCAAACTCATGCTATGAAGCCAGCATTACCTTGATAGCAAAACAAGACAGACATGACAAGAAAAGAAAACCACAGACCAATATTCCAAATAAACAAAGCTGTAAAAATTCTAAACACAAATTTAGCTAAATGAATGTAACCACATATAAAAAGGATGCTACATAGTGACCAGGAATGGTTGATTCCAGGAATGCAAGGTTAGTTCACATTGAAAAATCAAAAAAACAAAAAGAAGTTCAGAGATACAAAGAACAGATTGATGGTTGCCAGAGGCGAGTTGGGGATTGGGAGAATTGGGTGAAGGGGGTCAAAAGCTAAAAAGGAAAACATAAATAAGTAAATACGGAAAAAATCAGCGTGACTCACTACATTAACAAAAACCCAAAACCACATGATTATTTGTGGAAAAATATCTGGCAAAATTCAACATATATCCATAAGTTCCAATGCTGCTGCATTCTCTGCAAAAGTTCTGCGAGACACACTTAATGGATAGGTAGAACTAACCTGTATTTGGGGCTCCTATAGATTCTAATCTAATGCAAGCCCTGGAGGTCAATAAAAGTGCCCCTCATTTCTTTGCTTAAATAGAGCTTCTCTGCCTCTGCCAGGTCTCTTCTTTCCCATGCCCATTCATTTCTAGAAAGGGACAGTTCATCACTTGTTTCTGCTCATGTGGAAATGTCTTGTTCCTCTCTGGAACATAGTTTCTTTAGCTTGCTTTGTGCCCATAGTTCTCTAGTGTTTTTGATAAAATACATATTTTTTAAATAAAATACACAACTTTAATGCAGTATTTTTTTCCCAGTTGTTATGGCAGGAGGAATGGTCTATCACTACCTTCTACATCCTACCAGGGAGAGGAGATCTGTTTTAAAGGAATTAAAAGTAACCAGACAAGCATGAAGGAACTTACAAAGGAATATATAAAGAATTGTCAATATATATATATATATTTATTGTCAATATATATATATATATATATATATATATATATATAGTCAATATATATGTGTGTGTGTGTGTGTGTGTGAAAGCCAGCAGCTCAATTAAAAAAATAATAAGCAAAAGATATTTACAGAAATTTTACCAAAGAAGTTACAGAGGTGGCAAATGAATACATTGAAAGATGTTCATCATTAGTCACTAGGGAAATGCAAATTAAGACCACAGTGAGATACCTTTACATGTTTATTAGAATGGCTAAAAGTAAAAAGTCTGATTATAGCAAATGTTGACAAGGAATAGGAATAGGAAGGGCTAGGATTCTCATATACGCCTCATGAGAATAGCCAATTAGAATAACAGTTTGGCAGTTTCTTAAAAAGTTAAATATACACTTACCATATGGTTGGTATATATGATCCATCCATTTCACAGCTAGATATTTACACAAGAGAAGAGAACACATATGTCCATGCAAAGACTTGTACACAAGTGTTCATACCAGCTTTATTTGTAATAGCTTCAAAAGTGGAAGCAATCACATGTTCAACAACAGGTGAATGGGTAAACAAATGTAGTGTATCTATACCCTGGAAAGCTATCCAGCAGTAAAACACAGGAACTGTCGATCATGTAACAACATGAATGAATCCCAAAATAATAATGCAGGGTAAAAGAATCCAGACACAGAAAGACTATATGTTGTATGTTTCGTCATAGATAAAATTCTAGAAAGCAAGCTGTCTTTAGTGACAACAAAGCAAATCAGTTGTTGACTCAGAACGTAAAAAGCAGGGAGAAGTAGCAGGGATTGACTATAAAAGAGCCCAGCAGCATTTTGGGGCATGTCTATATTCATTGTCTCGACTGATATATATTATGATATGTGATAATGTCAAAACTTGCCAAGTTGTGCATTTTAAGTATTTGCAATGTGTTGTGCATCAATTACACCTTAAGGAAGCTGCAATTTTTTTTTTTTCAAAAAAGGAAACTTGGGCATATTTTTGGCCTCAATTTTGGGATATGGGTCCACACTACACGCATGACTGTTGCTATTTCAGTAGTGTAACAACTGAGGAATGGCATTATAAGTATATGAGGATGAAATAATTTTATGTAAGCTTATAACACAGCATCAGTGGAGAAGAGAGAATGGGATTCAGGTGGCAGAACTGACTTTTGTCAAATGACAATGTGTTTCTTTTATGTTTCGGGATTCTTGGAGAAGTAAGATTTCATTCCCACACCACCTCCCACCCCCCGCCTGTATTTGACATCCTAGCAGCCAGTGTTTATTTAGACTATGATTTCTCTACTCCCACATCCTATTTCCCCACATAGGAGGCAGGACATAATAACTGACGTTGGGACAAAAACTGAGAAAGACAGCTTTTGGGGTATCCTCCAAGCCTTGGTTCACATTTACTTGCTACCTGTGATGTATATTTGCTATCTTTTATGTTCCTCTAATGTACATGTGACAGAAACACACAGAAACTAGTTTGTGTCTTTCTAGTTAGCTCAGGGATAGATATATACATAATGTTAATTGATATGCACATCTAGAGCTCTTTGAGCACAATCCTGTCAGCGATAGAGGGGAGGAGAGGCTTTTGTACCCAGCCAACTATGCCAGATTAGCAAATGTGTGGGCAAACTGAAAGTACTTTACCGTAAGAAATATGTACTTTATTTCTTAAACGTTCCCATTTCCAATTGACTCTGCTTCCCCCCTGATTTTAAGAAATTTCCTTTAGTAAATACCAAACTTAATTAATTAGAAAATAGTTAAAGTGAGATTTTACTTTCAAGTTTAGCAGAAATATTCAGGGAGATCAGCAAAGCCTCAAGATTAGAAGGTATATGCCTGCCTGTCTTTCTCTCTCTCTCTCTGTCAAAAATAAATAAAGCTTAAAAAAAGGGGGTGGGCGCCTGGGTGACTCAGTCAGTTCGGCATCCAACTTTGGCTCAGGTCATGATCTCGCGGTTCGTGAGTTCAAGCCCCACATCGGGCTCTGTGCTGACAGCTCGGAGCTTGGAACCTGCTTTGGATTCTGTGTCTCCCTCTCTCTGCTCCTCCTCCACTCATGCTCTGTCTCTGTCTCTGTCTCTCTGTCTCTGTCTCTCTCAAAAATAAATAAAGCTTAAAAAAGTAAAATAAAAAATAAGGTATATGTCACAGTAGTGTTGATTCATTCAGCCACTCAGTTAACAGATATTTTCTATACTTTCATTAAATAACATTTTTATATGGCTAATCTTTTATGGATGGGGTTTTAAGTTGTTTCCAATTTTTTATGATTGCAAACAAATACAAAAGATACGTGCATGTGTCTGTGCTTATATAATCTTAGGTTGTATGTGCAACTTTTTCCATTAAACCTATTCCTAAAAGTGGAATTGCTGGGTCAATGGTATAAATATTTTAAATTTGTGCAGATATTGCCAAGTTTATTTTCTGTGTTGAGAGAATTTAGCTGTGGATTTTATCTTTGACCTTGGCTAGAGTATTTTTGCAGATACATAGTCGGAAGCCAGATTCTAGGAATGCAGGGAAGGGAAGAAAAAGATGCAGCCAGTGGAAAAACTTTCTTCAAAATTTGGTGATGATACTGGGGTTTAAAGGCGAGTCCCCTTCTCCCAATTGAAGACAACTTTGCGGGGCATTGTCAGCTTCTGAGTTCTCATAGTGATCATCTGAAGCCTCTGTTGTGATATTGTAACTGAATTACAGCTCACTTTCTCCTTCTACACCATCGATATCCCTTCATCCTCCCAAAGGTGTTGATCTGGGAGATAAAGTTCCTGGAAACTAATCTCTACCTCAGTCGTCTTCTCAGGCTTCACACACACATTTGCCAATCTCGTATTCTATTCCAAGTAAATTATATCTTTGAAAACTAAAGTATAAATCAATCCTTTTTTGGGCAATCAAAAACTAAGAGGATTCTTTGCAATAGGCCTACCCTACAAGAACTCAAAAGAATTTCTTCAAACAAAGGGAAATGATCACATATGGAAGCACAGATTTTCAGGGAGAAAGGAAGAGTACTAAAAAGGATATACAGGTGGGTGAATATAAAAGTAAGTAAAAAAAAAAGGCAAACAAAAAAGTAGCAGTGCATGATGAGGTTTATAACATGTGTAGAAGTAAAGTATATGACAACAATAACAAAACGCAGAGTGAGTGGTAAAAATAACATTTGTGATATCTTAAAATATTCAAGGTAAACTATAATTTTGGCACATATATTAACTTCCAATCTAACTATTAAAAATAGTACAAAAAGATACAGCTAAAAATCCAGCCAAAGAAATACAATGAATAACAAAAAACATTTGTTTGACTAGAAGTAAGGAAGAGAAGAACGAAAGATCAAAGAACAGATGAGACAATTAGAAAACAGATAGCAAATGGAAGACAATTTCAACTATGTCAGTAATTACATTTGACAATAAATGGGCTAAACATTCAAGTTGAAAGAAATGATTAGAATGGAGGAAGACACATTCACACGCACTCTCTCCGGATTGGCCTCAAAATAGTGAGACACTTTGTAGGGGTTTGAAACTCTCCTTACAGTGGAATTTTGCCTGTAGAATGTTCACACACACGTGCATGCAGGCACACATGCATATATTTATATATGCTATTTACAAGAGGCATACTTCACATAATACATCACACATAACACTTGAAGGATGCTGTGACCGTTCTTTCTTTACAAAGGTGTGATTGCCTCACTGGGCTTCAGGAAGGGGAAGGAAAAATAGAAATTAAAGGAGAAAATAACAAAAGAAAAGATGGGAGAGAGACATAGGAAATGAGAGAGAGGGGAAAAAATGGAGAAGAGGAAGAAGGGAGAGAGGGAAGATCTGGAAATCTAGAGGAGAAAAAATAGTGGAGGGAGGAGAAGGAAAGGAATAAGGAGGTAGGACAAATCAGATGGAAAAAATTGCTACCATCGATTTTGTAAGGAATTTCTCCTTGGGCCCCAAATTTCTGGCAAACGCAGTTCCCAATTCTTGACAGTCCCTTCTAGTATGAACCACTCCTTAACCTGTTTCTTTTCACTTTTCTATACGTTACATTTTTAAATGCCTAACTTTTTTTTTTTTTTTTTAATATCACGAAAGGGGCCTCTGATGGGTAAGGAAATAGAGCAAAATACTTTCAGTGTACAAGTGCCACTAATGACTTCAATCACCTGCATTCTCCTTAGCCACTGCTTGGGAATGCTAAGTACTCCATTCCAGACCTCATAGCCAACACTCTGTCCTCTGAGGGAGTGATTTAATAGGTGACTTCTCCACTAGAGGGATTTTGAGACAAATTTTATGAGAAGACTTTATATTTGAAAGGACTATGGAACTGTGAACACTGGCAGCCCAAAACTGCAAAAATACGTGGCAAGATTGGAAGCAGCTCTTTCCAGGACAGTGGGGTCTCAGTAGGGCCTTAGGTGAGCTTTTTTTTTTTAAATAATTAACATTTCTATGGAAGAAGAGAAATTGTTTGTTTCAAATTGTTATTCTTAGATTGCCCTCAAAACAAAGAGGCATTTTAAAACTCTCCTTACAATGGAATTATCTGCATGAATTTTGCCTGTAGGGTAATCAGCACTAGTGAACTCAAAAGGAATCAACATTTTCTTATGACTCAACCCTGCTGCAGCTTGTTGTTTTTCCCCCACAAATATGTAAATATTACCCAAAGGTGTTGGAGTCAGGAATAGCAAATACATGGTACCCATTCCTGTATTTTCCCCTCCACACACAGCCAGCCTTGATAACTAAACATGACACTCTTTTCCCTGGTTTCTTTGAATCCTTCTCTGTGTATCTTCTGGGCTACACCCTCAATCATATATAGAGTTGGCATGTGATTTCTTAGCGTGTGTGTGTGTGTGTGTGTGTGTGTGTGCATGCCACAGTCTCCTTTAGCAGTATGGAATGCCTGTGGATTCTTATTATAATAAAACTAATCAGTTTCATTTGTCAAAAAAAATTTTGTGCATGAAACAAAATACTTAGGAATATTGTGACATGCAGAGACCAAAATATTTTTTATTTAAAATACAGTAATAAATTTGCTTTTTAATAAGCACACTAAAAACACCATGTGCCAGTGGGTTTTTATAAAAATTACCTGATTTGAACACAGCAATGAGTATAAATAATTCATCTGTATTATGTCCAGTTAGAACATGATATAAACATTTCTGTAATTTGTACTGTTGACAGAGTCACAGATGGCACTACTAATTTTTTTCCCATCCAAGTGAACCCTAAGTTAAGCATCCTGGGTGTGAGGGATCATGAAATTTGGAACCTCCTGATTTTTAGCAAAAGAAATTTTTAGACCAGATACAATGAAAGAGAATTCAGTGATTGTTTTCCTTATGGCATAAGAATTTCTCATAATAAGAAATAGGGAAAAACTCTGAAGCTCAATATTAAAGGTTAGTAAAAACTATTAGTAAAATTAGCATTCATAATGTATTTTATTATTTCTTTTTTATTTAGGAGAGAGAGCGCAGGCATAAGCTGGAGAGGGGCAGAGGGAGAGAGAGAATCCCAAGCAGGCTCCATGCTCAGCACCAGCCTTGTAGCAGGATTCTCGCACAGAAAGTCATGACCCTGAGGCTTTTCTTTCTGGGAAGCAATTTCATTTGTGCCGGCGCTGGTCAGTTGGGTTCCTACCCGAAGAACTGAGGCCCGAATGCCACGTGGCGTAGTTTTTTATACATTTTCTATTTCTTTGTGTCCATATGTGGTAGCACACAAACATGTAGTCTGATTAAGTGGTCTCATGTTACAAGTTCATGAGGGATGTTGTCACGTAAGCACATAGCCAGGTTGCCATGAGGATTTTTTTTCTCCTCTCCTTAGGGAGGGGACCCTACCACAGCCTGATGCCCCAGGGCTAGATCCCAGGACTCTGGGATCATGACCTGAGCCAAAATCAAGAGTCAGATGCTCAACCAACTAAGCCACCCAAGCACCCATATTCATAATATATTTTAGGCCTCTGTTGCCTTTTATCGTTCTTTATCTTGGTTTTTGAAAAGAGCCAGGTCTTTCTAAAGTTGTAGTCTTTTTTTTTTTCTTTAAAAAATTATTTTTAAGAGAGAGGCAGAGAGAGTGAGACACAGAATCCGAAGCAGGCTCTGTTCTGTCAGCGTGGGGATCGAACCCACAAACTGAGATCATGACCTGAGCTGATGTCCAACGTTCAACTGACTAAGCCACCCAGGCACCCTGCCAAAGCTGTGGTCTTAATACCAGCCAAAATCTCGATATGGAACATACTTTGTGATTTGTGGATATCCGGAATATGGCAATAAAAATGACATATATCCTAGTAAATGTTGGCTATGTAGTTCTATATTAAAAAAAAAATTCTTTCCCTTACTAGTCCTGGAAGATGGCTGCTATATTTGGATTTCAGTCTAGACCAATAGGGAGTTGGATGTGACAAGCCCTGGAATGTGAGGTCCTCTCCGCTGAGCATAAATAGTCAACTCTCAGGAAGATGGATGTGTGGCCCTTGGGTTTGTAGCTGATCTGGGCCTTTTTAAGAAAAATCAAGGGATTGGAGGCCTCAGACTAAAATGCAGGGCTTAGGTCAGACCTGCTCTGACATCATACTCCCTTTCCTTCTCTAGTAAATTGTTACTAAGGAAGCACCTTCTCCTTGTGAAATTGGCCTTTTTCTATCCACCATTCAGATGTGAAAATTAATGAGCAGGAAAGGCAGGAGCTGTGAGGTTCTTTGAGAATATCTAGCTATTAAGAAAGTTGTGCCAAGCAAGGTAATAGCCCTTTAAGGAGGAAACAACAACAACAACAACAACAACAACAACAACAACAAAAAAGCAACCTTTCAGAGGAAAGAAATTCAGAAGAGGACATAGTAATGTAACCAAACAAGTCTTGTCAAGTTTTAAAAAGTACAATTTAGAAAATGAATGGTTAGAAATGCAGTGGGGGCATGTTCATCAGCAAAATGCTATAATGTTTGAAACAGTATCCACCATCACAGCCAGCCAGGGGCCTATCATTACTGGTCTAGCAGGGCATACTTTGTTGGCTATCCTAATTTTCTTAAAAATCATTTGTTTTCCACTTTTGCTTTTCTTTCCCTATTGAAACTGAAAAGAGAGTAAATGGAAAATGAGTGGAATAAATTAATTTTCTTTATCTGAGAGAAAAGTTATTCGGCATTATATACTTTTAGCCATAATAAATAGCATATGTAATATGGGGAATTTTACCTGATTACTGGCATAGTTCATCATCTTCCAAGAGCAACCTGGCTCTCGAAATGCAAAATATGTATCTTTAAAAAGCCATTTGGGAAATTCTGCTGGAAGGTATTTGTTAAGCTGACTGGTGTGACAGTTAGGCAGTTGATTCATACACAGGGTCGCCTGGCCAAGGAAACCGCATTTTACCAGCCCACAGAAGTCTTCACGAGCCTGATCACTTTTTTTGCCAGCCCACTTAATCCTGGAGGAGGCCCATGTGTAGACTACAGAAGCCCTCTCTGCTCCCAGATCTCAGGCTCACCACAGGACTCTGGAAGCAGTGTGGCACGATTATCTGCGAGGCAGCACCAGCCGGGTGTCTGTGCATACCGACATGGGTGGTTCTCTCTCTTCAGTGACCCCAGAAAGGCAGGAAGAACCAGGGCCATCCCTAGAACGTGGCTTTTCCAACACAGCAGAATCTCTCTCCACCTGATGTCCAAACCATCCATTTTTGCTCAAGCGATTGCCCAGACACTAGGTGTTCCTATATTCCCTGCCAGTCTCCCGGAGGGCTTTTACTCAACCGTCTTGGTTTCTATACAGAAGCTGAAATTTTCCCTGTGATAGAAAAAACAGAAACACTTTTTGCCAGTCTTGGCTCATCCTTTGCTTCCAGTGATGCCCATCACATGGATCTGGAAGACCCACCGCAGAAGCTCCTGCCAACTAGTATCATTTTTGTCCCATTAACGGAAGTTGCAGGCCTGCTCTGAGTTATTCACGTTTGGGTCAGCCACGTGGGCCTCAAACAGGGTAACCTTGGGCTGGAATTCGGCGTCACAATCTGCAGCTCCTGTGTATGATTTCTGAGTGGAGGGGACATGCCTGGCATGCGTGTACAGTCTTTCATGAGTCATCCTTTTGTATTGTGCTGGTTGGACCTTGTCTTGCTAAGCACCACTTAGAGCTTCTGTTGGTGGGTCGTGTTGCCTTCGCTTGAAGCATGTGATGTGCTTAAGGATCACATATCCAAGCAACATGGCCTCTCTTCGCTGAGGCCACCAAGCCTCTTACATTTCAGTAACTCTCCCAGTGAAAAACAAGCCCTTCTACAGGGCCTGTGTCCTTAGAGCAGGGAGCTTCACTGCTCTGCGGGCTCGGTGGAGACCATAGAGGGAATGAATAGAATCCGGGTGGCATTGTTACTGGCCTTGGCACAGGCCCCCGGTGTAATGTGATAATCCCAGCCCTCCAGCCCTGGGGAGGAGGCCACGGCGTACCTTACTCAGGAATCAACTTCTGACCTCCTGGCTTTTCTACACACACCCCCCTTCGCGTCCCCAAAACAATTTTCTTTAAAACGCTAGCTGCTCTGTCATAAATTATCCTTTACTTAAGGGGTTTGGCTCCTGTGTGAGTTACTGTGGTTTGAAAAGAAGAAGAAAAGAATCGGAACATCTTGGTTTAGCCAAGATCCAACCCCTAACCAAGGAGAAGTGAAAACAGGCTAGAAAAGGCAAAGTGAAAGGGCAGGGAGAGGAGGTTTACTCACATGCTGTTTTCAGCTGGAGGCTCATAACTCGCTGCTGGTATACTTTTTTATAAGTATCTTTTTCTATACCTGCATTTCTCTGGGGAGCGGGCTGAGAAGAAGAATGTGCCTGTCGGCAATAGTTCGCATTGTATTTTTCACATTTTCAGATGTGTTGGGAGCCCTGGAGCCGCTTCTCTGCCGTGTGCTTGACGGTCGTGTGCTTGGGGGAAGCAGGCCAGGGAGCGGAGGTCTCTGAGGCCCACGGGGGTGATGTCGTGTCGGCCAGCGGCACAGGAGAGAGTGAGAGTGAATGCACCAACAGTGTGCCAGCCGAGAGCTTTTCCCTTGCACCACCGCCTGGTTTCACAGAGGAAATGAGCTCCTTTTGTGTGTGATTTAGGAGCGTTTCTGTGTGCTGTCACTGGCTGTTTAGCAGGGAAACCGAAATGAACTACATGCCCGCTGCAGTTTAATGGTTTACTTTGATCCCAGTTGTTTCATTCCTCTTTTCAGGAGCATAAGTCTCTTTAGGAAATTTTTTTTTTTAATGTTTGTTTGTTTGTTTACTTATTTATTTATTTATTATTGAGAGAAAGAGCACGAGTTGCCGGAGGGGCAGAGAGAGAGAAAGAGAGAGACACAGAATCCAATGCAGGCTTCAGGCACAGAGCCGTCAGCAAAGAGCCCAGCACAGAGCCAGCACAGGGCTGGCTGCTAGCACCTCTCTCCCAGGCACTGTCCCCTGACCCCCTGAGTGGTGGTGTCTGTACCAGCTCCATATGTGCAGCCAGTAAGTGTGTGGCTTAGGACGGGGCCTCGGCCACCTCCTCCTTGTGGATTCGGCCTCTCGGTAGTAGCACTCAGCGTCTGCAGACCATCGCCCTCCTGTGTCAGCCTTCCCTGTCTTTTCAGGGTCGCCTAGCCTTGCTCCGTGAAGTGCTGGGCCCACTCTCTCCCACCTTAGCCTGTGGGCCACCTAGGGAGTGAGATCAGCTTGAGCACAACGCTCAAGGCTTCTTCATTGCCTGTGATGCCCTGTCTTGTTGGGGTCCAGCCCAGATGGATGTCTGGCAGCCTGAGAGGCAGCACCTTGACTTCTAGGGTCCTTCTCAGCTCTCCCACCCTTGGGACAAAAACCCAGAGAGGGACAGTCAGGAAACACATGTCCCCTTGATGTGCCTTCCCGCCTTGGTGTCCCTTGATTTTCTTCAGGAAAACGATGAAGGGATGGGATTTTCCTTCACCTCCTTCTTCCTCTGTACTCTAGGTAAGCCTTCAACAAGAGCACTTGGGGTATCATCTCCAGAATACCACTGAAGTCAATTAGCTGGGCCTTCCAGGATTGCTTTTAATGTGCTAAAGAGCGCACAGAGGAATTTAGCAAAGCCTCTCTTTCCACGAAGCCTAAAATCTCCCCAAGAAATGAAATTCCCACCCTTGACCTCCGAGATAAGAAAATGCCACAGAGTATGCATTCAAAGAGAAAGTAAAAATCATCAGTTTAATATTTTCTGAGGTATTTTCAGTATTTACACCTTAAGTGGCCAGGACTGCCACAGTGCACATCTCCTGCGGGGTGCGATCCACGTTCCCTGGAACGGAGCTGTGTGTCTCTGTCATCTGTTCTTACCTTTAAATGCATGTGTCCATCTGTAGTGGAGCTGTGAGGGAAAGAAGAGGATGCCAGGAGGTAGAAAATCTTTCTAGAGTGAGTTGTCAATCATATTCTTAGCCGTGGTTTTGTAATAATGTGTGCTCTGGTAACGGGATAATAATCAGGAAAGAGTTTCATTTAAGTTATTAAGCACCAAGACACTCTACGTGAAATATATTTTGACTTTACTGTTCCTTGACTTTCTTTACCAAGAATGCTTCTACTTGGCACCAGAAACCAGGGATGTTTAATGTTTAATCTTTCAACTATGCCTGTGCTTCAAGAAGCTCCTGATCCTTCTGTGTGTCTGTCCTCAGCTTGGGTAGATAGTCTGTGCTCTAGGCTTCCTTTGGTAGGTTTCTAAGGCAGTTTAAAATGAATATAAAAATAAATGACATGCTAAATAGTACCCGATGAGACAGTGAATTATGTCAGTTAGAGGTGTTATTTTTAAAAAGAAAAAAAAACATAACCATACACAATATTATTTTTTCTCATTAAAAATGAAAAGGTCATATCGCATAAGCCTCTCTGAATCTTGATTTCTTTACTGAACCACACTGGAGAAACACCTTCAAATTAACGAGCATATCTCTAATGCGCTCCTTTAAATGCTGTGAAATACATTTTATGAATGTAACGATACTTTCAAGAATTCCTCTTTTGATAAACATTCCCTTTATTTCTGTTTTTTCTCACTGGCATAATCCTTCATTCAAACACTTTGTAAATATATCCTTTTATATCTTAGTGCCATTCTTTCTATAGAATAAATTTGTAGCAGTGGGATTATGTGGATTACAGGGCATGTATTTTTAAATTGATGAATATTGCAGATTGCTTTCCTACAAAAAAAAAAAAAAAGAAAACTCTAACAATTCACATTTCTAAAAGCAATATAGTAGAATTTTTCCTGGATCCCTGCCAAAAATAGGCATTCTCACTCTTTCTTTTTGACAATCTGATGGCTGTAAATTACCTCATTGTGGCCTTAACAGGGTTGAATGCTTTTTGGTATTCTGCTTTCAGAGGACTCTTTATGTATTTTACCCCAGCATCTGTTGGGTTGTTTGCTTTTGTTGTTGTTGTTGTTGTTAATTTATAAGACCTATTTGTGTAATGAAAATATGAATCATTTACCTGTTGGGTTTGTTGTAAATATTTTTTTGCCAATGTGGTCTTTTTTCCCAACAAAATTTTTAATTTTGAATATTTAGATAGCTCTGTAATTTCTTAGTGTGTCTGGGCTCCCAGAATTGGTAGAGCATTCTCTCCTGCCTCTAGGATTGTACATGAAGCATTTTGAAAGGCTTTGATTGTTTTAATTTTTATACATAAGTCTTTAATCCATCTGGAATTTGTTTCTGCATTTGGTGTGAACTAAGGGTCCAACTTAATTTTTTTTACGGATGGATAACCAGTTGTTCAAGCTCCATTCATGAAATAAATGACCTCTTCCCACTGAATGAAATATCACCTTTGTCCTACATTAAGCTCCAATTTATGTTAGGTTTTATGTCTCTTCACCCCTTTTTTTAAAAAATTGTTTTTTATTTATTTTGAGAGAGAGAGACAGACAGACAGAGAGAGTGGGGGAGGGAGGGAGAGATTCCCAAGCAGCCTCCATGCTCAGCATGGAGCCCATTGTGGGCTTGTTCCCACAACCCTGGGATCATCACCTGAGCCAAAATCAAGAGTCGGATGCTCAACCAACTGAGCCACCCAGGAGCTCCTCTTCCCTCTCTTTTATTCCACTAACTTACTTGTCTATTCCTGTGCCACAGTTATTTCTGACAAGGCAAGTTCTCCCTTCATTAGTCTCAACGACCAAGAAGAAATGTAGGGAAGAATATCCACCAGGTTGCCTAATTGGTTCACGAGAGTTGAGATGAAGAGGTAACGGAGAGTTTGTACAGGATAGAGACAAAGGGCAGAGACAAGGCAAAGGAAAAAAAAAAAGACTACAGAATAAAAGCTGTCCATGAAAAAATAGTATGTTAGATAAAATTCCACCCACCTTTTTCTTCCTCCCATTCTGTAATGATGTTGTGAATATTAGCAGTGAGATACATGACCACCATCGTGATCACGTCCAAATGAGCATCACTGTGTTTCTGCCAACTGCTGTGCTTGGTGAGGCCCGTGAGAAAATGCCTGAGATCTCTTGCCTATGACGAGCTTTGAAGTGAGTTTGAACAGTGAATTCAGAGATGAACACAGTTGATAAAAAATGGCCCTCTGAAAGGCGAATCTTCTTTTCTACAAAATGATCAACCATAACAACTTATTAACAGCAGACCTGGACGTTGCCTTGGAAGGTTGAATATCATGATGGATCCAACTCATTATTGCACATTTGTATTGCACTCTTTAAATAGCTAAGTGCACAAAGAGAAAATTGTTTCAGTTTGAAAAAGCTTGGATTTTTCCCTTGAGTGAACGGATTCTTTCTGCCTCAGGAGGTTTTATTTACACCAGCTCTCCCAAGGGTCTCTCCATCTGCTCATTCTTCCTCCCGGCCTCAGTTAGTGTTCTGTGTGAAGAGTACAGATTTACATAATTGGCTATTCCTTATTGGAAAGGATGTATTTTAACCCATTTTGGGAAGTAGATAGTAAAAAACCCACACTGTAGATTTTTGGAAGCCTCATTGTTTATTTCTTTTCTTTCACATTCTTTTTTTTTTTTTTAATTTTTGTTGCTTCTTCAGTCTGTATGATTTTTTCCCCTTATTTAGTTAACCCTGATTATATTCTTTATGAAACTGTTATAGACAGACCCTTCATGTTCTCGTCAATGAGAATGTATTATTAGAATCCTTATTTAGTGTTTAGGTTTTGTGTTAAAGGAATGGTGTGGGAAAATTTAACAAAGTCATTTTAATAAAGCAATTAACAGTCATTTCATTTGTGATCGTTAATTGGGGCAAATGAGTTATTTGTAGAATTAAGAGGGCATAGAAAAATCCAAATGCCCACTTTCTCTTTTTCTGCTTTGTATTACCTATCGATATAGGGTTTTTATATTTCTCCTGCTTGGGTGATTTATGTATAATTTCCCTTGAACAAAAGTAGATATTACAGATTATATTTCTTTATAGTGATCTTTTTTGAATGTTTAAATTAGAATCATCAGAAAGATCTGTATGAACCAGAGCTCTGGATTGTTAATAGGAAAAAATATGTTAAGAATGGTATATGGCATGAAGGTTTCAAATTAAATACATTTTGTTTTGAAGAAAAGCTGCCATTGCCTCTGCAACTACATCACAAGATAGATTTCAACCCCTCTTGCCAGCTCCTCTGTGGAATTTTCAGACAAAGACCTCTTAATTGGCTGTCAGTGAGTAACACCTCATTCTTTTCCATCCAGATGATGTGGAAGAAAGAAGGCGTAAACTGCACAATGGAATATCGCTGGAAATTGTCTCATGGACACAAGCTTTGATTCCACATCTGTAGACCTGACAGTAAAGGAGAAGATTCTCCTCCCTTCCTCTCACCATTCTTCTAAAGCTGGTCTCAATTCAAGATAAAAAGCAAGTTCTAAAATTTAAGATTATTTTAATATCAAAGGGAGGCCATGAAAACCGCATTTTCATCAGAATTACAGGCTCATGTTTTCTTTTTAAATTACGCCTTAAAAAGCCAACTCCCAAATTTTAGCATAGAAGCTCACCAAGGGTAGGGCCAATGTTTAGTTAGCCAAGGGTATTAATAATGAAGTGTGAACCTGACCTTGTTAGTATTTTAATACAAAAAGAATATTACTGTAAACCAAAAGAAGAAAATGTTTCTAAAACTCTTAAAAATTAAAAAAAATCAAAATTAAAAGCAACCTTTTGAATTTAGTTCAAAAATTTCTGAAATGAGTAAGACATAGTGAGAAAAGGGACTACATAGTAGGAACATATTTTTGAAATTAGTATCCAATATTTTTTTCTCCAAATACTTCCCATTTTCTCTCCTTTCTTTCTGTTTGCTAGTTGGTCAGGGCTCATTGTTTTCTAAACAGTTTTGAACTGAAAATGCCAAAGGCCCAAGATTTAAGCTAAACAGGTGGCATGGATTTGAGAAGAGTGGAGCTTTCTTTGGAAAACAGAAAAGATTTCCTTGGGCTAAGAATGAGAGAGGCTCTGCCTCCTGGAAGACAGGTCCTGGATCCTTCTTCCAGGATAGACCCATGAAGGTAGTCAAACACCAGTCGGACTGGGAGACACTGGAGAAGAGTTTGAAATCCATAACGGTGACATTCCAGTAGGATTCTAAATGGCTACCTCTGCACAGAACCACCAGAATGGTCCCCATATCTTAGAGTACAGATTCTTTGGAAGTAGTAGAGAAGACCCGTCTTAAATAAGCCAAACAGACAGAAAAGAGGGCTGTCTAAAGTGCTTCAAGGATCACAGTGAGTGTCCAAGAAGATAATAGATCCATACATACCTATGTGGACATCAGGCTTCAAGAATCAAAAGAATGTTGCATACTCTACTACACTGTCATACTTGGTCAGCCCCTGAGAACTTAGACTCCATGCAGAAAATAAAAGGGAGAGAGGGCCCAAGCATACTGATGGGAATTAGCTTCTGTCATCTGACATGGGGGTTCAAAATGGAAATTCAGTTAATTTACAGACAGTGAAGTGATAAAGTCTCACTCAAGAGTTGGTAGAGATTCGAAGTGGAATGGCGAGTATTAAAAAGATGTCCTAAGGGCTTCTCCGTGTTCTGCTATGAGATAGCCTGCACCTAGAAGTCTGCCTTCAGTGAGGTGTCAATCTTTTTACTTCTATTTCATTTTCTTTGCTCTCTTTTCTTATGTATTTAAAAGTGTCTGCTACTTTACTGCTCGGAAAATAGTAGTATTTTAATATGTATCTTTGCTATGATATGATCTATGTAATACTTGAAAATGTTTGCTTTAGTTTACTTGTCCTATTTTAAATTTCTTTGTTTTCTTATTTAAAAAAAATTTAAGTTTGTTTTCAGAGAGAGAGAGAGAGAGAGAGAGTGAGCGAGCAGGGGAGGGGCAGAGAGAGAGAGGGAGAGAGAAAGAATCCTAAGCAGGCTCCCACACTGTCAGCATGCAGCCCTATGCGGGGCTCAAACTCACAAACCATGAGATTATGAGCTGAGCTGAAATCAAGAGCTGGAGGCTTAATGGACTGAGTCACACAGGTGCCCTTCTTTGTATTCTTCAATGTTTCTCTTTGCCTTACGGTTTTCTTGTCAATGACATTTTTCTTTTTCCTTTGTTCTTTCAGATTTCTTTTCACTTTACCTGATGTTATTAATTTCATTAACATCTTTCTGGTTTTGTGTTTTGAATATATTGGTAGTTTTTTCATTTATCTTAAATTTTCTTTTGCTGTTATTTATATATTATTTTTCCTCCCCAAATATTTTATCTTGCTGATGTGTCTGCTTTTTCTGGGTTTTAAGACATACTCCTCTTACTCTTGTACCTTTTCTATATTCTGTTGCTTTGTTTTTACTTCCTTTATCTTGAGGGAATGTGACTTATTTTCTAAATAGCAAACAAGAAGCAAAGTTCAAAGCATGGTAGCAGTGGAGTGGACCCACACATTGAACAGAGAAGACTAGCAGGGTTAAGTTGAATGGAGGGTGATACCATCTGGTCAAGTACAGGCTTGCTAATGTTGATAGGACATTTTGTCAAGTTAAAATTATTGTAGCCTTGGCTTGTCACTTATGATTTTTAAAGTAATCAGTTGTCTATCTGTCCATGAGTTGGGGAAACCCTCAAAGTTCTTTTGAGGAAAAGCTTGGACCTGTTCATGGGTTGACCTTTGACTCACTTCCATTCTACAACACAGAGCCCTATATGTATGTTTGTTGCACTTCCCAGTTCTCAGAAAAGAGTAGCAGTGCTAGACTGAGAATAAAAATGTACATCTTTCTTATACCTTCTTTCAAGAGCAGTTTGAAAATTGAGGCCAAAATTTGAAATATGCACCAAGCAATTCTACAATGAAGAATGAAGAATACATTCTATGGAAATATTCACAAAAGTACTCAAGGATGTTGGTAAAACATTGTAAGTCATAGATACAGTTTGAAAACAGTCTAAATTCTCACTTAGTAAGATGTTTTATTTTATTAAGTGTATACTACATATATGTTAAAAAACAATAACCAAGAAATTGGTCCTTTGGGTCTAGCAACATTAAAGATTGAATTTATGAGGGTCCCTGCTCTTGCAAATAGAAAACATTCATAATAAAATATGTATTTTAAAATGATTTCAAAATATACCCAGAAAAAAATATGTAGGAGCCAAAAATAAATTTCAAAAAAGCCATAATGGTTAAGTATAATGTGATGACATGGTGGCCTTGGGAGGATTTCAGTCCAAGATCTAGGACCAAACAGTTGAGAAAAACAATTTAAAAACGCTTAGAAAAAGGAATTTTACTCTTGAAACCTTTACCTATAGAAGTCATCTGACAGATTTTTTTTTAAGAAGAAAAAATGTAATGCAGATTTAGTAATAATTTCTGGGGGAAAATGAGTATAAAAGGTCACAGTTGCAAGTGTTGGTTGTCATCATATATAAGCCTTTTAAATATCACTTGAAAAAGTTAGATAAGGATTTTGAGAAAATTATGGAAGTGGTATAATTTTTGAATATTTTTGAACCTGTCTACAAATGCAGACAAACAATCAGGCTGTTACTTTGGGGAAAAAAAAAGGGGGCACTATCTACAATAGAACTAGCAGACAAGGTATTCCTAACACTACAATTCACAGGAGGTAAAGACAAATCAGGACATTGTATAAACTGGGGGTAGGCAAATAATAAGAAGCAAAAAACCAGGAGTATTTAAAAATAAACAGGTACTTACTGGAAAATATTAGAGGCCAATTTGAAGACAGCAGCTAAAATAGGGAAAAGTTTTTATATACCAGCTTGAGAATGAGTGCAAGGTATATGGTAAGGTCCAGAAAGTCCAGAGCAACACTATCAACTCTCAGAATGAAACACAAACCTATGAGAAACTGACACGAATGTAATGTAAATTAGGCAGAACCGTGTCAGTAGGAGCAGAAATAAATTTATATAAAACTGGAGGAGGGGCACAGAGCCAAGGGATTGTCAGAAAGTAAGACAGTATAGCTTCTAACACTTCATTAGAACTCTACTACAAGTAGATGCTAAGTGATGTTAGAAAAGCTATTACAACCCATGCCTCCTTCCTGCAAGTTAAGGAAAACTAAATTGAATTCCATGTGTAGTAATTATGGGAAAGCAAGAATAAGGAGCATAATAATGTTTCTATAGAAAGTTGAAGCCAGGAAGACATGCCCATAAAACAAAAAGTATAACCTGATAACATAACATTTGAAAATGAGATAAAAATTAAAAGTTGTAGGTGATATGAAAGAACAGCATAAATGAGACTAAAACAAGAATAAATATAAAGAATAAAATTATTTCAGGGGTGCCTGGGTGGCTCAGTGGTTAAGCATCTGACTCAGTTTCAGCTCAGGTCATGATCTCACAGTTCATGAGTTCAAGTGCCACATCAGGCTCTGTGCTGGCAGTGTGGAGTCTGCTTGGGATTCTCTCTCTCTCTCTCTCTCTCTCTCTCTCTCTCTCTCTGCCCCACCCTGCTCACTCTGTCTCTTAAGTAAATAAATTTTAAAACATTTAAAAAAGAAAATTATTTGACAAATAAAGTCTAGAATAAACATGAAAATAAATGAATAGCACCAATAACACCTGAAAGTAAATAGCAAGCAAAAAGAAAACAAAATGTAGGATGACACAAGAATTCAAGAAAAAGTGCAAGATGAAGTTAGGCAAAGAAGGTCCAATATACATATAATTAGGGATCCTTGAATAAGAAAACTGCGACAATGGAAAAGAACAAGTACTAAAAACTGTAACTCTTGAAAATGCTTTTGAAATAAAAAGACAACTGTACATTGAAATAAATCACCATTTATCTTGAAATTTGGCCTAGAATTATGTCACTTAAAACATGAGCAGAACTGTCAGCTATAGTGAAATTACTGGACTTTAAAGAAAGAGAAAAATGAGCACTAAGAAAAAAGACCAAGACATTTATCAAGAAAAGAAAATTTGATGTCATCAGACTTCTTGATAGTAATGCTTTATGCTAAAAGATAATAGTCTTTACTCAATAAAAGAAAATGTGAGCCAATCACTTTATAATCAGCTAAACTGACTTCCTGATAGAACTATTGCACACAGTTATGAACGTGCAGTAATTCAGGGAGTATTTTTTTCTGAGGAATTTACTAGAGAATGAGCTTTAGGCAGTAATAAAGAACAAAAAAGTTGACATAATACTGATAATGAGAATTAAACATATATTTACATATATGGTAAAACCATATGGTAGTTTTATAAGAAAACATATAGTGCCTAATAGCTACACACTCTAAAAATGATAACATGTTAAAACTATCAAAATATTAGGGAAGAATAAAAACTTTAAAAGTTTAAGAAGCTTACTGATTACTTCATAGTTATTATTGGGAGTACACTAATATTGTTTCAACTTAGATGTTCAAGGAGATGCAGGGAAAAGAAAAGAAATAGTATCTTGTAATATTGTTCTATTTTCTTTCTTTTTTTTTTACAAAATGTTTTATTTATTTTTGAGACAGAGAGAAACAAAGCATGAGCAGGGGAGGGGCAGAGAGAGGGAGACACAGAATCCGAAGCAGACTCCAGGCTCTGAACTGTCAGCACAGAGCCCGACATGGGGCTCGAACTCACAAACTGTGAGATCATGACCTGAGCCAAAGTCGGATGCTCAACCGACTGAGCCACCCAGGTGCCCCTATTGTTCTATTTTCAAATAGAAAATAACCAAATGTAGGGAGGGTGCTAAGTATTTTATATAACATAAAACAGTATGGCAGAGTTGAAGCCAAAATATGGATCATATCAAAAAAGTAAAAGAGATTAATTGACCTATTAAACATTTTCTGATTGGTGAACAAAGCAACATCCAAAACTACATTATATATGAGACAGACCCAAATGAAAGACATTCAGAATGGTTGAAATTAAAATAATTGTCGAGGACTTATCAAGAGAATAGAGCAGTGGTCAAAATATTGATATCTGATAAGGTAGAATTTAAATTGGAAAAAAAAGAAGACATATGTCTTTCTTACACAATACACAAAAATAAATTCAAAATGTATGAAAGATCTAACTGTTGGATAGGAAACCATTAAAATCCTCTTTTGACATAGGTTGTTGCAACTTTTTTCTAGATATGTCTCCTGAGGGAAGGGAAAAATGCAAAAATGAACTATTGGGACCTCATCAAGATAAAAAGCTTCTGCACAATGAAGGAAGGAATCAGCAAAACTAAAAGGCAACCGTGAGAATGAAAGAAGATATTTGCAAATGACATATCTGCTAAAGGGTTGGTATCCAAAATATGTAAAGAACTTATAAAACGCAACACTCCAAAAACAATCCAGTTAAAAAATGGGCAGAAGATAATAGACCTTTTTCCCAAGAAGACACAGAGATGGCTATAACAGACATGCTCAACATCACTCAACATCGCTCAACATTAGGGAAATACAAATAAAAACCACGATGAGATATCACCTCACACCTATCAGAATAGCTAAAATCAGCAACACAAGAAACAAGTGTTGGCGAGGATGTGGAGAAGGGAACTGCTGTTGGTGGGAATGCAAACTGAGCGGAAATAGCCGCTCTGGAGGATTCTCAATATATGGAGGTTTCTCAATAATAATAGAACTCCTATCAGCAATTGAACTGCTAGGTATTTACCCAAAGGGTAAAAAATACTGATTTGAAGGGATACATGCACTCCAATGGTTATAGCAGCACTGTCAACAATAGCCATATTATGAAAAGAGCCCAAATGTCCCATGACTGATGAATAGATAAAGGTGTGACATATATATATATACACACACACACATATATAATGGATATATGAATATTGCTTCGCCATCAAAAAGAGTGAAATCTTACCATTTGCAATGATGTGGGTGGAGCTAGAGTGTATTATGCTCCGTAAAATAAGTCAGAGAAAGACAAATACCATATGATTTCACTCATATGTGGACTTTGAGAAACAAAACAGATTACTATGGGGGGGCATAAAAAGGCAAACTAGAAAACAGATTTTAACTATAGACAACAAACTGAGAGTTGCTGGAGGGGAGGTGGGCCGGGGAGGATGGGTTAAATGAGCAATGGGTCTTAAGGAGGGAACTTGTGATAAGCACTGGGTGTTGTATCTACACTAGGTTCTACACCTGAAACTAATATTGCACTTTTTATTAACTAACTAGAATTTAAATAAAAACTTGAAAAAGAAAAGAATTGCTGTATGAAGACCACAGAAAAACAAACAAAACAAACATGAAAATAAAAAGACATAAATGTACTTTATAAAACTTAAGGCTAAAATTCACAATGAAAATAAAAAATTACCTGTATTTGCACAATCACAGAAGCATATTTTATACAATAGGAGATTGAATGGGAAATAGACAAAAGGTTAATAATATAAAAAAATTTTAATAATGTTTAAAATCCAAGACAGATGAATTAGACAGAAAATTAATGATAATATAGAACCAAGCCAGCAAATATTTTAAGAGGCCAAACAGTAAGTATTTTGGAATTTGTGGACCATACTGTCCCTGTTGTAAGGACTCAATTCTGATATAGTACAAAAACAGCCAGAGACTATACTTAAATGAATAGTTGTAGCTATTTTCCACTACAACTTTATTCACACAAACAGGTTGGGCCAGTCTATAGTTTATTAACTAACTGTAATATTATTAAGGGTTCCTATGTGAGGAACTGCATGTAGGAACCCTTAATAATATTATACACAAACACACACACGTATGTTTGCATATATATCTTTCTGTGCAATTAAATAGATCAAATATAGCTACCTAATCAAAAAACATATAAGGTGTATATATGTGTGTGTGTGTGTGTGTATATATATATATATATATATATATATATATATGTGTGTGTGTATATGTGTGTGTGTGTGTATATATATATATGGTATATATATATGTATATGTGTGTGTGTGTGTATATATATATATATATATATGGTATATATATGTGTATATGTGTGTGTGTGTGTGTGTATATATATATATATATATATATACACACACACACACACATATACACATATATATTTTTTAGTGTATTTGGTGTATTTGGTGTATTTTTATGTATTTATATATGTATAAGGAACAGTCAAAAATTGACCCTAATGTAGGCCATAGAAAAATCCATTAATCCCAAGTATTAAATATGGTACAGGAGCATTTTCTTTCTATAATGCAATTAAACTAAAATTAAACTAAAATTAATTTCAAAAACAACCCCACAAAACATTCTCACACTTGGAAACATTCCATTAAATCCTATATCCATAAGACTAAAAAATGGGAAATAAAGAATTTAAAAATCAAATTTAAAAAGTTAAAAACTAAAACAAATAAACCAAAATAATCAAAAGAAATTAACTAACAGTATAATTAAAATGTGAGCAAACAAAAATACCTTAAAACCAAAAGCTGTGTCTTTAAAAAAAAAAATGATGTCACTAGCTAACCTGATCAAGTAAAAGGGGATAAAGTATAATTTGTACACAATCAGGAAGCCGAAAAAATAAATCAGCCTAAAAAGAGAAAATTTTTAAATATTTTAAGAGACTACACAACTTTGTACAAATACTTTGAAATTCTAAACTAAGGGATACATTTTAGACTAAATGAAAATGACCAAAATAGAAAGTACCTAAGTCCACCCCTACAAAAGACACCATCTTCCAATGGTCTCATGCAAGAATTCAACTAAGACTTTTATGTGACATGACTATTAGGCTCCTTAATTATTTGGGAGATTTTGTGCTCTACAAGGGAAGAAAAAATTCAAGTTTACTTTTATGAAGTGGGTATCATATTTTAAAAAGTACTTACAAGATTGTACCAGAAAAGAAACAACAGCCTAATCTTACTTATAAATATTGATACAGAGGTCTCAACTAAATGTATATTAGTGTATTAATACTTGTCATTATGTTACCAGATCCTTTTCATTATGTTGCCTTGGTTAAGTCCACATGGCTTCCTGCTTGTAACCTCCTGTCTGATCTTCCTGATTCTTGCCTGTTTCTTCTTATCAAAGGCTTTCCAGATTCCATTGGTACATTGAAAAAGAAATATGAGCAGGTAGGGTTTTGCAAAGATGGTTTAATATTAGAATAAAAAACATTAAAACCTGTCATACTAGTGGAAATGCATTGCAAAATCATATGATCATTTCCACAGATGCAGAAAATTCCTAGGGAAAAATCCAACTACTCATGTTCAAAACCCTCAATAAAATGGAATTGATGGAGACTTCCTAATACAAATAAAATAGCTCTATAACACAATCCCATCTTATGATCCAGGAATTCGCTTCACAGTAACATAAGCCCAATATTATATATACGGTAGCATTGTTTAGAAGAGCAAAAAGCTGGAAATAATCTAAATAGTCATCAGGAGGTACTGAAATATTTTCATTCATCAGACTGTTGTATGGTAGTTGAGTATGAATAAACTGGCACTAGAAATATTGGCTATATACTAATTTAATATATGTCTGTGTGACTTTGAACGAGCTACCCAGTTTCCCTGGGCTTTTGGTATTGTTGTCTGTAAAATGGAGACAGCAGTATCCACCCTGCAGTGTGGCGATCAAAATCAGAGTCAATGTATGTGTAAAGCTCTTTGCACAGTGTGAAACATGGCAGACACTCAGATGATGACTATCTCAGAAGTGCACTCATGCTGCCAAGTTACTTCACTAGGTTATAGCAAGAGAAACAAATAGAGCTTTCTTAATAAGGCAGAAGTTACCACATCCTTTCATTGTGTTGCCTTAGTTAAGTCCACATCTCTTACTGCTTGAATTACTACGGTAACCTCCTGTCTGATCTTCCCGACTCTGGTTTATTTCTTCTTATCAAGGGTTTTTCAAAGTTTGGGTCACATCCCATTCGAGGGTTGTGAAATCAATTTGGTAGGCCAAGGCCAGAATTTTAAACAATTAAACAATAGAAAATATCAGCGTATCACATGCTGTACAACTCTATTTTGTTTTGTGAAGTTATTCTTAATTCTGCTTCTGTGTTTCAAGGGCACTAGGTTGTTATGTAAGAGCATTTACCATGGGTGACAGAGTTTGATATTTCTCTGCATATGATCCATTCTGTACAAGTCAGCCAGAGTGATCTACTGAGATGCAGATCTGGTTATGTCACTTTCTTATTTATTCATAAATGGCTGTCAGTAGCTGTCAAGAAAATGTTTAAGTAGCTCCTGGGTGGCTCAGTTGGTTAAGCATCCAACTCTTGATTCGGCTCAGGTCACGATCTCACGGTTCGTTGGTTCGAGCTCTATGTCAGTCTCCATGTTGACAGTGCGGAGCCTGCTTGGGATTCTCTCTCTCTGCCTCTCTGTCTGTCCCTCTCCCACTTGCAGTAAATGAATGAATCAAGCAACCAATGAATGGGAATGCTTAAGTTCCTTACATGCAAGACCCTTCAAGATCTTAAGCTATTTTCCAAGCCCTGTCTCCTCTCCATGGTCTCTGGATTACTCCATACGGCACTATAATGATCTATTTGTAGCTCACTGGTCAAGTTATACTGTTGGCATTCACACCTTTGCACAAACAGTCCCTCCCTCTGGTTACTTCTTTCCTCCTTGAGTGACTAATGTTTCCTGTTCATGCTTTAAAATTGAACTTATGCCTCTTCTTTCAGGAAGCCTTTCGTGGTTCTCTGTCTCATCTGGGATCCACAAGCACCATATCATTAACTTTACAATGATACTTGTTACAAAGTATGATAATTTTAATTTCTTAGTCTGTGTTATCCACGAGAACATAAGTTTCTTGAAAGTAGGGTGTTTTATTTACCTACAAATCTTCAGGTAACAGCAAACTGGTGCCTTCCAGGTCTTCAGTATGTTTGTTGATTGACTTATTGATTATGCCTTCGTGGGTAGCAAATGAGAAATCTTGGTATACTTGATGAAAATATTAGGAATATATTTGTTTTGTTTTTTAAGTTTAAAATTTGGCCTGTAATTGATGTCGGGTATATTATTTTTTATTGTAAGGCAAAGAAAAAAGAAAGAGAATCATTTTGAGTCATTGATACAAAAGCTGATATAGATATGGTTACTCTTTGATGTATTATAGTCTTTTATCTATTAATTTTAACTAGACTACTATAGTTATGAAACCAAGGCTTTAGTGCCTTTGATATATATACATATACATATTATATATATATTATATGTTATATATATATATATTATGTATGTCTTTTACATATGTATATTAAAGATCCCTAATGTCTGAAAGCAGCAAGTTAAACAAAGTTTATTTGCAGAACTGCTTTTGTGGCAGCTGTCCCAGTAAACACATATCATACTTTACAAGGTGATAAGTCTTTTGAGCCAAAAGATATGTCAAAGCATTAGTTATCAAAGATGAAGTGACACGTGGGTAGTGAAAATTCCTTTAGATAGATTGCCTGTGGATATGATATTAATAAAATATATTGTTACTCTTCAAAGATGTATTTTCTGGGTTTTAGGCCATTTTGATTTTACATTTTCCCTCTCATTTCCTGTCTTTTGATCAGTTCTTTATGGCTAACAGCTTTGTATGAGCAGGGGTATGGGGAGAATAGGGGAAAATCAAAATGTGATGCTAAGGTCCTGATATTCATAAAAATGACAGTTGAGTACTATTTACCACTCACTGTCTGTCAGGCGCTATAATAGGGGCTGTTAGATGTGCTGTGCATGACCCCAGTGAATCCACACACCATCCCTAAAAGCCTTAGTTGAGCAAATTAAAGTTTGGCAAGGTAAAGTAAGCTGGATAGTTATGCAATTAGCATTGGTTTCTTATTCTTTGTGTTTTTTAAACTTTTTTTAATGTTTATATCTGAAGGGGAGAGATACAGGGTATGAGTGGCGAGGGGCAGAGAGAGAGACACACACACACAGAATCCAAAGCAGGCTCTGTGAGCCCAGAGCCCGACGCGGGGCTTGAACTCACGAACCGTGAGGTCATGACTTAAGCCTATGTCAGATGCCCAACTGAGTGAGTCACCCAGGCACCCCGTTATTCTTTGTATTTTAAAATGGTAAAAAAATGATCAGAGAGAAGACAGAAATGAGAATTTGAGTTTAGTTTTGTCTTTGGTTTCTTCAGAAAAAACCTTCCTGTTCATGTATTATAGGGAGTATGCTGGACAATGGATGGCATACTGTACTTCATAGAGTTTTTGCTTATTTGGTGCATTTTGCTGTACCATTAAGAAATTAATAAAAATCAAACTGTGAATTTCATTCATTCATTCTTTCATTCACTCATTCATATTTTAGACTCTGAGATATAAGCACAAGTAGGAAATAGTAGAATTAGTGAATTAAGGATCTAGACATGGATGTAAATTAGAGCATTGTAACCAGAGGTATGATTGATATGTACCTGTAACAATGAGAAAAAATAGAATGGCTATTTTAATTCTTAACTCGTACTGTAGAAATGAGGGAACTTTCTGAAGACGTGACACTTGAACTGAGTATTGAAGGATGAATGGCGGTTGCCAGTTGATTGCGAGTTGATTCACTAAAAGCATGTTAACAAATATGGAGTCGGTGGCAGCAGTGGCCTGAAAAACTGCACAGAACAAACATCTAGAGAGCTGATAAAAGCAGTAGCCAAGTGATCAGAGAACACTACAACTTCCAGGACATTTTCTGTCCTGCAGGCTTTAAAGTCTGCTGAGATGACCTGTGACAAGTAAACCTGCTTGATGAATATTTGACGGCAGTCCAATGATGGGGAGTGAAGGAAATAATGAGAATAAAGAATTTGACAACTGTTCTAAAACAGGAGGTGCCTTATCATTTTTATTTTTTTGCATAACGATGCAGTTTCCCTGAACATTTGCGGTTCATTACCAGGTAATGGGACAAAGATGGTCCTCCTTCTGTCCTTCATCCCTCCCCACTTGCTTCTCTACTCTTGACAATGACATTATTTAGAAAGACCAAAGAAATATAACTAATGACTATGGAACTTCTTGGAAATGCCAGTTTTAGGGAAAGCCCCCAAGGATCTAGGATCTTTCAGCTCTTTCTTTCTTTCTTTCTTTCTGCACTTGCAAAATGATGGAAAACGTAAAATCAAGTAAAGAACGTTTTTTGCTTTTCCAGATCTGCATGGTGCAAGTGCAAAAGAGACCACAGATGGAAGCCTGCTGCTCATACAGCTGTGTCTTTGTTGGTATGAAAAAACCAATTGTGGGTGGGAGCAATGGAGGACGAGACAATATTAGAATGCAGTGGCATTTTCATTATACCTACCATAATTCCAATGTTCTGTTCTGTGGTGAATTGTTTGGGGAGTTGTCTTGAAATTAGAATCCCGTCCCGCAAACTTGAATCAATTAAAACAGTACTATTTGGAAATAAACAGAGAAGCGAGTTTGCAAAAGATTTTCCAGTAATGTTTAGACTTCCTCTGACGATTCTCGGGCTGAGAGGAGAGGGAAAAGAGAAGGCCAAGATTTCAAGTGCCCTCTTTCTGCTCCCTAGGGACATCCATCGGAGAACATCTCTAACTCCTTGAACTGTTTGAACTGTTTCTGAATACTCTTACCAGAAGCCACCTTGCTGGCAGTGAATCCAACTTGCCTAAAAGAGGTAACATTTTTCTAAACTTGTGCCACCGTCCCAATATTCCAGGAATGGAGACTTGAAAGCCAATGAAGTAGGCTACTCACTAAACGTCATACCAAGTTTCATTTCATAAGTTGCTACAAGCCTTCTATGTTCCAGGCACAGGGATAAGTGAGACAGACACTGTCCTTACCCTCCTGTAGCTTATTGTGTGGTAGAGAAAATATGTATACATCAGTATATTAACTCTTTAGTGATGAAAGCAAGTACCAAATGGTATGAGAATATAGTAGAGTAGTACAAGAAATACATAAAGAGGGCAGTAGAGGCTCACCTGGGCAACTTGAGGCTTGTATACTGGAAAGACTACTGTTGGTTAAGAAGGAGGGGAACAGAACTCCAAACAGAGGGAAGAGCATGTGTGAAGATTCTGTGGGTGAAAGGAAGATGACTTATTTGAGGAACTAAGAGAAGATCAGTGTGACTGGGGTAGAGACACCTTTAGGAAAGGAGGCAGAGGTTGGACTGAAGAGGGCCTTGGAAGCCATACTAATGATATTTCACTTGATTCTAAAAGCAATAGGAAAACCAAAGACTTTAAAGAGGGGAGGGGCATGCCCCAATGTGAGCATTCTTTGAAGGTCCATTTGGTGATTGTGTGCAGGTTGATTTAAAAGATGTCAAGTCTGGAAGCAGATTTAGTCAAGAGGTGGTGATAGAATCTCACACATCCGAGAGAGATTTAGGAACCACCTCAGCAAAGTTTGGTGACCGATTAGTTGTGGATTAGGAAGGAGGAAGGGGTGTTAAGGATAACCTCAGGTTATCTCAGTGAACACATGGGTATTTGATGTGTCATTTGTTAGCATTAAGAGCCACCAGAAGGACTAGGCTTGGTGAGTGGGTACAAGGCAGAAACATTGTGAGTTCAAGTTTGGACAATTGAATTTGGGATGCCTTCTGAGAGATGCCCAGGTGAAGTAACAGAATAAAAATGAAATAGTGGAGGGCACCTGGGTGGCTCAGTCAGTTAAGCGTCCGACTTGGGCTCAGGTCATGATCTTGCGGTTCGTGGGTTCGAGCCCCGCGTTGGGCTCTTTGCTGACAACTCAGAGCCTGGAGCCTGCTTCGAGTTCTGTGTCTCCCTCTCTCTCTGCCCCTTCCCTACTCACACTCTGTCTGTCTTTCTCTAAAAAATACATAAACGTTAAAAAACAATTAAAACTATAATAAATAGTGAAGGTGTTGGAGTAAGATGAATCTGAATGTGTAATCCATCTTCTGCCACTTACTATCCAAGAGACCCTGGACAAGTTTTTAAATCTTCTTATGCCTCACTTTCTTCATCTGTAAAATGGAGATAACAGTCACACTACCTCTACTGAGTTGTTGTGAAGATTGAGAGTTCATACTTGATGGTGTGGGCATGAGATGAGGTGGTATAGGAAGCAGAATTGTAGGTGAGCTGAGATGACTTGTCATCTTTTTTTTTAATCCCTTAAAGTTTTATAGGAATGTGTATGTTACATGTATACTTAGAAACAAAGCAAATAGTCAAATATGAAAATGTATAAAAGACTAAATTGAAAATATGCATGTACAGCACTTGGCATAACATTTGGTGAGCAATCCATGAATGTTAGCGGTCTGTAGACATAGGGACCTAGAGATCAGAGAGAGGTCTGATCTAGAGAGTTATAACTTTAGTAGTCCCTGCTGTTCTGACAGTAACCAAAGTAATGAGTTGAGGAAATCATCTGGAGAGAAAATGTTGAGTAAAAGAGGGCCAAATGTTGAACTTTGAGCAATCCCAACTGCTAAAGATCAAGTAGAGGAGAATGAATCAGCAAAGGAACTTTAGAATGGGGCAGCCAGCATAGGAGGAGGAAAACTCTGCCTGTGTCGGTAAGGTGAGCTTGCATTTGGAGGAAGACTCAAGTGATATGGCATGTTGCTGCAAGCTATAATGAGGGGGAAAACAAAAAAGTGTGCTTTGGGTAAACTAAACCAGAGACTGGAGAAGGCTTTTTGGATTACCAGGCAGAAACCTTTGTTGAGAAACTATCTGTTTCTTTATATTAAAGCAAAACTTGGCTTCTATTCTGGAAATGGAGCCAGTCAGTTGGTCACTTGGAAGTTGAATCCATTATGTCTTATGAGATTCTCCATCTTCAGGGAGGTGCTACTTCAAACTTGGTCAATTTCTATAAAATACAAAAAAATATCACCATGTCAGAACGGAAAGCAAAAACGTACAAAGAAAGGAAATTTCACTCATTTGTTCTGTTCATTCATGGTTCTGGCCAACGAATAACCTTTAATTTTTTTTAAGAGAAATTCTTTTATTTTCTTGAATTACAATCCCATGGATACCCATCCCTCATTCCCATTTTCTTTTTTATAAAAACTGACACTTTTATATTTGGAAAAAATGAGGATTGTCTGATCGCTTCATTTCAGATAAGTGGAAAATTTCCAAAGGGAGAGATGTGTTTAATTCTATGCCCTGTTTTTTACTTGCATGGCGTTTTACTGTAAGACCCTGAAACATGCTAGTTTTACTGGGAAGTAAAGTAATTAGCCCTAATCACACCACGGAGAGAGTGGAAATGAAAGAAGTGAATGGGTTGTGATGAATTTGTAGTTTCAGATGGCATTCTGAAGGGGTTGGGTCCTAGCTCTTGATTGAGCTTGGATTCTGAGCCAAGGCAGATGAGGAAGGAAGAGGAGGGTACTTTAACCCCTCCTACTTTGCATCTGCTCGTTGCACTAAGGGTGCAGTATAGCACAGAGTTTGATGCAGTGTTTGGCACTCTTAACTTCCTACTAGCCCAGTTCTGAATTCTAGGCAAGTTATTGACTTCTATGACCATGACTCTTCTAATCTGTGGCTTGGAGATAATAGTCCTGCCATCCTCACAGAGCTTTAGGAGGAGCGGATCGGTTAAGGTAGGCAAAGCTCTTGGTGTACGGGGAACTGTCATGTGTAGCATGGCCAGTTCTCTGAATCATGAGAATTCTCTCAGTAGGGTTGTTGGTTTGCTTATCTTCATTTGTCCTGAGTTCATTTAGGAAATGTCTTTCTGTTTTCCTTATTCACCTTCTCCCAACTTCATGATTGGCTTTGTAAAAGTTAAAGGCATGACCCTCAATGAGCAAACTCATTTACATAAAATGAAGTTTTTATTTCCTTCAAGCTCAATCTGATTTTTATTTTGAGACCAATTCTGCCAAGTAGGGTGGAAATAACCTCCATCAATTTGAAGGTCTCTCTTCCACCTCTGCCTGCTTCTTTCTCCAGAGTTTTATGTAAATGTAGGAATCATAAATGATGTCAAAGCTTGTTCTGGAAGGGAACTTGTCCTTCACTGTGCAGGAAGTGGCTGTATTGTCCATGCTCTGGCCTGGACCTCCCTGAGTCATCCATCATCATTAGTCCCACTGGCAGGTCGTGGTTCTTACGTACATGGTGCCATCTTGTCTGATGTCTCCCTAATTGCATGTGTGCCAGGATATGGGGCTCTTTCCCTAGATCTTTCTTCCCAGATTCTACCAGATATTTGGTCTATACACTGAGCCACTAGGTTTTCTTGCAGATTATTTCTGCTCTCCCACTGGTCACATCTATCATTTGGAGCACCAGATGCATAGCCGGTTACCTTCTTAGTGAGGGAAAAGGAAGGGGACCACAAGAGAGGGAAGGACCAAAGTCCACTATCTCAAACATACTACTCTGCCCCTTAAGTTACAGACATGTTATGGAAGTTAATGCTTCCAACCATGGAACACACTGAGGTGAAATGTAGTATTTCAAACTATACTGAGGTGAAATGTAGTATTTGAAATGTCATGCAGAATTTATTGTGTATACCCAACTCAGCAGAAAGACATTTTACAAGTGTAAGTTTTGTTTTTTTTAGAATGGACCATGACTGTATATAGTGACCTAATTGATTTAAAAATCTCCTGTAAGTCAGAGAAGAAGGCTCATTACACAGCCTAGTGAGGGGAATCTTGATGTCAAAATCGTTACACCTATATCAATAAGGTAGACAAGGTCTGAAACATTACATATGCTTTGAAAAAACAAGCTTGTTTTTTCTGGTGTTTATGCTTTGACTGAAGGCCTGATTCTGTGCTTTGGGGCATTTTCCTTGACTTCTTCTGGACCCAATCATTCTGCATAATTTAGCAAAAGGAAGAAAAATGTTGGTGTTCACCCCCTCTGGTCCACTCGTAAATGGAGCTTTCTGTTGCCCTTGGTTACTTCCTACATTAGCAGAAATAGGAAGGGAAATAATTGAAAATTTAGTTTTCAGAAGGACAAAGGGATTGCGAAGCATTATTTACCTACTAGACTGAAGCAGACCTCAGTGGCCATCTGGTGCACCATGTTTTTGGGTAATTAACATGCATCCACACTTCTATTTCGTTTCTTTTCTGAAGTAAATCTGAAAATGTGTGCTAACAGACTGTCTTTAACACAAAGGAGCCAATGTTAAAAAATGATTATACTCCTCTCCTTTCAAAAAACAATGAAAGAAAAAAAAAAAGCCCAAACTTTGTTTTGCCACCAAAGGCAGAAACTACCCTGAGAGCTGCCAAAGACTCTGGGTCCCAGACGGAATCGCTCATTCTCTTTAGTCAGCACATTTGGTGAGCAGTGTTGTAGGCCCAGTGTTCCCCCTTCCTTTCCATCAGGCTTGTCATTCGCAGCCTTCAGGGGAACATGTACATGATCAAATGTTCACGGCCACAGTGGTGTAGCCCCATTCACGAACTGGATTTTGAATTTGGGATTAGTTCTCACTGGTTAACAGCTTGAGTTTGTTTTTCCAAATGACTTTATGATAACTATAAATTCAAGTGAGTCAACCTACTGGATGGTGGCTCTGTGTCTATGTGTTGGCAACATATATTTGATTTAATCTGTAGGGAGAAAAAAATTCTTCTTCCTGGCATAGAGCCTTCCAGGAGAATTCAACAAATAGGTCACATACACAAGTCTAAACAGTCTCTTTCTGGGAGATTTTACTTTGTAATGTCAGTGCAATTACTTCACCCACAAAATATCTAGATGTATTTGAAGTCAACCTGAACGAATAGTTGAGAAAACTCAGGCTGTCATGGTGAACATAAATGCAAACATTTATTATATAAATAAAAATCTACAGCTAAAATAAAGTGCTTGAGGGGTAAGGGTGAGAATGAAATGGAATTTCATTGTGGATCATGCATCCCACAGTATGAGCCTTTAAAGCAAAACGGATTGCTTTTAACACAAACGGATATTTAATACTTACTTCTAGGAAGGTTAGCCTGTTTTGGCTGAAAACCCATTGTTTTCTGATTTAAGAATAATTCTCATTTTAGATTTTATACAGAGTTTTATACAATAGAAAATAAATATTCTAAAGGCATTATTATATTTCCCTTTTACAGATGAGAAAACTGAGGTTTAGAAACATTAAATTACTTGTGCACATTTACTTGCATAATTAGATCTTAAACATACCCTAGATTGATTTAGTTCCTCCCTCTCTTCCTTTCTCCTAGAATATTTTATGCCTACCATGATTCTGCTGTTGAGATAGGTACCTAGGGTACAAAAATGTCTAAGACCAAAGACCACAGTAATCAATCTAAAAGTGGTTAGAGTTTGCCTGGGTAGAGACAAGACAATATAAGAGTCACACAGGTGTGGGTATGGGGAACTTTTAGAAGAGAGAAGGGGGCCCAAGATATGTGTATGTGTGTGCCTGTGTGGTGTGTTGGGGGAAAGGGATCTAGGGAGTTCCAAAATCCAGAGGGTTAGAGAATGCTTTAAGTATTTTTAACAGGCAAAAGGAGATGTACCTGCTGCATTGTTTTGCTCAGTGGGCTCCCTTTCATCAATTCCAATGGCACCAGAGAAAAAGCCACAATTGAGGCTAATTCTGACTTCAAGATTTCTACAAGTAGATCTAAGAGTAGCCATGGGTGAGTAGGCAATCAGAATGCAAAATTACAGCTCCTGGGGTGATTAACCTTAAATCTCAAGGTATTATTATTATTATTATTATTATTATTATTATTATTAATGCATAGCAGTGAAAAATAAGAGTCAGAAAGTAGAGACAGGCAAATGAATAGGGCAGGAAATAAACCATCTACATTTCACTGTTCAATGAAGCCAGAGTTGGAAGAGGTGGCGTTTGAACTGGACCGTGTCAATTGAGATGATTTGTCATTGCTCCTCCAAACTTGATGACTGTCTAGGTAAACACACTGTCATTTATCAAATTCTAAAATCAGAAGCTATCTGCCAACACCATCCTGGGCAGTGGGGTGTGACACATACTAAAGCTACCAACACAGTGGACCAGAGGGACTAGCACAGTTCCAGGGAGAGCAGGGAGGCCAAGAAGACAGACAAATAACACTGAACGACCAGGAGCCAGAAACATGCTTATTCAGAGGAAGCCTGCATAAGGTGATTTCCACTCCTAGCTAACGGCTAGCAACGACAGCACTTCAGATGAAAGAGAATACGGTCCTATCTCTCAGAAGAGTAAGCATCAGTGAGTCTTGATTACCCCAGAGTAGGACTTTTCTGATACTTCTCTGGAAAAAGGATATCTCAGGAAGGTAAAAGAAGCTGATGGAATGAGACAGGTAGTCACTGGGTGCAGCAAGACTACCAGGGTCAGAAGCTCAGCAGGAGCAAATGATGAGATATTCTTCGACAGCCCTCTCTAGGAGTGCTTCCACTCTCCCTATTGCTTCTTTCTCCCAACCTCTGATAAAGAGTGAGAGAGGGACGTCTGGGTGGCTCAGTCGGTGAAGCGTCAGACTTCGGCTCAGGTCGTGATCTCGCAGTCTGTAAGTTCAAGCCCCGCATTGGGCTCTGTGCTGATAGCTTAGAGCTTGGAACCTGCTTTGATTCTGTGTCTCCCTCTCTCTCTGTCCCTGCCCCACTCCTGCGTGCATATGTGGGTTGGCTCTCTCTCTCTCTCTCAAAAATAAATAAACATTAAAAAAAAAAAAGAGAGGGAGATTTTTAAGGTCTCCTGTACTTCTCATTCCCCTTTTCTCTAAATCTTATAAAGAACGGAGAAGTTATAAATGAGGTGGATTGAACAGGACCCTTTCCAGATTATTTCTGCGCAAGAACCATTTTGTGGGGCTGTTAAGTTTTCCTACACCAGTCTGTTTTTTCCCTTCAATCTAACTTGCATATATCATGATGAAGGACATTAACGTTCTTCTTTTCTGCAACTGCATAATATGCAGTGTCCTTTTCCTTAGGAAAGGAAAGAACACAGACTGCAGTGATCAGAGCCTCTCTGCCCTTCTTTGTCAGATGGGTCTTCTGGGATAATAACATGGAATTCACAGTGCCTGAGATTTATTGGGGATAATGGTAATGAAAGATGAAAGGAAGAAGCAACAAGAATAAGCAGTGAAAACCTTTAGGCCATGACGTAGGTCTGTTACCTATAAAAGGAGAAAGGGAGGGAAGGAGGTTTAGGCAGGAAGGACTTCAAACTTCACTGTGGCTCTAGAGAGTCTTAGCCAGGCCCACAGGTGCCATGGCACAAAAATTCCCCACGGAGGCATCCCACATCGTCAGAAAGGGTGACCTGATCCTGTGGTGCTGAGATTTGGCTACACCCTGCCAAGGAAGAGCATGACCTTGGCTCAAGCGCTCCTGTTCACAGCTAACTGGCAAGTTCTTTCTTGAAAGCCGGTGTGGATGGTGCACCTCCTTGGCTGCCACATGGGACTGGGAGTAGGCGAGGCTGGCCCTGTGGCTGCACCCCCGTGGCAACCTGAATCTTACAGATCCGCATAAAATGCCCCTGAAGAAAGTGTTCTGTGCTTCCAGTTACTATGAAAGTCCCAAAGGAATCTATCCTATTTTACAAACCATCAGATAAAAGAATTTTGGAATCTTTTCCCTAAAAGAGGTGATATATTTTACTTCTACATTTGACACTCATAATATGGGGAGATTCTTCTGGTAGGTAGTGTTTTAAATCTTTCACCTTGCTCTGTTCAACCTATTTCGTCTTGGTTTGCCTTGGTAGAGAAGAAACAAATCTGATTTTCACCCACCCTGTGAATGCTTCCCTTTGTTTGCTTTTCTCATTAAGGTTAAAGTGGCCAACTGATTTTAATTTTATACAGTGGCCTTATTTTTTGTGGATACATATATACATAAATACGCATTATAATATGTATTTTATATGTGTGATATATAGTATTTTTGTATATATATTAATGCACACATACACATACATCTATATATATCTGCGTAAAGTTGGTTTATTGCTGAAGCATTGCTGATAGAACTAGCTGTTATAAGAGCATTTCTGGAAGAGGCGCCTGGTTCAGGTAAGCATCTGACTCTCGACTTCGGTTCAGGTCACGATATCAGGGTCATGCAATCCAGCCCTGCACTGGGCTCCAAGCTGAGCGTGGAGCCTGCTTAAGATTGTCTCCCTCTCTCTCTCCCTCTGCCCCTCTCCGCCACTCATGTGCATTCTCTCTCCCTCTCTCTCTCTGTAAAAAAGAAGAGAAAAATTCTGGAAGACATTAGAAATAGCAGATGAGTGACTCTCAGTGCTACTTCACTGAAACACTAAGCTGTGAAAATAAATGTACCGCCAATGATCAAATCTGGCTTTAAACCCAACTCTGCCATAAACTGGATGGATGGCCTGGGGCATGTGTAAAGCCCTCTGTAAACTGAAGAGATGAAGTTAGATGAAACCCAGGGTTTTTTCCTGCACCAACAGTCTTTAATAGTGGTTTCCAAACTCTTCATGCCCTGGAGTTGTAGGGCTTCATGAAGGTGTTACTGGTTTGGGTAATGGGGATGTGCAAGGGAGATACTTGAGTAAACTATGATCCCTGTCTCTCATCCTTCATTTCAAACAGAACAGCTCGGTCTGACCTGTTTTCTCAGTGAAATTTCAGTGCCAAATTCCCATTTGAAAACTTCACATTTTTTTCTAAGCTTCAAATTTTGTAAACATCGATCTCTGATAAGAAGCAAGATTAGGTAAGTCAGAGGCAGGTGTAAGGTAATCAGGGGAAAGCAATGTGTTTGTTTATCGACTTAAACCTTTTTATTATAAAATGTGGCATGCAGAAAATTGTGCAAGGTTGTAGGTGCTTGGAAACATTTGTCTGTGAAGCAAACACCCATATAACCCTGTCGGTTCGTGAGCTAGAACGTTTACTGGAACCACAGAATTTCACTTACATCCTTTAACTCTCTCTCTTCACTGTGTCATCATAAAATGACTTTTGGCATCTTACGGTAACTCTGACCCTGACTGACTTTTCCAGTACTTTTTTCTTTGTTTATATTTTTTTACTACCTGTATACGCATTCTTCAAAATTACATTAGTACTGCCTCCTCTTGAACTATATGTAAATTGAATAATGTAATTGCCCTTTATGACTTGCCTTTCCCTGCACACACATTTGTAAGTTTATTTACATATCTGTGACAAATTCAGATCTGTTTCAATGTAGCGTCCCATTGTAAGAACATAAAACATTTTATATGTGCGTTCTACTAAGGGTAAATATATGGTTCTTCCAAGTATCTGGTAACTGTGAGGAGTATTGCCATGAGCATTTTTAAACATGAATCTTTGTATCTAGAAGCAACATATCTTTAAGGTATATACGTATAAAAGTGGGATTACTGGATCACCGTGTTTGCACACTTCAGTTTTACCAGGAAATGATAAACACTTTTTTAAAGTTGCCGTAACAATTTACACTCCTGTCAGTAAAATAGCTACTGATGCATTTGTCTTTGCCTATGTTAAGTACTGTCAGACTTTTATTCTTTTCCAACTTGACAGGTGAGTAGTGGTAATCTTCTCATGCCTCTAAGTTTTTTCTTTTTTATTCACCATCTTTTCATTGGGTTACTGGCTGTTTGGGTTTCTTCCTTTGAGAAGTGCCTGCTGAAATCATTTGCTCATTTTTCTATTGAATTGTCTACCCTTTTCTAATTGCATTATATAAACGTCTTGTATATTATGGAAAGTAGCTATGTTTTGGTTAACAAATGTTTCAGATATTTTAAACTCCATGATTCTTATTTTTGTTCTTTATATCTGATGTCTGTCAATGAACAGAAGTTTTCATTTTAATGTGGTCAAATTGATGAATCTCCTACTGTACTAAAATTTGTGTCTACTTCATGAATCCTTCTGTGGATCTTTCACAAAGTAGGAATGCAGTGCATGTACAAAAACCCATAGCTAGCCTCACATTTAATGGTGAAAGACTGAATGCTTTCTCCCTAAGGCCCGGAACAAAACAAGGATGTCTTTTTTTGCCACTTCTATTCAACATTGTATTGGCGATTCTAGTCAGGGAAATTAGGCAAGAAAAAGAAGTGAAACATTTTTTTTTTCCCTAGCACTACCAAAGAAGATGACATTAAGAAAACAATTCCACCCACAAGAGCACCAAAATAAATACATACATAAAATTCTTAAGAATAAATTTAACAAAAGAAAAACAAGTTGTATAATTTCAAAACCTTATTAGAAGAACTTGATTGAGACATAAATAAATGGCAGGATGTTCCATGTGCATGGATTGAAAGATTTAACGTTGTTAAGACGATAGGACTTTGTAAAATGATCTACATATGTAGTGTAATACCCATCAAAATCCAAGCTGCATCTTTAGCAATAATTGACAAGCTTGTCTTTTTTTTTTTTTTCAAAAAATTTTTTTTTCAACGTTTATTTATTTTTTTGGGACAGAGAGAGACAGAGCATGAACGGGGGAGGGGCAGAAAGAGAGGGAGACACACAATCGGAAACAGGCTCCAGGCTCTGAGCCATTAGCCCAGAGCCTGACGCGAGGCTCGAACTCACGGACCGCGAGATTGTGACCTGGCTGAAGTCGGACGCTTAACCAACTGCGCCACCCAGGCGCCCCGACAAGCTTGTCTTAAAACTGATGTGAAATTTCAAGGAACCCAGAAGAGCCAAACAATCTTGAAACAGAAGAACATAGTTGGCAGCCTCACACTTCCTATTTTTATTTTTATTTTTTTTATTTTAATAAAAATTTTTGTTTACCGTTTATTCAGTTTTGAGAGAGAGAGAGCGTGAGCATGGTAGGGACAGAGCGAGAGGGAGACACGGAATCCGAGGCCGACATCAGGCTCTGAGCTGATGCGGGGCTCGAACTCACAAACCATGAGATCATGACCTGTGCTGAAGTCAGACGCTTAACCGACTGCGCCACCCAGGCGCCCCTCACACTTCCTATTTTTAAAACTTATTACAGAGTTGTAGTAATTGAGCCGGTACTGCACGGCCATAAGAATAGACATACAGATCACTGGGATGGAATCGAGAGTGCAGAAATAAGTCCTAATATGTGTGGCCACTTGGTTTTTAACAGATGTGCTAAGACCAATTAATGGGGAAAGAACAGTGTTTTCAACAAACGGTGCTGGAAAACTGGATATTCACATTCAAAAGAATGAATTTGAATTCCTACCTCACACTATACATAAAAGTGAGCTCAAAATAGAGCAGGATTCTAACTGTAAGCACTAAACTATAAAGCTCTCAGAAGAAAGCAAGAGAACAAATCTTTCTGAACTTTGGCTAGACCATGGTTTCTTAGATATAACACCAAAAACACAAGTGACCAAAGGAAAAAAAAAGATATTGTGTTTCATCAAAATTTTTAAAAAATCTGTGCTTCAAAGGACACCAGCATGAAAATAGAAAGACAACCCACAGAATGGGAGAAAACATTTGCAAATTATATATTTGATAAGAAGCTTATATCCAGAATACATAAAAGACTTTTATAAGTCAACAATTAAAAAAAAACAATTAAAAATATGACCAAAGGATTTGAAGAAAACATTTGTTCAGAGAAGATATACAACTGGCCAATAAAAACGTGAAAATGCTCAACATTATTAGTTATTAGAAAAATGCAAATCACAACCACAATGACAGGGCACTTCACAATCACTAAGATGGCTAAAATTTTTTGAAAGACAATAACAAATGTTGCAAGTTTATGGAAAAAGTGAAATGCTCATATATTGCTAGTTGGAACTTAAAATGATGTAGCCACAACGGAAAAGAAGTTGGTGGTTCTTCCCAGTGTTAAACATGGTGTTATCAAGTAACATACCCATTCCACTCGTAGGTAATGAAGATACAAGAGAAATGAAAACATGTACATACAAAAAGTTATACAGGAATTTTCATAAGCCAAAAGTGGAAACCACCAAAATCTCCATCAACTAATGAGTGAATAAACAAAATGTGGTCTATCCATATAGTGAAATGTTATTCTCTTGTAACAAAGAATAGATTACTGATACATGATTGTTACAATATGGATGAATCTTGAAAACAGTATGCTGTGTTAAAGAAGACAGTCCAAAGACCAAATCTTGTATGATTCCTTTTATTTTTTTAAGTTTTAAATTTTAAATTTTAAATTTGTATTTTTAGAAAACATTTATTTATTTTAAGAGAAAAAGAGAGAGAGTGAGGGCATAAGCAGGGGAGGGGCAGAGGGAGAGAGAGAGAGAGAGAGAGAGAGAGAGAGAGAGAGAGAGAGAGAGAGTGAAAGAAAGAAAAAGAAAGAATGAATCCCAAGCAAGCTCTGTGCTGTCAGCCCAGAGCCCCATGCAGGGCTTGACCTGAGCCAAAATCAAGAGTCATTTCCTTAACTGACTAAGCCATGAGTGCCCCCCCCCCATTTCCTTTTAAATGAGATGTCCAGAGAAATCAAATCACAGAGACATAAAGTAAATTAGTGGCTGCCAGGAGCTGGAAGGAAGAGACAATGGGGTGATGACTAATGGGTAAAGGGGATTTTGGGGGGTGGAATTTAAAATATTTTAAAACTGAATAGTGGGATGGTTGTACAACTCTGAATATACTAAAAGTAGCTGATTTGTCTACTTTAAAAGAATGTTTTTTATGGTGTCTTGTTTATATCTTAATAAAGATGTTATAGGAAAAGAGAACTATTTTTATACCCCAAGGTTGAAAGACAATTCTCTTACAGTTTCTTCTCAAAGTTTTATAGATTTGGGGCACCTGGGTGGCTCAGTCAGTTGAGTGTCTGACTTTGGCCCAGGTCATGATCTTGTGGTTTATGAGTTTGAGCCCCATCTCAGACTCACTGCTATCAGCGCAGAGCCTGCTTTGGATCCTCTGTTCCCCCCCTTTCTCTCTCTGCCCCTCCCCAGCTTGCACTCTCTCTTTCTCAAAAATAAACCAACATTTAACAGTTTTATGGATTTGCTCTTCATAGCTCTTTTATCCAGCTGAAATTGATCTTTGTATATGGTATGAGGTAGGTGCTCAATTTAAATAATTTTTCATACAGATAGTTGTTCTGGAAACATTTATTGTGAAGTTCATCTTTTCTCACTGATCTTTGGTGCCAAGTCTCTCATGAACCAAACACTTATATTTCATGAGTCTTTTTCTGGGCTCTCTACCTTGTTCTTTTATCGAGCTGCCATTTTCTCTGCTGATAACGCAATGTCCTTATTACTATAGCTTTAAAATATTTTTAAATATTTTAAAATACCCTAAAATAGGTCCTCCTGTATTGTTCTTTTGTATTCAGGAGTATCATTTTTAGTCTTGGTATTTCTATATTGTATGCATTTCTAAATAAATTTTAAAAGTAACTGATCAAATTAAAAAAGGAAACACACACATCTGAGCTCTCTGGTATTTTTAAAAGTGCATTGCACTTTCAAATCAATTTGGGGAGAATTGACATCTTTTCAAAATCTTCCAAATTATGAATGTGGTGAGTCTCTTGTTCCTTTCTGTCTTAGTATTTCCCAGTAAAGTTTCATAATTTCTTGTCTATAGATGTCTTATAGACCTTGAATAAGATTTATTTCTGGATTCTTGCTATTTTTTTATACTATGATAAATGAATTCTTTTTTAAAGTTGTGTTTTCTCATACGGAAAAACAATTGACTTTTGTATATTGAATTTTTATCCAGCGACCTTGATAAATCTCCTATTAATGTTAAGGTTGACATATACATGCTTTGGATTTTCTGTGTGCTTAATCTTATTATCTGCCAACAGCCACCGTTTTTCCTCAAATTCTTTTATCCTTTTAAAATTTCTTAAATCACTGGACAGGATCAAAGTTTCATAGAAGTGATGATAAGCAGAAAACCTTGTCATATTCCTAATAGCAAAAGGAAAATTTCCAGTTTTCACCATTATATATGGCATTAGCTAGAGTTTCTGTAGTTGTTCTTTATCAGATTAAGAAAGTTTTCCCCTATAGCATACTGGATCATTGTTTCTAATTCTTTACTCCCTCTCTATGTGAGAAACACAGTTAGATACACTGCCATATACATGCTTATTGCTTTCCAGTATTGGTGAAGTATATTTCCCTATCTCTTAATGTTGGACTTGGCCACGTGACCTTTCTTTGACCAATGGGATGTCAGTGAATGTGATATCGACAAATATTTTAAGTGTGTTTGCATGGTTCACTTATCTTTAGAGCCTTTTGTATCTACTATAAGAAACACATACTCTGGGTAGCCTCAAGGAGAACACACAGAGTGCTCCCAAACACAACACTCAGCCTTGGTCAAGTTCGTCAAACATTGCTGAGCCCATCAGAGCCACAATGTACTCACTGACTAGTAATTATTGTTGTAATCTACCAGGCTTTGCAGTTGTATATTATACAGGATTACAATAGTAAAAACCTCCTGGTGTTTCTTCTCAGCTAGTTTACTGGAACAATCCCTAGTTTATTATAAATGGACTTTGAACTTTATCAGATACTTTATCTGCATGTATTGAGATGATAATAATTTCCCCTCTTATTCTATTTATGTGGTAATTTAGGTTGTTCGATTTTGTGCATGTTAGACAGATTTTGCATTCCTGGATTTAAAAAAAAAACAGCTTAGTACTAAGGTATTATTCCTTTTAGAATCTGCTGGATTTCACTTGCTTTATCTATCTGTGTATCTATTTAATTTTTGCATTTATGTTTATGAAAAAGATTAGCTTGCCAACTTTCTGTATCATACTGTGCTTATCTGGTTTTGTTATTATTATGATGTCACTCTTTGGAAGAGGTTGGGTAAAACTGGAATTGTTTCTCCCTTGAATAGCATTGATAGAATTCTTTCTTGAAAACATGTATGCCTAGGGTTTTCTTTGAGGAAATATTTATGAGTAGTTATTCATTTTTTAAGTTATTATTATGGACTAAGAAAAATTTCTATTTTTTTTTTTTTAGTGAATTTAGTTAAAGAGAATTTGTCTTTGCATTTGTGAGACACCTGAGTTTCTATTATTTGGGTGGCCTCAAAACAAGTGCAGGGTTTCTGAATAGCTTCATTGGCGTACCCTAGGTCCAGACTCGTGCTAGGGTTGTTCTGAAGAAACAGCCACTCAGAAACAGCTTCCTTTCCTTTTCCTCTTCAATTGCATGTGACCCTGAGAGAGCCCTCTCCACAGTCCACCATGATTGAGAAGAGGTGGGTCAAGTCTAGGTCTTCCTCTAAACCTGAGGTAGTAGGTCCTGGGGGCTCCATATCAGGGGAGAGAACTTCTATTAAAAAGTCTTGCCACTCTGGACAGAGCCTGGGCCTCTGAACTCTGTCTCTGTGGAGCACCAGAAAGCAGGGTTAAATGCTTTATTTTCAGACAAAAGCGGCCATGAAACTTCAACATTCTTATCTTTCAGACTATAGACTTTCAACCAAAAATCAACCAAGAAGTTCCTCTATGTCCTTTAAGATTTGTACTGGGAAAGAGTCAGAGTCAAGTCAAGATAACACATGGGGAAGATGACAAAACCTATGAATATTTTAATAAGAATTAGGCTCATGTTATTCTCTGATAATAATAAATGGAAGACACTTTGGGTTTCTGCTTTGTTTTTATTTCTTTAAATGATGTATGTTCCATATTCTGTTTTCTGACCCACCGTCAGCTAAAATACTGAGAATCCTTCCTTTCTAGGACAGACTTTCCTTCCAAGCTGGGGATGTAATACATGCAGTAAAGAACCATCCCTCTGGCTACAATTCCCTGTGAGATCCATTAGAATTTTCTAGATTAACTCTTCACATGTTATGAAGGAATAGGGAAGTCTATGCATTTAGCTTTTCTTTCAGTCTTTTTTTTTTTTTTAATTAAGCTTGCTGGCAGTGACAGAAGTCAAATCCTTCCAGAAAAAAAAATTGCATAGGGCCACTGTGTAAGACAAAATACTGAGCTGGATAAATCTTTGGGCTATCTGAGAATGGTATTTCTTATTAAAATCTAGCCAGGTAATCACCTCCAAGGCTGTCATATTTTTCTCCAAATGAATACATCTCTTTCTGAGCACTGCCTGTCCTGGCTGAATTTTTTGGCTTTTTAGTCTTGCATGTCTATTCATATTTTGCCTTTTCACAAAGGGCTCCTATATGCTTATTCCCTCTACTTGAGAGAGGCTTTTTTTCATGTCTCTACAGAAGCAGCTGTGGTATTTGGGATGCATGGTTTGACATTACAGATGAAAAAAGTAAACCAGTTTAATAAACAGAGTTAGTAATAGTTTTCCAGTAACTTGGGAATTTCTTCTTCCATCTAACCTCCATAGTCATGCCAGGAGACACCTCTAAATAACAATGATAATGACTGATCTCACAGTGCTTCAGGGGCCCCATCCATCACGTGGGAAGTCAGTTAAGTGCTGCTTCACTTGTGCTTGATGTGGCCTCTGAGATTGGAGTTTGGCTGTGCTCCAGGGCCTCTTTCTGGCTTCTGTCCTGGTGTTTTTATGTATGATATGCAGGTGTTACTGATATAATTTGTCCAGGGGTTGTGTATGATGTCATGCGTACTAACCTACATTTTCCCGTGGTCACTATAGCACAAGAGAACCCCTAAAAATGGAATCACCGATAATTACATAATAGAATAACATCCTAGAAATAGCTTTATGTGCCTGTTACTGAGATGAGAGCATATGGTTATCTCTGATTTAGATTTGCTTATGAAAGTTAATTTAATTTGGAAGGAGAGATCAAGGCCAATATTTAGAATCAAACATATGATTATAATTTTAGAATTATGAAGAGAGATGATACAATCTGTTTTATGGATGTTAGAGATAAGGTGTTTGAAAGGACCTAAAGGAGTGGCTTGACTTGAGATGGTCTGATAGGAGCAGATGGTATGGACTCAAATTAAGAGTGGGTTGCAAGCATGCCGAATAAAAGTGCATTTTCCATAGCTGTTGTATTGATTTGTGCCATTCGTTCCAAGTACTTTGAACATCTACTCTTTATACTTTGCTCTCCTGAGACCCTTTAGGTAGGAGGAACACACCAAACGACCTATCAGTAAAGAAGAGTCATTTCTGGCAATATGACTGTAAAATAGCTTTACTTGGGGATTTTATTGTTTTCAGGTTTATAATAAGAAGAATGTCAAAGAAAAACAACAACTGACCTAAATATAAATTTTAAGTCCATGCCTTCCATGATTTGCATATAACCAAAGCAAAAACGAGAGGAGAAAAGACGTTTGGGATCCTTAGAATTAAGAAGATGTGTGACAGTTCCTGGTTATATAATAACCTTGCTCCTTCCAAAGAGCTATGAGGAGTCTGGTGAAAAATTCAAGAAGGCTGAATTAAATGAAATGTTCTAGAAAATGAGCCAGGACATTAGACTGGATGTGGATGCTTTCTGTCCCTAAAATATCTCATCTTTGTTTTTATTCCTCTCATTTTTCATCTAGCTTGTAGATGAAAATATTTCTTTATACAAATGGTTTTTCTCACTCAAAAATTTTTGGCTATTCTCAATTGTAGCATTAATAATGAAGTTAATACTGTATATTTGTCAAGAATCTTCTATATACTAGATAGTACATGTTTTACATACATGATTATGAAACCTCATAACAAATATTAGGCTAGCTGGTATTTTTTCTGTCTTACACATTTGAGAGAACTGAGGTTCAGGGACATTAATGGTCTCGCTCAAGTTCTCACAGCTCATCAGTGGTAAGGTGGAGATTTGAATACAGATCTGACTGGTTCTAATTCTATAATGCTGTACTCCCTGTCCTAATAATATGTAATATTCTTTTGTGTATTTACAGAGAACAGGTATGTCACACTATCTCAGTTGCCTGAATAACAATCCTGTAGATGTATTTTTGTTTTATAGTTGAGGAGTTGAGAAACAAAAGTTCAGAAAATAGAGTCTACTCAGCTAGATAGAGGCACAATTCAGACTGAACTTAAATCAACTGGATCTTCATCCATGTTGCTTCTACTGTGCAAACTGAGCTTGACCACAGGGCTGCAGATTGGTGGGCTCCATGAGATATTAATGCAATTTCCAGGTGGTAAAAGTTGCTCTTTTTTCAGAAGTACTCAAAACAATTAAAAAGGAGGAACCACTTAGTAAATAAGTACTACTGACCTGTTTATTCACTTTGTAGTCAGTGGAATTTAGTTCTTGACTCTGGTCAAAAATCACATCTGATGTCCATTTAAGAGAAGTCTTTCCTCAGAGGCTATATTGCCGCAGCAATGAATTAGCAAAAAAGCAAACAAGAACGAAGAGGAGTTCATGGCCCTGAAAAAATTGAGAAGTCCTGGGATGCAGCATACAATAAAACCTGGACTTGACACATCTGAATTTGGAAAATCACCTCCTTAGAGTAGGCGACACAAGTACACAGGTGTGTAACTGCAGAGATTCGTAATTTTTGGTTGAATGACAGTGGTGTGGCAGTGAATTCCGTTCTAGAGACTTAGTTCAGATGATCAGTATAGCCATAGATGTATAGTGATAATCACTGTTTGTTGAATGCCCATTTTTCTCTGAATACCACTGTTGGTAATTGTGTCTGTGTATGGGGGTAAGGACATCTAGAGGGAAGAAGGGAGGAAATGAATAGAGTGCCACTATTAAGTGAGAGAGAAGAGAGCAGGATCTCTTAAGAAGATAATATGCCTTATTTTCAGGTGATTTTACCTCCCATTTTTTCCTCAGCTTGCTGAAAATGTAAGGCCATGATTGACCTAGGAACTGTTAAAGCCATCACTTTACTTGATTTCTCTGTAGCTTTTTGAGTTTGTTGATGATCTTTCATCTTTTGATCAAATGCTTTTTTCCTGGTTGTCTGATATCCTGTTTCTCCAGGCTACTTTAATCTTTGTGTTCCTTAAATGTTCTAGTTTCCCCAAATTAATCAGCAGCATAAAAAAAAATCTGTGTACCTATGACTTAAATAAGTCCAAATATCATTTGTAATAAAATTGTGAATGGAATTAACTCTGCTGTTAAATGACACGGGATCTCATAATACAATGCAACAAAAACATTTAGAAAAAAAGGAAGGACAGGGGCACCTGGGTGGCTCAGTTTGTTGATTTAGGCTTAGGTCATGATCCTAGGGTAGTGAGATTTAATCCCATGTCAGGCTCCATGCTGAGTGTAGAGTCTGTTTAAGATTCTCTCTCTCTCTCTCTCTCTCTCTCTCTCTCTCTCTCTCTCTCTCTCTTTCTCCCTCTTCCTCCCTCTCTCTCTTTCCCTCTCTCTCTGGCTCCCTGTCTCCCTCTGCCCCTCCCCTGCTCTCCCTCTGTCTCTTAAAAAAACAAAAACAGAAACAAGCATTGTAAAAACAAAGGACAGAGTTGTATTAGGCACATGCTAACAATTAGAATTAGAATTGGCATGCTAGAATAAACACAGGTTTAAATAGACATTGTTACAAAACATGAAGAGGGATATACTTTTATATTGATTGAGAATAAAACATAGGTTGAAACACAGCACTTAGTGCTAACAAATATATCTTTGTGTATTTACTTGCTTATTGTATATGCAGACCTGCCTGATTATAATGCAAGCTTTACAGGGGCAGAGACACTGGAAGAGGTTCATGAGAAGTTGCCAAGCCCACTGGAACTTAACCAGTCTTTGATTATGAAGCCAAAAAACCCAAAAAACAGAAAACAAAAACAAAAAACAAAATAACTAAAGAGATAGAATGATAAAAATAACAAAGTTGGTTTACCAGATGTATCTTGAAGCTTGTCTCTTGCAGCAAAGAATTAGCTAATTTGTTTAACAAGTACTTATTAAGTACCTGCTAGTGCATGTGGTTCTTAATATCACAATTTGTGGTTTGTCTACTATAATTCTCTAGAAGCATTTCCCTTTCTGATAACTGTGCCCTACTGCGCAGGCTTTTGAAGAAGAGACTGAGCATCTGAGAACAAAATGTCTCCTGCATCCAGTCATAATCATTCACTGCCAGACGTGAGTTCTGACCATATTATTAAGTGATAACTTGCTTCATATGCAAAGACTGATAAAAGTGGATAAGCCTTAAAGTTTAGTGTCTGGATACAGAAAACATGTGAAACACACTGGTCTGAGACTCTACAAAAACTTGAAAAATGAGGGAGAGAAAAGGAACATTTTAAAATCAAACATTTAAAGGTTGGGGGAACATGAGAAACCAGTATAAAAATGATAAAGTATTCATGAGGGAATGACGTCAGTCATCACCTCAACACTTGGCCGATTCTGTGAACAACCCATTTTTTTTTAAATTTTTTTTTCAATGTTTATTTATTTTTTGGGGGACAGAGAGAGACAGAGCACGAATTGGGGAGGGGCAGAGAGAGAGGGAGACACAGAATCAGAAACAGGCTCCAGGCTCCGAGCCATCAGCCCAGAGCCTGACGCGGGGCTCGAACTCACGACCGCGAGATCGTGACCTGGCCGAAGTCGGACGCTCAACCGACTGCGCCACCCAGGCGCCCCAACAACCCATTTTTTTAATAGAAATTTTAAAATTTGACATAGTTTACACTTAGATATTTAAAACCATGCCCAGGAGGAAATATTTGGCATGCTTTCCTTGCATGTTCTTTTTAAATGGGTGTAAGATGATTAAAAATTAATTTGATTGCCTAGAGTTTTGTTGCGTAACTGAAAAAAAAAAGAATTTCATCTCAGATTGGGGAGCAGGCTATCAAATCATAAAATTATGAGCTCACTTTCTATTTGATGTGAAATCACTCGGATCCAGTCCCTGTTCTGACCAGTTCCTGGATGCATAAGAGGAAATGTGTACCAGAACTACAGTCACCAGTAAAACCCCAGGCCCCCAACAAAAACGAGACTCATGTTCTTTTCTTTCCTGAATCTTCCAGATGCTCTGTCTGTATCTCTCTCTAGATGATAGAGATAGAGATAGAGATAGAGATAGAGATAGAGATAGAGATAGAGATAGAGATATAGCTTCAATAAACTCTGCTTGCATTTAAAAAATTAATTTGATTAATTCAATTCAGTTTAGTAAGAAGAAAATACCTAGAAAAGAGATAAGGCAAACATAAAGGTAGCAGTAGACATTTGGTGTGGATCCTGTGATTCAAGGTAAACAGTATTATGATAATAACCAAAGATCTTTGAACCACAGATTATCATATTCATTGGCAATATTAAGCACCAACACATTTGTTGGATGATAAGTACAATAAATATTGTTCACAAAAGGATTTCTGAAATTATGCAGAGAAAAGATTCATGACCCAAAGAAATAACTTTACACACAGAAGAAAAGAGAATTTTGCAAGGACTTTTTTTTAATTATCAAAAAAAAATTGAGTTAGAAATGATTTCTCATCTGATAGACAGTGAGTTCATAACCTTATGATATGATACCTCAATCCCCAATTTGAGATGAAATTTTTTTTTCAGTTATGCAACAAAGCTCTATGTATAGCAGTGCTTGGGCTAAGTTTCAATACTATATGAAATATTGATTACTGCTTTCCTGCATTGTGTGTCTAAGGGTCTTTAAAAAGCTACCTGCAAGGGCGCCTGGGTGGTTCATTCGGTTAAGCATCTGACTTTGGCTCAGGTCATGATCTCACAGCTCGTGGGTTTGAGCCCCACGTCAGGCTCTGTGCTGACAGCTGGGAACCTGGAGCCTGCTTCAGATTCTGTGTCTCCCTCTCTGCCCCTCCGCCGCTCATGCTCTGTCTCTCTCTGTCTCAAAAATAAACAAAACATTTTAAAAAATTACAATAGATAAGTAAAAAAATAAAAACCTGCCCTGCCTTTGGTCAAAATTATTGTAGAAAATTATAATAAAATTATTGGTGGGACACAAAAGTAACACATTATTATAGAAAAATCAAATACCAGGAAAACTGACCTACTCTGGAAGAGATCAAAATTTTTTTCTGAGGAAATGAGTTTTTAATATGAGGTCTGAAGGATGAGTTGGAGTTCAAGTGAAGAGCGAGAGAAAATTCTTTCAGAAAGGGGGAATAGTGTGTGCAAACGACCCAGTACAGAAAGGATTGAGGTGTATTTCTATAAATTCAGGGGAAGATCAAGAATGCTTTTTACCAAACTGTCAACACTAATTACTTTGGGAAAAGGGTTCTTTCATTTACTATACCATATAATTAAGTGGTAGGATTGTGATGAATTCTAGTATTATTCAAAGTAAAGAGATTCAAATTCCTCTCAACACATACACAAATTTAGGAGTGAAGACAGGTGGAAAATGGTACTCGAATGTCATTTCATGAGAGGTATCCATTTTAGAAGGCCTGACCAAAGGTGCCTCTCAAAGGTGCTTCTTTACATTTGACAGGGCTGCAAATTATCCTCAAATTATATTAAAATCCAGATTCAAGTCTAATAGGTCCAGGCCTTGGCTTGAAGTTCTGCATTTTGAGCATAGTCTCAACTCATGGCAATGCTTGGCATCCTTGAGGAGCAAAGTCCCAGGTGATTATATAGACTGTCAGAACTGGAAACTTTGAACTACAATTGTTGGCTGTTAAGGTCATCCTGTCCTTCCTCTCTTGTCTGTCTTTTCCACCTGACAAACCACTTTTTCTCCAATATTTCTCAGTGTAGGGGAGCCATACACATCGGTCAGCTGTAGAGATTCCTCCAATGAGTCTCAAGAGCAGAGTTCCTCAAACAAGTGTGTAAAAGAATCCCCTGAGGGGATTACCAGATATGCAGCTTCCTGACCCCCATTCCAAAGGATAAGAAGCAGCTTGGTCTACAGCAGTGTAGAAATTCATGATTTTCACATATAGTCTTTCCAGAAGACTCTGATGTAAGTGGTTCTGAGATTTAATTGAGAAACCCTCTGTATGTTTATTGTCAAGCATGATGCTCCCCAAATATTTGGTATATAAATGAATGAATTAGTATAGGTTCCCTTCCTCTTTTTCTTTTGTGATTATAAAAGTTAAAAATGCTCAGTCTAGAAAATCAAAAGATATTAAAAAAATAGAAATGTAGAAAAATTTCACTGGTCATCCTCCCACTGAAAAGCAAACTTTGTTTTTGTTTTTGTTTTTTTACATATTTTTTGGTGCCCTTTTCTATATATTTTGTTTCATTTGACTGAGAACATATTGTATATATCCCACCCTACATTCTTTGTGGACGAAGAGAATGTTAGTGTTTTCCATGGCATTGTTCACATAAACACATTATTTCAAAGGTTGAATTGGACAGCCCTTTAAACATTTACATTTCGATTACTGTCTCATTCTTTGACAGCAGACTAATTTACCAAAGGGGGAAAAATCATTACCTGAATTTTGGGATTCTAAATTCTGTTTTCTCAGTTCATGTTTCATCTCTTAAAAGACAATTCCAAAATAAAAGAAGTTCTCATTTCCCAGAAATTTGCTACTGAAGTGCTTCTACAAGTTGCCACATTTCTTTCCTATAATTAAGTCGCAAGGATTTTTCTGTGTTAGATACGTGTCACCTTTTTGATTTCTAGCCAGAAAACTGAGACTTAATTATTAGCTTTTTAGTGACCTGCCATTTATTTGAGGATGTTGACATTTGCACAGCAGTATTGTGAGAAAGGTGCCTGAATATTTAACAACCCAGTATTACCTCTCGTGTCCTTGAAAAGCCAGCCAAAGGCATCATCTTACTTTTCACTGTTCAGATCATGTGGTTTTCTGTCACTTAGCCCAGTGAGAAGACAGGTAACGTTCAATTCTTCCTATCAACAGTGTTCTGCTTTACTCGTGATTTTTTTCTCAATAGTATATTGGATAATGTATCTCTTTATTCCTCTGTTTTTGTTGTTGCTGTTGCTGTTGGTTTTTCCTAAAGGAGACTTAAAATTGGATAGTAATCTAGCCCTAAGTAGCCCAGAAGATTTACATCAGTTTTTTCGTTGATCTGTACTACCTTCCAAGAAGTAAATTACCTTCCAGTGAGTAAATTAATCAGGAGAAAAATGACTCAATGAAATAGGAATATAACAAGATATGAAATATGTCCCTCCATTCTCAGGGAAGTTTCTTGACCCTTGTGATCAGAGGTATTCATTGTTTTTAAACTTTGATAGTTGTGATGATGCATTTTTTTTTCCACAAGGAAATCGTATAGGAAGTAGAAAAGTAAACTGCAACATATATTCAGGTTTGTTGTGCTCAGTTAGAACTCTGAGTATTCTGGAATATACTATAATCAAATTCTGCATAGTCACAATAGCATGGAATAATCCTGAAGTAAAAACAGGACTTGGTGCGTGTTCATTCTGGATGATTCCTTCAGGCCTAGGGTGAGAGGTAGTAAGCACAATCAGCGTTTACTGAGTTTTCTTCATCTTCAGGTGTCACTGTGCCAGATTAGCTGAAATGACTTAACACTACCCTGAACTCATGTTTCTGCATAACTCATGCATATTCAAAACTTCAGTTTTCTTGGGGCATCTGGGGGCTTCAGTCAGTTAAGTGTCTGACTCTGGATTTTGGCTCAGGTCATGATCTCACAGTTCATGGGATCAAGTCTTTTGTTGAGTGTGTGGAGCCTGCTTGGGATTCTCTCTCTCTCTCTCTCTCTCTCTCTCTTTCTCTCTCTTTCTCTCCTTCTCTCTCTTTCTCTCCTTCTCTCTCTGCCCCTCCCCTGCTCTCTCTTTCTCTCTCTCTCAAAATAAATAAACTTAAAAAAAACCCACAAAACAAACAAAAAACTTAAATTTTCTTAACTTTAAGGTCTAGAGAGGGATTACACATAACGATTTAATCAATTGAGAACTGAGCAGCGTAACATTATAAGTTACTTGCTATTGATCTCTTGTGGATGACTATATTTGGGATCATTAATTTATAATCTAGTGGCCAGGTTGACCATAACTGAAAAAAAAAAAGAAAAAACATTACACAGAGAGAGAGACAGAGAGAGAGAGAGAGAGGGATGTATGTGCTTAAATACTTCTAGTAACTCTCAAGACAAAAAAAAAGATAAGAAAATTAGTCTTTAATAGTAAAACTTTATCTATTGGAAGATTGCATTTCATAGACTTAGGACTCCCTTTCTTTTGTCAGAGTTCAAGGCTCATAAATATATTCAATTCTGTGGCAGGAATGATGTATTTCTCTAGGTTATACATTGCATAGAAAGGGTTTTCAAAGCCTAAATGTACTCATCAGCTTTATGTTTGTAAAATACTGGTAAAAGAAATGTGTTTTTAATTTTTTTTGGATGTTCCCAGGAGGCAAAGACCCTTCAGCTTCTCATTTCAGATTCATTGGAAAGAGAAATTGGAGTCAATCATTTCCAGGAACCAGACATCTCTATTTTTAGCCTCTGCTGATTAAGACCATGTTATCTAATAGGAAGAATGTGAACCGAATGTACCTTTTTACTCCCGAACAATACTTATGGGGTTTTCATGATACTAACAGGGTATGTTCTTGAATAGATACATGGGCAGTAAATCGCTCTTATTTGAGTTCACCGAGGAATGTTGTTGGATCCAGTTGGGTCAACTCTGGTGCTTCTATTTTGTGCTTTTCAAGGGAAATTCAGTTAAAATCAAGTCTTGTGTCTTTGTTTTGCTAATGTGGATCTTTCAAATTTATTCAAGTAGTAAGATGGGGATAGAGAAGAAAGTTAGTTAAGGCTAAAAAGAGAAAAACAGGAAATCATAACCGATGCTTGGAATGAAGATATCGGCATCATGACCAAAGCAGATGAGCTGCAGAGAGTGAGAAATAATAAATGTGGTAGGTGGGTGCTGAAGAGGGCGACAGAAGGAAAGTAATGGTGAAATTTCAGTCAAGAGCCTTGTAGAAGTGGGGAGGAGAGGGTACAGAAACAGAGGGAGATCTTCTTTTAGGGAAGGGATCAGAAGTATAAATGTATCAGAAATGAGAAGCAGAGAAGTTACCATTAGTAAAATAGTGATGTGCCAGAATTTGGTAACAGAGACTTTGAAGAGTAAAAATTACCTTGTTGCAAATTCAGAACTGGATTTGGCAGCGGAGACCCATGACAGTAGGAGAAAAACTAAAGGAGAAACAGCTGTTGTATAGATTTAAATGACAAGACAGAATTAGGGGGGATGAGAGGACCCCAGGTCTTTCAAAGAAAAAGCAAAGCAGACCGCCACTTCTCTCTCCATCAAGGCAGGTGGTATTCATAGAGGAAGAACCGTCTTGGAGAGGGTAGCTGAGTCATTAGGCGAAAGGCAGGTAATGGCCAAAGCACTTGGAGGAGACAGTACCTGGATCTTTCACATCTGTTGGCTACCTTAAATCTTATTTCTTCCTTTTCTCCTGAGACTCAAATTGCTCTCTCCCTTCTCTGCAGGTTCTTTAACCAATGACAACTTTAAAAGACTCCAGATGGTTTTGAAAATACTTGAAAGTCATCCAAGGTGCACTGTAGGCCTTTGTAGACACTCCATGTGGAGCCAGTCTGAAAACCCTATAGTTTTTCTGTTTGGATTATGTTTTGGGGCTGAGCTGAAGTTGCCAGAACACACACACAAAAGTTAAGAATTAAAAATAAGCCAGCCCCAGCCCATGTGCACTCAGCAACAAAAAGACAACATGAGTTCTTATAGTCCCATTGATTTTGGTTATGCTGTGGTCCCATTGGCTTTGTGTATCGCTCTGTACTCTACCTGGTCTTGTTGTGAGCAGAAGGCAGAGGACATAGTGACCAGTGGAATAACTCATTCCCTACTTCTTAGATATCAGTGTATCACACACTCCTTCAGTGGATTTACTGTGCTTGCATGGGAACTTTAACCTACGATGGCTTCACTGGGAATATATTAGATTCATACACTCAGCCAATTTTGCCTAGTTTTTTCCAGGACTGTTGTATAGAAAGCCAATCTCAAGAATGAGCTGTGTTGAAATGACTTTAAAAACAACCAACAAGTGTAAGCAGGTATGTTTAGAAGATGGGAAGAGTGCAGAAAGCTGAATTTTAAATTCTGTTTTTCAAGGAATTAAGTGATGAAGCACTGAAAAAGCAGTGTAAGGATTGTTTAGATGTACTAGTTTCTTGGGAAGAAATAATCCAAAGTTTTAAGGTAATACCAAAACATGAGAACTCTGAAGTATAAAATTCACATGTGGATTTACATTCTGGGTAAGGTGTGTATGTGTGTGTGTGTGTGTGCGCGTTCGCGCATGTGTGTGTATGTGTGTGTGTTTGAAAGAGGGAAAGAGAGGGAAAGGGAAAAGAGAAGAAGAATAAAATGTCTGTTCTCTTGATGTGTTGACTGATTTATAACAAGATGATTTGTGCTAAAAATATGTTTTCTAGGCTCTCCAGCCCCTCTATCTGCAGACAGCTTGGCAGGAAGAACATGTGGGGTGGTTCTGGAAGGAGAAGGGGTGGTTAGAAAGGTCTAGGTGTTACATGAGTGTTATTTTGACTGTGCCTAAACTTATGGGGAGGTGTTTTATTTTTAACACCATTGCAACATCAGTGTGTCTTGTAGCCAATATGTGGACAAGAGACATGAAGGATGGATGGATACTTAAAAAAACTTGTTCCATTGGCAAGGTTGACCCAGTTGAAATATACCTGGTTTAGGGTGAATTTTCAACTCCTTCCAGAGTACTAATGACAAATACCAAGATTTTAAAAATAATTCTATTCATTTAATTAAGCAAAAAATTTCACTTACATCCTCACATCACCAAGGAGGCTCTTTGCACTAAGAGATGTCATAAGAACTCCTTGCAAGAGTTGTCCGTGCATCACAGAGAGAAGGGTATTCATGATTGTGGACTATTTCTCTCCAAACCCACATCAAGAAGATTTTCAAAGGATCAAGGGCAGCTTGCAGGTTCAAAGAGAACTGAAATCACATACTGGTTATTGATAGGATACTATTATTCATCAAGAAAGTGTTTCGACATGGAGAGTTCCGTGTGTTACACGGTCGTAAAAGTCACCAGTGACTATGCCTTTCTGAGCAACGTACTGTCTAACGGTTTGTGAATCTAAGAGTAAGAGGAAACACCACAAATTTGCTTTCAGCTTTGGTGAGGCAGGGACAGTGTTTCTCTCGCTTCAGTCGCTCATGCTCCAACTTCGCCGTTTTTGCAACCTCTAAAATCACTTGTATTTACTGTTTACTAAATATTTGCTTTAAATGGACTCAGCTGTGCTTAAATAAACTGATTTTAAGCAAAATTAAAAACAAGGAAAATAAATCAGTGTCATTAAACTCTGGCTATGTACTGCTCTTGTCTGAGACCCTCACCTCAGTTGTGTTCTCTTCCTGTTACAAAAAAGAAAACTAGCATTGTTAGAAAGTGCTCGCCACTTTCTTTGAACTGAGCTCTTCCTCTTGGAGGGAGTCTGAAGGACTAAGGGAGAATTACAAGGCACTAACAGTGTTATTTAAGGTGAAAATCCTGAATCTCTTCTAAGATTTGTAGGACGCCCAACTCTTGTCTTGTCCTGACCCCCCTGGTCAGGTCTTCCGTCTCTGTGTGACTCTGGATGGAAGGGAGTGGGCTCATCACTGTGATCCCAGTTTACATGATCACATGAGTCCCTGCTAAAGTGAGATGGGTAGCCCTGCATCGGCCACCCAACCAGAACCTGCCACAGAGGTCACCACAGCAGAATGGAAAAGGGTGGCTACTGGCATGAGGCTGCCATCTTTTCCTACTTTTGCAAACTTCCTCTCCCACAGGAGTTTAGGGAAGCTTGGTTAGGATGAGATGGTCAGGAGATGAATAAAACTGCTGATTCTTTTATGTAACATGTCTGACACCTTCCCTGACTTCTTTGTTTTAAAATAAATCCCCCCCCCACCGCCATCATATTCCCTATCACCTTTTCTTGCTTTATTTGACAATGTCGCTCTTACTACCACTTAGCATCATTGTATGTTACTACCCATGGTACCTAATAATAAGTTTACATTTATTTCTCTCTTTGGTTTTTCGTTGATTAATTGATTGTCTCCACCACTAGAACATAAGCCTAGAGTATAGGTATCATTGGCCTCTTTTGTTTACAGCCATATCTGCAGCTGCTGGGACAGTATCTGGCATATAGTAGTTGGTAAATAAATATTTGTTTAATGAATATGAATGAATGAAAGAACTGGCCTTCAAAAAGGAGTTAGTGAAAAAGGATTTCAGGTCACCTATAAACATTGATAGTTGTAAACATCAGTTGAATTATGTATGATACAAAGTGAAGAATGTCGCCTAAAGAAACACAAACATTGGCATAGAGTTTGAGGTGACATTTTATGTGGGGGAGAGGGGGCGTCAGGCTGGTGTTTTTTTCTCCTGCCACAGCCTACGGATGAAGTTTAGCAGCAGGTCTTCTAACAAGTATTATTGACTTGTCATGGGTCATGGTAGTTGATATTCCGGATCATCTGCAATAAAGTGTTGAAATGAATCCACTCATCAGACATGAAGTCGGCATACCTGTGTGCCGAGGAAGAGCCCGGACCCTTCTGGGAAGGCTCCCCTGAAGCAGTGAGGTGGGCAGCAGACATTCCTTAGCATAAGATGCACTAGATGTGATCCTCAGAATGTGACCCTGTGGGATAAATAACAGGTAAATAAAAGGAAACATAAAGCAGAGGGGAAAGTGTGGTCCAACTAGTTGGAGAGCCCCAGATTCAACAAGGACAGGTGGCCTATGGTAAGGCATTGCGAGGCCAGTGTGCTACTTTTCCCAAGTGTATTTCATGGCCCTCTAGCCCCAGGATCCCACAGGACTCACTTGTTATCCACAGCCTCTATTGATCCACTATTGATCCAACAGCCTCACTTGGGAAGCCTTGGAGTATCTCTGTGGGCCGTCAGGGAGTGCTCCTAGATGGCTTTTCCAGAATTAAACACAGATTGCTGGCTCTTTCTGGGCGAAGACAGAGTCAGAAAAGTCAAGGGCTGTCACTCCATTTGCTGACAGACTCCACGCAAGAGCAGACATTTTGTGTAAGAAATACATTCTTTACTGTTGCCTGATAAAATGGCTGATGTAGTAAAAAGAATAATTAGCCATGTTGCAAGCCCCACCTTTCTGTGACCTTCAAGAGGTATTGATACTTTTCTGGGTCTCAGTTTCCTTCTTGTAAACAGAAAGAGTTAGTTAAGAGGTCTTTGAAGTCCCTTTCTCCACCAGCACTCAGTAATTAAATGGCTTTTGGATGTCTGTTCCAGCCCTTAGCGCTGTTTTATTCTAAAGGACAGACAGATAAGACCCAGATGAGGGAAGAAGAGCTAATGATTTGAAGCTTGGAAGTTACTGGCTGAATAATGATTTTCATACCTAGGACGCAAAACCGTTAAAAAGCCACCTTCCCTAATGAGTCTGTAAATAGACATCTGCAGACAAAATTCAAACACCTCTGGCTTAGGGCCCAGCATATGAGAGCAGAGCTCCACGGTACTTGTTTATGATGTTTTAATTTTTGTAGTAATTTTTTGGTGCTTTAGTGAGGACAAAAAAGAAGTTTTAATTTTTCTCATTTCTGTGTTACTTGAAATAGCATCCTTGGTCTAGAGCCAACAGGATTCTTGAATTTTAAATCGAAGCTCCGAGTGACTCAGACTTAATTGGACACACCTCTTGGCTCAGACTATTGATAATTAGTCCATTAAACATTAGGGAACTATATACCCTCAAGTTCCCCAAATAAATGTTCCAGCAGTGGTGGGGAAGATGTAATTTATTATAATAGCTCTCCTACAGTTACCCAAGTACAGGGATAACGATTTGCAGTGCTTTTCTCTGTATCCTTTCATTCCTGCTCTTTATCCCACATCTCCCTATGCTTCAAACTGCAAAATTCGAAGGACTGAGGGAGTCTTAAAGGAGGACTGCCTCATGCCCCTCATAGGACAATGACCAAACTAGAGGTGAATTCAGGGTTAGTTTTGTGACTCAAACTAGAATTGGAATTTAACGTTCTGGGTGCTACTTCTGGATTAACTGCTAATTAACAGGAGGATATAACTTGCCTGTGCCTTGGCTTTCTGGTGTAAAATAAAGGTATTAGCGTAGAAAATCTGGGACATCTCTTCCCGTTAAGAACAAACAACAACAACAAGACACCTTTCTTTTTGTGTCCTGGGAATGAGATTAGGAGGGGAAGGAAAGAGTCTATGAAAGACACACAGGGAAGCAGGGAGTGGGAAGAACATGGGTTTAGTATGGGCTCAGCTCCTTAATGGTTACTTCTGAGCAGGAAGGTAAGGGCAGGGTCCTGGGAGAGATGATAGTAACATTCCTTTCCTAAAACCACGTAAATGGGCATCACTTGCATTGTTATTTATACATGCCTTACCTTACAGGCTCTTTTTTGTCTAGCCACTACTTGGAACACATTAAAACCAAATTAAAAATGGATAAATATGAATAATAAATAGAACAGGCTCATTAAAAACAAAAGAAATGAAGCATGCCTTACCTTTATGACCACACTGAATATTTTTTAGTTTGTGTGTGTGTGTGTGTGTGTGTGTGTGTGTGTGTGTGTGTGTCTATAGTATTCTCTACCATTGTGACTTCTTCTTTTTGGTCCCCCATGAAGTGGCCACTGCTTGGCCATCAGGCTTCATGTCCCACCTCTCTTCCCCCAGCCCTCCTCTCTGCAATTTCTGATTCTCACACACGCTCATGGTTGTCTTTCCACATGCAGTCATTGTGTCTGAAATGCCTCCTCTCGACCTCCTCCAAGAATCCTACCTCTTCTTTCAGTTTTATCTCAAATGCTTCTGGGAAGCTTTCTTCATCTTCCTGTGGCCAACGTGGGTGCCCCTTTACCCCTACGTTAGTAGACATTATGAATCTCTGTATTGAAGTGGCTGTGTATTATACTGATTTGCATATCAGGTTCCTGCTGGACTATACACTCTTGAAGGGAAGAAATTGAAATTTTTGTGTATTTGCAATCAGCTTGCTTCCACCTATCCATATTCATCTGCCTCATCTGCTTTTCCATCCTTCCTCTTCATCTTTTTCAGGCATACTTCAGGTCATTTAAAAGTATGGCCGGTAACTGAAACGTAGCCTGTACGGAACAGGTCTTCACTAGTGCCAAGGAAAGGGAAGGCAGCGAGGATTTGAGTAGTGGCTGGGAAACGTACCGTATCAGCAGAGGTAAAACCTTTTGTTATTGGGACCTGGGCTTGACATTAGGGGTGCTGAGGCCGGTGGGGGGTTGGGGCAGCCAGCTTAGTCACCACTATTATTTGGGGATGGTCAAGGTGTGTTCAGAAAGTTTCTCCAAGTTGTTCCTTGGTCACTTGGGCTTTAGCTGTCACTCTCTTTTGATGGAGAAAACCCTGTTTGTTGTTACTTGTGGTTACATTGAGTCAAGTATAAAATTATTCCCATAGCACATATTCAAGTGTAGATTTACCAAGGCTATTGGTTAACATTTAAAGTAGCTTTACCTTTCAGATTTCAGGAAAAATACACACACACACACACACACGCACGCACGCACGCACACACACACACACACAAACCAAAGCACACCTGATTTGTTGTTAAAACGTTGCTTCTCTTTTTTTTCCTGAGTACTCTCCCACATTTATTTTTCATTGCTTCTCTCTATTTTAAGTCCTTTAAACCTAAAACAGTTTGCTCCTGGTGCCGTTCTTTGATTCATACTATACTATACTCTGAGAATTTCCTACGACTTCTGTGTACAGATCCTATGTATCTTTCAAGGGCTAGACTTCCTTCTCCTATCGAGTTATCCCTGGTCACTGTGGTCCTTATTGAGTTTATATCAGTGTTAATGACATCTAGACTGCACACACTGACTTTGCTCTCTTTCCATTCATCCTGTTCCAGTTGTTCCTGGCTCATTGATGTGGGTTCACTGGGGAGCAAGCACATTGAAACCAAGGTCCATCTCCCACATATACAGCTTCTGTACCTTTGAGCCTCAGTGTTTTGTTAAAACATGTAGTCTTCACTTAGTAAAATATACTTGATGATGTAGTTGATAACAGGAAAATCACCCACCAAGATTAATTGCCGCTAGGATACCCAAGTTCTGGTTCAGAGTCTTAGTTTACAAAGTACATTTTGTATCTTGTCCTCAGAGGCAAGCAAAGAGAAAAAATATGAGCGTGGCTCAACTTCTAAAATTTTCAACCTGGAAAAGTTTATATTCTTAAAGAAAAAGGTAAAAGATGAGCTGTAAGATACTCCCCTAGGCTTGCACTCTGAGATCCACTCTTTCAACGCGGAGTTCTATGAAGAACCAGCCAGTGGGTAGAGGTTTACTTTGGCAGTTGAGGTGAGTTGATCATAGTGTTGCATTTCTTGGAATCACTACTCGAATTTTACATACTATTATTTTTCCTCCCCATTTAGAAAAAAGTTAGTTGCATTTCTTACTAATACTTATAAGCTTTTAAAAAGCCATCACATCAATATTATTAACTATGTAGTGAATATGCTTTGCTTATATATTTCCAGGCACATCTTTAGTCATTTTTCTAGGGTTAGACTGCTAGAGGCAGAATTTCTGGGTCAGACCACACAGACCTGCTTAAAGTGCATGTTTTGGAAAAAGTAAAGAAAACTATGATTTGGCATGTGATGCTGAGGGAGAGGAACATTATGGCTTGATTTTTATAGATTTTTAGCCCCTCCACCCCCCGACTCCTTTCTCTTCCTTTTTTTGAACTTAATTTCCTCATTGGGTCGGTTTCCTTCACCATCCACCATAAAAGGATGCGCGTGTAGTATACTGGACCAGCCCTGTCAGGATGCCATTTTGAATGGGATACTTTATAACTCTTGTTGATATTTCACAATAATATTCAGGTCAGTTCAACCCAAACTGCCTTTAACATTTTCTAGAATGGTTCTTCAATTCAGGATTTCATGAAGACAGAAGTAGGATTAGTTGATGATGAATAAACCCACAATCTCATGAGAACTGCAAACTTAAGCATAGCTATTCAGAATAATTCACAATTTACATCTATATACACAAACACACAGCTATTAATTAATAGCATACACTGCTATTAATATACATTCCATTCTCACTAAAGACCTCAGTGAAAAACCCTAATACTATGTTTCTAAAAAAAAGTAGTCTCGATTGTATTCCCAGCCTGAGTGCCTCTTGCTTTGCACACTCCACAATTTGCTGATTGTCCTGTGTGAACCCAACAGTTTTCTCCCTTGAGGTCCCTGAAGTTATGGAGAATCCATCTCTGCATACATATTTGCTCAAAGTTCACTTTAACCAGGTTTGGGCATCATCAGTTCCATTGCTCGGGAGCTTTTACTGTTTTCTATGAACTCTGTGAAAATTCCTGTCTCTAATTACTTCCTAGTGAGATGTGACTTCTTGTCTTTGCGGCGGGGCTCTGCGCTTCTCTGGTTCTTTAATCTGAGTACACTGTGTTCTCTGGCTTGCTTCTCCTGGGTTCTGCCTGTGTGTGTTCTGGAGCAAATTTTGCTTTGGTTAATCAAGAGCATAACTTTCTGATGAGAGTTTGAGCTGAAAATGGGTTTTGCCATGATGTATAAACTTGGATACCCTGACATTTACCCCTCCTCTGTGGTCCCGCGGAACCCAGGGCACATTTCTACTGTCATATTCGCTTGAATATCTGCCTCATCCACAAATTAAATTGCAAAATGTGTTTTTCTTTTATCCATCCAGTATCCTGCTCAGCGGGTGTAAGATTTTGTGAAAGTATTTGTTGTTAAGATGTTGTGAAACAGTTGAAATATCTACTTAGTTATTTCTGGTCAGCATTTTGCTATTTAATCAACTCACCTCCCTTTGGTAGATTACATTTATTCAAACAATACTAAGTCTTGACTCATTGCCCAGAATGAGTTTCGGTGTGCTTGTCTCAGCCCATGGAATGCTGTCCCTGATTTGCATGTAGAAACTGTGTTTTCAGAACTAATTTAGCAACATGATGGGGCCGTAATGTTTTTTTTTTTTCAATTAGGAAATGTAATTTCTGTAAATAGACTTACAAAGATAAAGGATCAATTCCAATTTGGATTTCCATTCATTGTATTGTTACGATTGAGTAAATGCATATAACGCCATGGGAATTGTGTCCATAAGGATGGATGCAGTTATGCAATGATAACAAACAAACACACAAACAAATTTAGTGGTTTAAAACAGCAGCATTTATTTCTCATTCGTATTACGTGTCCATTTGGCTTGCCAGGACTCTGTTTTGTATTGTTTTCACTTAAGTTTGTAGGCTGATGAAGGCTCTACCATCTGGACCATCACCAATTCATACAGGGAAGCAGTGGTAAAGCACTAGAGGTCCTAAAGACTTCCAGAAAAAGAAACACGTTATTTCAGCTTTTTGGTTAGTAGTCAAAGCAAGTCACATGGTTTTCTCAACTCCAAAGGGGTGGGGTAGCATAATTCATGTGCCCAGAAAGAGAAGAAATATTTGGTATTCAGAACTAATGACTCCCTCAGTTTGTATTCTAGTATTAGATATTCAGCTCACTTTCCCTCCCTCTGCCAAGTGACCTAATAATACCATTTCCAGGGAAAGGAAGACCAACCATGGAAGTGTCATAATTTCACAAAAGGGTGTGGATGAGGCAAGTGCAGGCTGGCTGGCGAAGGCTGGGATTCTAGATTAGGAGCATCTGCTAGTAGAGCAGACAAGGGACTGAATTCCAAAGACGCACTTGGAAGTGGTAGGTCTTAAATCACTGGGCTGGTTCCTTGGGTTCAGATAGACTAGAGGTTTAAGCCAGGGATACAAGTCACATAAGCATCAATCCATCATAACCATTACCATAAATCAGAACAGAAGGAGTGTCACACACCTATAAACATGACCAAGGAAAAATTCAGATCTGAAAAGATGCTCATTTGCTTTTATTCAAATGTTTATTTATTTATTTTGAGAGAAGGAGAGAGAGAACGAGTGAGTGAGCACGAGCAGGGGAGGGGCAGAGAGAGAGAGGGAAATAAAGAATCCAGGGCAGGCTCCACACTGCTAGTGCAGGGCCCAACTCAGGGCTCCATCTCACAAATTGTGGGATCATGACCTGCACCAAAACCAAGAGTCAGATTCTTAACCGATTGAGCTGTTCAGGTACCCCACTCGTTTGTTCTTTTTTATCCTCAGCTAAGGAGGATAGAAGAGGATTCACATACATTGTTTGAAGGCAGAACATAGAACAGGCTCACAGTATGCTTGTTTTGCCTTAATAAAATCTAAGAATCTTCATGGAGGCTCTTTTTATGTAAAATAATTATTCTTAACCTTTTGTGACTCAAATATCCCATTTAGAATCTGATAATGCAATTTAATGCAGGAAGGACAGCCTTCCTTGACCTAAACTTCATACTTTATACAAAAATTAACTCAAAGTGGTTCACGTAGTTATGAGTAGAGTAAAGCTATAAAACTTGTAGGAAAAAAGGTAAGTCTTTAGGATCTAGGATTAAGCGAAGAGTTCTTAAACTTGACATCAAAAGCACGATCCATAAAAGGAAAAGTTGAAAACTTGGAGCTCATCAAAATTAAAATATTTTACTCTGCAAAAGAGTCAATTACGAGAATGAAAAGACAAGCTACAGACAAAGATAAAATATTTTTGCAAACCACATATCCAAAAAAGGATCAATATCTAGACTGTATAACAAATTCTCAAAATTTAACAGTGAAAACAAGCAAAAAATCCAATTAGCACATGGGCAGAAGATATGAAGACATATTTTATGAAGAGGGTGGAAAAGAAGCTTGTGAAAAGATGTTCAACATAGTCGCTTGGGAAATGCAAATTAAAACAACAATGAGGTACCACGTATCAGTCAGAATGGCTAAAATAAAAAATAATGGCAACGTCAGATGCTGGAGTGGGTTCAGAGACCCTGATCCCCACACACGGATGGTGGGCACAGGGCAGCAGCTCTGATACACAGTTTGGCATTTTCTTATAAACACTAGCCATGTGTGTTAGTCAGCTTGGGCCTCCATAACAAAATAGCACAGGTCAAGTGGCTCAAACAACGGAAATGTATCTTCTCATAGTGCTGGAGACCAGAAATCCAAGATAAAGTTGTCACCTTTTGAGGCCTCTGTCCTCGGCTTGCAAATGGCTGTGTTTTCGTTGTGTGCTCACATTGTTGTACCTTGGTCTCTTTGTTATCTGTATCTTAGTCCCCTCTTCTTAGAAGGACACCCGTCGTATTGGGTTAAGGCCCACCGGTGTGACCTCATTTTACCTTACTTACCTCTTTAAAACCCTGTTTCCAACTACAGTCATATTCTGAGGTACTGGAAGTTAAGGCTCCAGATGTGAATTTTAAGGAGATATGGTACCACCCAAAGTATCCTGCAAGTACCCTCTAACCTAGCAATTGCACTCGAGCATTTATCTCAGAAAAAGTAAGATTTGTTTTTAAAAATTGGTACCCAAATGGTCATATCAGCTCTTTTCTATTATGAGTCAGATGGCCTTCAATGGGTAAATGGTTAAATATGGTATATCCATACCATAAACACTACTCAGCAATGAAAAGGAATGAATTATTATTTTTATTTTATTTTATTTAAATTGTAGTCAACATACAGTGCAATATTGGTTTCAGGAGTAGAATTCAGTGATTGAACACCCTGTGCTCATCCCAACAAGTGCCCTCATTAATACCCATCCCCCATCTCACCCATCCCCCACTCACTTCCCTCCATCAACCCTCCGTTTGTTCTCTATCATAGAGTCTCTTGTGGTTTATTTCCCTCTCACCTCTTTTTTCCTCCCTTCCCTGTTTTGTTTCTTAAATTCCACTTATGGGTGAAATCAGGTGGTATTTGTCTTTCTCTGAGTGACTTATTTCACTGAGCATAATACACTCTAGCTCTATCTACATCATTGCAAATGGCAAGATTTCATTCTTTTTGATGGTGATATGTATCACATCTTCTTATCCATTCATCAACTGATGGACATTTGGGCTCTTTCTATAGTTTGGCTGTTGTAAATAATACTGCTGTAAATATCGGAGTGCATGTATTTGTTTCAACTAGTGCTTTTGCATCCTTTGGGTGAATACCTAATACTGCAATGGCTGGATTGTGGGGTAGTTCTATTTTCAGGTTTTTTTTGAGGAACCTCCATACTGTTCTCCAGAGTAGTTGCACCAATTTGCATTCCCACCAACAGTGCAAGAGGGTTCCACTTTCTTCACATCCTCACCAACACCTGTTGTTTCTTATGTTGTTAATTTTAGCCATTTTGACGTCTGACGTGTGAAGTGATACCTCATCATAGTTTTGAGTGTATTTCCCTGATAATGAGTGATATTGAGTATATTTTTATGTGTCTGTTAGCCAGACAAAATTCAATAACAAAAACCATACTATATCATTTCATGGGTGTGTGTGTGTGTGTGTGTGTGTGTGTGTGTGTGTATATATATGAAATTATATATATATATATATGAAATTATATATATATATCCTTGAAAAGATAAAATTATAGGATGGAGAATAGTGATTTCCAAAGATTAGGGATTGGGCAATAAGGAGAGGGAGGTGGTTGGGTCTATAGAAGAACAACAACATGAGGGATTCATGTGGTGATGGGAATGTTCTCTACCTTAACTGTATCAGTGTCAAATGAGCAATTTTTGTTGAGTATTTGTTTGCTTTTTTGTTTGTTTTTTAATTGCAGAGGGAGAAAGAGAGTGTGTGTGAGCGGGGGAGGGGGAGGGGGAGAGGGAGAGAGAAAGAGAAAGAGAGACAGAGAAAGAGAGAGAGAGAGAGAGAGAGAGAGAGAGAGAGAGAGAATCACAAGCAGACTCCTTGCCCAGCATGGAACCTGATGCTGGACTTAGTCCCATGAACCATGAGATCATGACCTGAGGTGAAATCAGAAGTTGGCTGCTCAACTGACTGAGCCTCCCAGGCACCCCTTTCTTTGTTCTTAATCAGTCTTGCTATGTGTTTATTAATGTTATTGATCTTTCAAAGAACCAATTTTTAGTTTAGCTTTGTTGATTTTCTGTAATTATGGGTCTATTTTGTTTTCCATTGATCTCTGCTTCTATTATTATTCTTTTGAAAAGCTGTCTCTTACAGTAGACCCTGTGATAGAGTTTGCCATGCAGGGGATTTATTAGATAAAAAAAAAAAAATTTTAAGTGTATTTATCCTGAGAGAGACAGAGACAGCATGAGTGAGGGAGGGGCAGAGATAGGGGGAGACGGATAATCCCAAGCAGGCTCCACATTACCAGTACAGAGCCCCATGCGGGGTTCAAACTCATGAAACCACAACACGACCTGAGTCAGAACCAAGCTTCAGACACTTAACCAACTGAACCACCCAGGAACCCAAAGGGGCTTATTAGAGGTTAATTCCTATGGCAGGGAGGAAGAACTGTGATCTAGCCTGAAAAAGCCCAGGCAACCCTATAGGGAGCTTGATGGGTATATTGGCTGTCAGGAGCATCCTGCATTGATTGGTCTCCGATGTCTGGGACTTCCTATCTCTACCTCAATCAGTCACTGGACTTCTACTGCCCAAGAAGGGTATGCCCTTGTGTGAGGAGCTTCCCTGTAATTGAAGTAGCTGGACAGCCTGAGGCTATCTGCTGATAGCTGGGGCAGTATATCTAAATTGATACTGATGGGTGATCCGAGTGCCACAGTCCTAGGTTCACCACAGTTTCTTTTCTTTTTTTCTTTGAGGTTACCTTTTTCTTTTATTAGACACTTGAGTTGCTCACTTAGATTATTATTTTTTTAGCCCTTATTATTTTCTGATATAAGCATTTAAAGTCAGTACATTTTCTTCCAGGTACCACTTCATCATCATCATCATCATCATCTCACAGATCTGATACATTGTGTTTTCATTATTTCTTCTTCAAAATATTTTCTGATACCCATTTGTATTTCTTCTATGACCCAGGGGCTATATTTAACATTATGTACTTAATCTCCAAACCTTGGGGACTTCCTAGGTAACTTTTTGTTACTGAATTCTAGCTAATTTTCATTGGGGTTAGAGAACACACTCTGAATTTGCATCCTACTAAGGATTAGCTCAAGGACACACATCTGGTTTACATTGTTATTTCGTGTATATTTGAAAACGGTACGTATTCTCCATTTGTTAGTTGTTGTGTTATAGAAATATACATTTGGTCGAGTCTTCTAATAGAGTTTTTCAAATCTTCTACAATGAACTATTTTATATAACTTGCTTCATCTCTGACTGGGGGGTATATGTGAAAATCTCTAATTATGATTGTGGATCAGTCTCTTCGCCCTTTTAGCTCCGTTAGTCTTGCATCATATATTTTAAGCTAGGACATGAGTTGCATATACATTTAGGCTTGCCACATCTTCCTGGTAAATTAATCCTTTAATCATTGTGAACTATCTCTCTTGAATGTCACTGCCTGTGTGGCATGACTTTTTCCACCCATCTCCTTTTTTTCTATCTGTGTCCTTATACTGAAGGTGTCCTTTGAAGATAGCGCATACTGAATCATGGTTGTTTAAAAAATCCATTCTTGTAAACTCTATCTTTTAATTGGAGTATTTAGGTTTCTTTGCTAGTTTTCCAATGTAATTGCCAGTATGGTTAAGTTTAAGCCTACAGTTTTGTTTTCTGTTTTCCCCATCATTTTTGGTTGCTTTGTTACTTCTGTCATGGTTTCCTTTGGATTATTCAAGAACGTTTACTGTATTTTATGTTTTGTTGTCTTTTTATTAGTATGGTTTTGTATTTCCCATTAGTGTTTATGCTCTATATTAAAGTAGGCATTGTATATAAAGTAGGCATTAATAAACCTTGAATTAAAATTTTACCATTTCACAAATAATGTAAGAAGCTTTCAGCTCTGCCTGCTATTATTGCCACTGTTCTCAAGTGGTTTATTTTTATGTATGCTATAAATCCCTTAAAACGTTGTTACTTTTGCTTTAAACAGTCTTTTTTTCTTTTTTTAAGTTTATTTATTTATTTAGAGACAAAGAGCACAAGCAGGGAGAGGGGAAGAGAGAGGCAGAGAGAGAGACTCCCAAGTAGGTTTAGCATTGTCAGTGCAGAGTCCTGTGTGGGGCTTGATCCCACAGACTGTGAGATCATGACCCAAGCCAAAATCAAGAGACAGATGATTAACTGACTGAGCCACCCGGGTGTCCCTAAACAGTCTTTTCCCAAAGTAAAATATTTTATTTCATATTTACCTATACATTTGCTCTTTTCAGTTCTGTGCGTCTCTGTCTGCAATTCTGTGCTTCCATGTGTAACAATTTCCTTTCAGTCTCAAGAAAGTCACTTAGTAGGTCTTGTGGTATGGTTCTGCTGGCAACAAATATGCTCATCTTGTCTGAAAATATCTTTAGCTCTTATTTTTAAAGAATTTTTTTTCTAGAGAATAATATCTGACAGGTTTTTTTTTCTCTTTTACCACCTTGAAACTGCTGTTTCATTGACTTATCTCTCCCACTGTTTATGTTAAAACATGAGGTCTAATTTTTCTTGTTGTTCCCCTAAAGATAATATTTGTCTTCAGCTATCTGCTGGGGGTAGTGGCTATGGTGTTGGAGGGAAGAAGAAATTTTATTGAGCAACCACTGTTTCCTCTTGGTAGAAGAGAAAAAAGTACCACTGACTAGGGCCAGTTGCTGGTGTCGTCTCGTTGGCAATAGGGAAGCATCTGGGAAGGAAATAAGAGTGATGGACTACTGGGCATGGGATAAGGTTGTTTTTGGGAATTCCCACGAGTAGTAAGAAAAACCAAGAGGAGCAGATTCATAGGTCCCTTTGGTCTGCAGAGATGGTGAAGGCAGTAGTGACCTACCTATATGACCTTAGGAATAATATAAGCTTTTTCTAGGCCTGTTCCATAAGGGAAGCAGGTCAGTATATGGATCTGAGTAGGCACATAACCTTATTCTGGAACAATATATTAGGAAGATACTCCCCTTTTCTGTGATATGAGTTTCTTTTGTTTTAAATATAACTTATTGTCAAATTGGTTTCCATTCAACATCCAGTGCTCATCCCAACAGGTGCCCTCCTCCATGCCCATCACCCACTTTCCCCTTTCTCCCACCTCCCATCAACCCTCAGTTTATTCTCAGTATTTAAGAGTCTCTTATGGTTTGCCTCCCTCCCTCTCTGTAACTTTTTTCCCCTTCCCCTCCCCCATGTCTTCTGTTAAGTTTCTCAAGATCCACATATGAGTGAAAACATATGGTATCTGTCTTTCTCTGACTGACTTATTTCACTTAGCATAATCCCCTCCAGTTCCATCCACATTGCTGCAAATGGCCAGATTTCATTCTTTCTCATTGCCAAGTAGTATTCCATTGTATGAGTTTCAAATGTGTCCCCCTTCCGTTGGTTTTACATAGTCTTACTATACATGGAACTACCCAGACCACAGCCAGACCCTCACATCAGGAGACATCCTGTGAAGGCAAACTAAATATAAACAGTGTGTCACAAGACATGAAGCTGAGTGTGGAAAAAAGGGTGTATTCATGTGGTTTGTCACATGGGTGAAGAATATACTTATTCTATATGGAATCATAGATCAGAGCCAGGATATAGGGTTAATCCTGCAATGAGAAATATTTTTATTTTAGAGAAGGAAGACATTTCCATATTTGAAGATAGTGCTTTCCCAATGATAGAAGTAAACACACACAGACTGGATGACTATCTCTTTGGGATATTAGTGGGGGGTGGTAGCTATATTTGATGGTTTCTCTTACCTCTTCCTGTTGCCAAGCTCTGTCATTGGAAGCTATTAGGAGTAGACATGTAAGGCTACCTTTGAGTAATAAGGATACAAAAAAGGTAATGGTAGGTATAGCGATAGAAAAATATTCCTTTAGGCAGTACACTAATGAAAGAAGAGATTTTGAGTCACTTGAGTGCCATCTATGTTGGCTCATCGAGACTTTATTCCTAGAAATAGGAAACATTTTAATTGAGTCATAAAACATTAAGGGCTAACAGTATCCCCAGCTGTTATCTAATCCAGCTCCCTCATTTTACAGATGTGGCAATTGAAGCCCAGAGGAGTTGGCTTGCCTGAGGCAGTAATTCTCAAAGTGTAGTCAGAACAGTTCCTGGGGAACTTCCTTACTATGCAGATTTATGGTCCCCACTCTAGAGCTACTAACAATAAAGCTGTAGAAGTAGAGTCCCATAATCTGCATTTCAACAATCTCAGACCATTCTGTGCACATTGAAAAACCATTGGCCTCCATCACAATGTTGGTTACTTACAGAGCTTTGAGGAAGACCGAGCACTCTGAACTCCAATCCATTATTCCCGTTATGCTAACTTACCTATCCTTGGGGCTCCTCGGTGGTTCATTCCGTTAAACGTCTGACCCTTGATTTTGGCTCAGGTCATGATCTTATGCTTCCTGGGATTGAGCCCTATGTGAGCTCCACTCAGTGTGGACCCAGCTTAAGATTGTCTCTCTGCCCCTCCCCCTACTGCTCATTCATGCATGTGTGCATGCCCACGCATGTGCTCTCTCTTTCCCCCCAAAATAAATAAAATAAATTGCTTATCCTTAAAGTGAAATCTGTTACAATTTCCTATAAACTAATTTCCAAGCTTAGAGACAGGCCTAGAAATGAAATTGTGCTACTATTATGAAACTGTAACTCTTTTACAAAATGCAAAAGAATGGTTTGGAAAATATTAACTAAGTCACTAAAAAATCAGGATGAGGGGACCTGCTGGCTCAGTCAGTTAAGCGTCTGACTCTTGATTTAGGCTCAGGTCATGATCTCATACTTGTGAGATCTAGCCCACATCAAACTCTGCTCTGGGTGTGGGGCCTGCTTAAGATTCTCTCTCTCTCCCCTCCTTCTCTGCTTATGCTCTCTTGCTCTCTCTAAAAAAAAAAAAAAATCAGGATGAATTCCAGGATCAGAGGCCATCAACATTTTTTTTTTATTAGAAATTTAGAAAATCTTGGAGCAATCTTCTCCATCCTTGACAATGGAACTTAGAGAGCTTATCTTCTTGATTTGATCTAGTCAAAGACTGGGACCTGAGTCCAAAGAGTTCCGCTCACGTCGTGATCTCACAGTTTGTGGGATTGAGCCCCAGGTAGCACTCTGCACTGACAGCATGGAGCTTGCTTGGGATTCTCTCTCTCCTTCTCTCGCTCTCTCTCTCTGCCCTTCCCCTGCTCTTTCTTTCTCTCAAAATAAATAAACTTAAAAAAAAAATCAATAAAAATGTTACTCTGCTGTCATCTGGTTTGTACTGTTTCTGACTAGAAGTGTGCCATTATTTTTGTTATTCTATAATGTATCTGATTTTCCCCTGACTGCTTTTAAGATTGCCTTTCTAGCAGTTTTTCAGCAACTGATCATAAAGTAGCTAGGTGTGCTTTTCTTAATATTCCTTTTCCTGGGAATTTGTGGCTCTTCTTAGATCTATGTGGTGTACAGATTACATCAAATTTGGAAAATTAGCAGCCATTATTTTTTTAAATACTTTTTCTGCCCGTCCCTTCTTCTGGGGTGGTCATTTGATGTCTTCACAGATCACTGATGTTCTTTTAACTCTTTTTCCTCTCTCTATTACATTTTGGGTAGTTTCTGTTGTTATATCTTTAGTAATCTTTCTTCTGGAAAATATAATTGCTTGTTAATACCATTCAGTGTGGTTTTCATCTCTAGAAGTGTGATTTGGCATTTTAAATAACATTTCTCTTCTCATCAGGCCCGTATTCTCTTCTACCTTCCTGAACATGTAAAGTATATTTATAATAGTTGTAACTTTATATTTTCAGATACTATATTTTATCTTTCTGTCTTTTTAAAAAGTTTTGTATTTTGTTAAAAATAAGGGGTTTTGTTCTGAGATGAGAGTAAGTTACTTGGAATCCATTTGATCCCTGGTTTTGAGCTTCATTAGGGCATTCCAGAACAGACTTCATCTATCCCTCACTCTGGAGGCAATACCTTTATGAGGACACTGCTCACTGTCCTGTGTGTTAGGAGATCTTTAGTCTCTGGAAGTTGGAGAAACAAACTACTCCCAGTTTTGTGTAAATTGCAGGGATTATTTTATCTACCTCCTGCTGGTGATTTTCCCTTAGCCTCCATAGTTTCCCCACACTTCATGTTCCCCACAATTCAGGTAAAGACTTGACTTTTACCCTCTGTAGATCTCTGCAGGTCTTTCTCTCTCTGTGCAACTCTTTCCTCTCTGGGACTTTACCTTGCAAATTCTAACCATCTATTAAATTCTGGACGCTGTCTCCGCAATACAAGGAACTGCTGAAAACTGATTGGGTTTATTCTCCTGTTCTGCAGTCTATGAATATTCTCAAGGTTGTGATGAGGGACATTCACAGTACTCACTTTCTGTTTCCTTCTTCCTTGTCCTCATAGTTCTGTATGGCCTGTTGTCCAAATGGTTGAAAACTGGTCCACTTTTCTAGGTATTTAAGGTAGAAAGGTATACTTGCTAGCTTACCATTGCTATAATCAGAAGTACTTCCATACTTTGCTTGCATGGAATGCATGAACTCCTCCCATGGGCGGTGATCACCAAAGTCTCATGCATTTAATGCATCCAACTTGAAGCTCACCATTTCTGGGTGATAGACAATTCTCTGTATCATGTCTGAGTATAGGTTTGCATAGTCGAATAACTAATAAGCTAAAATAAAAAGTTTTACTTCCTTCTGGCCTGCTGAGAATAGAGGCATAGTAACAGGATTGCACATTAAGAAAACTAACGAAGATTTACACTAGCCGCCCTGTGGGGTGTCCCCGAGAAGTAATAAGAAATCAGTAATGTAGTTATTACATAGCTGTTCTAGGCAACCTTAGAAAAGCCTTTGATTAAAATACTCTTTTTTAATGTGTATTTATTTTGAGAGAGAGAGCATGTGTACATGCACATGTGAGAGTGGAAGAGAGAGAGGGGGAGAGAGAGAATCCCAAGCAGGCTCCATGCTCGGCACAAAGCCTGATGCAGGGCTCCATCCCATGACCATGAAATTATCATCTGATCTGGTATCAAGAGTGAGACACCCAACTAACTGAGCCATCCAGACCACCCTAAAATACTCTCAGCTGAGAGAAAAGAATGTATTTATTCAGAGCATATTTTATGTTAGACAAGGAGTCTCTTCAGACTAGTGCTATGTTTACATATGCTTCAACAGAAAAATAGAACTTTAATTTTCAAATTAATCTTGCAGTAGAGTTGAATGTTAGAGTTGGCTGTAAAGGACCATTATTGAATTCAAACTGCCCCACCATGTAATTTACTACAAATACCCTTTCAAGCTTCCAAAGGGAGATCACCTTGGCTTTTTGAAGGATGTAAATTAGAAATGGCACGTGGTGGTTCCTAATAAAATATTGTTGACTGATGGCCTTAATCACCTTGATACTGTGAAACACTGAACGACCCAGGATTTTATCCAAAGTATTTACATTGAAATGGCTGGCTAAGGTGGAAAGCTAGTGTTAAGTACACAATCGCTGTGGGTTAAGGATGAGTGACATGAGTGGAAATATAAAGAAATGCACATGTTTTTTTTCTGTCCATTTTAGAGCTGATCTGGAAAACATAATGATGACTTTAATTATTCTTTAGTTTTCAAGCCAGCACGTTTTCAAATAACTCACTCTTGCTCTCAAAGTGAATTATTTTGAACTTTTAAGAGAAAAAAAAATCCTCAAATCCAAACAGGCTTAGCTGTATGGATTGGGGGCAAGTTAAGAGGCTATTTCTACAGAATATACTGTCCATGCTAATCTGCCAAAGTTGGGAAGTCTGATGGGAGCCTAAGAAAATCTAAAACCTTGTGACACGGAACTGGAAGTGAAATTCATTGAATTTGAACTTGAGGTCCACATGTTTCCATTGCTCGCAGTCATTGCTCACATTTATTTACTTAATATTAAAATTGAATGAACATTGTTGGATTACAGCTGTTTAGATTTTGATAAATGACAAACAGCATTTTCTCCTTCCAAACAGTGCAAGACATCAAATTCATACTTTAGAGGAATGAAAAGGAGATTGAGAGAGACTAACAGGAAGTGGGTTCATTCACTTTGGAATTCTAGTTATAAACAGACCAAATCAGATGGACCCTAAGCCAGAGGGTGGCCACATCTTGATCCTATAAACACACAAATTCTAATCACCTTTAGACAACATCTTTTGGCTTTTGTTTGGCTTTATGCATGGTAAAGTGCATCAGCTATTTATATTCCTGCCTGTTGGAAATGATCGGCCTGGTTTTTTTTTTTTGTTTTTTTTTTGTTTTTTTTTTTTTTGGTAGGGCTTTTTATTTTTAACTAAAATGTTGAAGTAGATCCACATCGTCCTGATCCTGCTGTCAAAAAGTTGTAATTACTGCAATTTCTGGCTATATGAAGTCCCAGGGACCTTGCTGCCTAAAAATATAAAAAAAAAAAAAGAAAGTATTTTAATTCCTTTATTAGAAGCAGTTTATGAAAACGTCAAATTCTTAATAAAGTGAAGGTAGAATAATACACTATCCAAAAAGTGCTTTCTATGTTCAAGCTATTTGATTTTTGTTAAGAGAAATAAGTAAAATTATTTTCCTTTATTACTGGACATGTTAGACACTTACCTGTTTTTTTAATTAATCTCAGGATTGTCACTTCAGCTATGCCTTTTCTTTATACTCCAGCTGGTGGTTCAGATGGAGCCCCCATATTTTGACATGAGTCTATCCCTCTGCCCTCAGATCCTGAGGCTTGAAAGGTTAAATTACCTGCCCTAGGGCACCTATCTGGAACTGATAAACCAGAGGCTTCCTCAGGATTTTTCCAAACTGTGCAACTTGGGTGCAGTTGATGGCCATGTATCCCGCCCTTTATAGACAAATAGGCTCTTGTGAGTGAGATGAAAGTCAACATGTAGTGAGAGACGGGCTGATCCAGTACTTTGTATTTGGGACCAACTATGTTTTGAATCCAGTGGACTGTAGCCAGCCCCTGTACTCTATCATCCTATAGCATACATAATGAACCTGTGGAAGAATTAGCTATGGGAAAGAACTGGAGGCTACACATGGGCCTAAGAGCAAGGATCCCCTTGCACCAAGAGTAATCTAGTTACCATTGTTGATGAATGTCCAACCTGTAGGCAGCTGAGATAAACTCTGAGCCTATGGTATGGCTCCATACCTCAAGGAGACTAACCAGTTACCTGATAACAAGTTGACCATATGAGACTCCTACCCTGGTAAAGGCTATGAATTGTCCAACAGGATACCTAATTTCTGGTTAGAGGTTGTCTTCACTGCCTGTGGGGCCTAAGCTAGCATCACTACCAAAAGGCACACAGAATGTCTGACTTACTGACATTGCCTCAGATCAAGAGAGTCGTTTTATGGTGAAGGAGATAGCCAAAGGGCACATGACCATTTGATCCACTTGTCCTACCTCATATAAGATAGCCCAGAAATGGTCAGCCTGAGAGGACATTAGAATTGCCTTCTTGAAAGCATCACCTAAGTGCTTACTTAGAGATGACACTCTGATATGGAGGTGCCATCAATATATATATATTTATATACATAAAATTTAGGATAAATATGTATCAATAGCCATTATGTTACTCTGTCCCCAATTATAAAATATATGAGTGTAGAGTAGTACTTTCTGATAGAATTTTCTGCAATGATAAAAATGTTTTGTACTTTCTAATATGATAACCAGTAACCACATGTGGCTGTAATGTAGATGAAATGTAGCTAGTGTGACTGAGGAATTTAATTTTAATTTAAGATGAAATATCTACACATGGCTCATGGTTCCCACATTGGAAAGCATAGGTCTAAAGGTCTTATTTCCAAGAGATGCCATGTATCACAAAAGAATCCCACTAAACATAAAACTACAGATACTAACTGGCAAACTCTCCTTCCCCCATTATGACTTGGGTAATTTGGAGCTTCTCATATTGATAAGCAAAGGAAGGAGCTACCATCTTGGCAGGGGCAATTGATCCTGATTACCAAGGGGAGATAAATTTTGGTGTTACATAGTGGTAGAGAGGCTCCATTTTGGAACTGAGGAGATCCAGTGGGTCATCTCATGGATGTCCCATGCTCAGTTTACCTGTAAGTGAGAAATTACAACCGTGGACTGACAAGCATGGTAATCAGTGAGCCTCAGGCAAATCAATTAGACTGACAGTTTTCACTAGCTGAAAGGGAAGAGTATTTGTGACTTTGTCATAAAGGATGAAGATGATGAATTCCATTACACCATTGTGAGCAAATGTAGCATTGGGGTTGTCATTGGTCCTACCAACTTGCCTCTTTTAAGATCCTTCCCTTCTGCCCCCTTCTCATATATTGTGCCCAACCACCATTTCAAAGAAGTTATGATAGTACATAGTGAACTGAATATAATTGCCAGCAAATTCTTAGTAGTGTTCTATTTCATGGTCTAGATTGTTGGTACATGAGTAAAAGCTTGGAAAAATTTATCGTGCTGTACATTTATCTAGCAATAAGTGTACATCCATCCTCATTTACTCTGCTATCTCAAGCACACATCTATCATGCACCAAAATACATCACATTCTGGGTTACAAAATATACTCCAGCAAATTTAAAATAATAGAAATTATACAAAGTATTCCTTCAGACCACAATGAAATTGAATTAGAAATCACTAACAGAAAGATAGCTGGAAAATCCCCAAACGCTTGGAGATTAAACAACATATTCTACATAACACTTGAATCAAAGAAAGAGTTTCAAGGGAAATTTAAAAAAATTGATCTAAATGAAATTTAAAATACAATTTATCAAAATTTGTGGGATGCAGTGAAAGCAGTCTTAAAGGAAAATTTACAGCATCACATGCATGTGTTAGAAAGGAAGAAAAATCTAAAATCAGTAATCTAAGCTTTCATAATAGGAAACGAGAAAATAAAAGCGTATTGAATTTAACATAAGCAAAAGGAAAGAAATAATAAATATTAGAGCAAAAATCAATGAAATTGAAACAGGAAATTAATGGAGAAAATCAACAAAGCCAAAGTTGATTCTTTGAAAAGATCAATAAAATTGATGTCTCTCACCAAGATAACTAAGGGAAAAAAAAGGAGGAGGAAAGATTACTAATAACATAAATGAAAGAGGTTGGTAAGGTTAGAAAGATTTAATGTCACATATTACTGAGGATTCCATAGACATTAAAAGATAATAAAAGAATATAATGAACAACTCTATACTCTCACATTTGATAATCTAGATGAAATGGATCAACTCCTTGAAAGAGACAATTTACAGAAACTTAAAGAGGAAGAGATAGATCATTTGAATAGGCTTGTATCCAAGAAATTAAATCAATAATAGTAACTTGCCAATACAGAAAGTATTTAGTTCAGATGTGTTCACTAGTGAATTCTACCAAACATTTTAAAAAGAAAGTAGTCCATTTCTCTACAATATCTCCGAGAAAATGGAAGCAGAGGGGACACTTCCTAACTTATTCTGTGAGGCCAGCATTAATCTGATACCCAAACCAAACACATTACAAGAAAGGAAAATAACACAGTGACCTCTCTCATGAACATAGATGCCAAAGTCCTCAACAAAATATTAACAAACCAAATTCAACATGGTATAAAAATAATTATACACCATGACCAAGTAGAATTTATTCCAGATTTTCAAGGCTGGTTAAGTATCCAAAAAGCAACTAATGTAATCCATCATATCAACAGGTTAAGGAAAAAAAATCATATGATTATAACCATGGATGCAAAAAAAAGCATTTGATAAAATTCAATACCCATTCATGATTGAAACACACACACACACACACACACACATACACACACACAACCTCTCAGCAAACTAGAAATGGAGGGGGATTTCTTCAGCCTGATAAAGACCATCTACAAAGAAATCTAAAACATACTTAAAGTGTAAAAAACTAGATGCTTTCTGCTAAGATCAGACAAGGCAAAGATTTTTCTCTGGCCACTCCTACTCAACATCATACCAGAAGTTCTAGGTAAGGCAATAAGACAGAAAAGGAATAAAAGATATACAAATCGGGAAAGAAGAAATAAACTTGTCTTTGTTTGCAGAGGACATTATTATCTATGTAGAAAATCCCAAATAATCACACACAAAAAATCTTTTTCAGAACTAATAATTATAGAAAGGTTCCATTCAGGTTATTAAGGTTAATATATAAAAGTCAGTTGGTTTTTTATGTAACCACCAAAAAAATGGGAATTTAAAATTAAAAATATAATGCCATTTATAGTAGAGACAACAACAACAAAAATGAAATACTTGCATATAAATTTAACAAAATACTTACATGATCTATGTGAGGGAAACTAAAACTGAAGATCTGAATAAAGGGAGATATATTCCATGTACATGGATAGAAAGATTCCATATTATCAAGATGTTATTTATTTCCAAGTTGATCTATAAGTTCATTCAAATCTTATCAAAATCTCAGCAAGTTATTTTGTGAATATCTTCAAACTGAATCTAAATTTTATATGGAAAGGCAGAAGATCCAACAGATAATTGGAAAAGAAATCAGGAGAAAAAGAATCTGAAGAGTGGCATTACCTGACTCTGAGATTTACTCTTAAGGCACAGTAATGAAGGCAGTGTGGTATTGGTGAAAGAATAGACAAATACATCAATAGTGAGCCAGAAGTAGACCTATACAAAGTCAACTGATCTTTAACAGAGGAGCAAAAGCAATTCAGTGAAGGAAGGATAGTGTTTTCAACAAATGGTACAGGAACAACTGGACAGCCACATGCAAAAAATGAATCTAAACATATCTTACACCTTTCACAGAAGTTAACTCAGAATTGATCACAGACTTAAATGAAAAATGGAAAACTATAAAACTCTTAGAAGATAACACAGTAGAAAATCCAGATGACCTTTGGTTTAGTGATGAATTTTTAGTCACAACATCAAATGCACAGTCCATGAAAGAAAAATAAAAAATGGGACTCCATTAAAATTCACAAGTGTTGCTCTGTAAAGACATTGTTAATTAAAGAATGAAAAGATAAGCCACAAGAAATAAATAAAATAGAAATTTAAAAAAAAACCAATAGAACAGATTAATGAAACCAGGAGCTGGTTCTTTGAAAAGAGCAACAAAACTGATAAACTTTTAGCCAGACTCATAAACAACAACAACAACAACAACAACAACAACAACTCAGATAAACAAAATCAGAAATGAAAGAGAAAAAACAGCCAATACCACAGAAGTTTGTACTTTGTAGTATTGTAAGAGAATATTATGAAATATTGAACAAATTGGGCAACCTAGAAAAAATAAATGGATACCGTCCTAGAAACATATAATCTCCCAAAATTGAATCAGGAAGAAACAGAAAATTTGAGCAGACCAATTACTAGCAATGAAATTGAATCAGTCCTAAAAAAATTCCCAACAAATAAAAGTCCAGGACTAGATGTCCTCACAGGTGAATTTATGAAACATTTAAAGAAGAGTTGATCCCTATCCTTCTCAAACTATTCCAAAAAACAGAAGAGGAAGAAAAGCTTCCAAATTCATTCTTTGGAGGCAGCATTATCCTGACACCAAAACCACTTAAAGACATTGCAGAAAAAGAGAACTACAAGCCAATATCTCTGATGAACATAGATGCAAAAATCCTCAAAAAAATTATTAGCAAAGCAAATCCAAGGATACATTAAAAAAGTCATTCAGCATGATCAAGTGCGATTTATTTCTGGGAGGTGAGGGTGGTTCATTATTCATAAGTTAATCCATGTGATACATCAATCAATAAGAGAAAAGATAAAAACCATATGATCACTTCAGTAGGTGAAGAAAAAGATTTGACAAAGTATAATGTTCATTCATGATAAAAACCCTCAACAAAGTAGGGGTAAATAATAAAGGCCATAGGGGCGCCTGGGTGGCTCAGTCGGTTGAGCGTCCAACTTCAGCTCAGGTCATGATCTCACGGTCCATGAGTTCGAGCCCCGCATCAGGCTCTGTGCTGACAGCTCCGAGCCTGGAGCCTGCTTCGGATTCTGTGTCTCCCTCTCTCTCTGCCCCTCCCCTGCTCATGCTCTGTCTCTCTCTGTCTCAAAAATAAATAAAAACATTAAAATAATAATAATAATAATAATAATAATAATAATAAAGGCCATATATTAAAAACCCACAGATAAGATCATACTCAATGGTGAAAAACAGAGCTTTGAACAAGACAAAGATGTCTGCTCTCACTACTTTTATTCAACATAGTACTGGAAGGCCTAGCCACAACAATCTGATAAGAAAAATAAAAGACATCCACATTGGTAAGAAAGAAGTAAAAATTTCATTCTTTGCAGATGACATGATATTATGTATAGAAAATCCTAGAGATTCTACCAAAAACTGCTAGAATTCAGTAAAGGCACAAGATACAAAATCAATATCCAGAAATCTATTGCATTTCTGTATACTAATAATGAATAGTAGAAAGAGAAATTAAGAAATCAATCCATTTACAAATGCACCAAAAATAATAAAATGCCTAGGAATTAACTTTAACCAAGGTGGTGAACGACCAGAACTCTGAAAACTATGGAAAGAAATTGAAGACAACACAAGGAAATGTCAATACATTCCATGCTCATGAATTGGAAGAATAAATATTGTTAAAATGTCCATACTACTCAAAGCGATTTAATGCAATCCCTGTGAAAACACAAACAGTATTTTTAACAGAACTAGAACAAAGAATCCTAAAATGTGTGGAACCATGAAATACCTCAAATACCCAAACAATCCTGAAAAAGAACAAACCTAGAGGTACATAATCCCAGATTTCAAGATGTGCCGCAAAGATGGTACAAAACATTGTGGTACTGGTACAAAAATAGAAAGATGGATCAATAGAACAGAATGGAGAGCCCAGAAATAAACCCACAATTATATGGTCAATTAATCTTCAACAAAGGAAGCAAGAATATGCACTGGGAAAAAGTCTCTTCAACAGTGGTGTTGGGAAAACTGGACAGTTACATTCAAAAGAATGAAAATGGACTACTTTCATATATCATACATAAAAATAAACTCAAAATGGATTAAGCACCTAAATATGAGACCTGAAACCTTAAAGATCCTGGAAGAAAGCACAAGTAGCAATTTCTCTAACATCAGCTGTAGCAACATTTTTCTGGATGTTTCCTGAAGCAAGGGAAACAAAAGCAAAAATAAACCATTGGGACTACATCAAAATTCAAAGCTTCTGCACAGCAAAGGAAACAATCAACAAAACAGAAAGACAACCTACTGAGTGGGAGAAGATATTTGCAAATGACATATCGGATAAAGGGTTAGTATCAAAAATATATAAAGAACTCGGTGCACCTGGGTAGCTCAGTTTTTGAGTGTCTGACTCTTGATTTTGGCTCAGGTCATGATCTCAGGGTCATGGAATCTAGCCCCCATGTAGACTCCATGCTGAGCATGGGGCCTGCTTGAGATTCTCTCTCTCCCTCTGCCCCTCTCCCACTTGTTCTCTCTCTCTCAAAAAAATTTTTTAATTAAAAAAAAAAAATATATATATATATATATAAAGAACTTATACAATTCAACACCAAAAAAAAAAAAAAAAGACCAAAAACCAAAAAACAATCCCATTAAAAATGGGTAGAAGACATAGACATTTTTCCAAAGAAGACATCCAGGTGGCCAATATACATATAGAAAAATGTTCAGTATCACTAATAATCAGGGAAATTCAAATCAAAATCACAGTGAGATAAAAACCTCATACTTGTCAGAATGAGTAAAATCAACAACCCAAGAAACAACAGGTGTTGGTCAAGATGTAGAGAAAAAAACCCTCATGTACTGTATAGATATAGATATACATATACATATACATATACACATACATATACATATATATATGTATACGTATGTGTGTGTGTGTGTGTGTGTGTGTATTACTCAGCCATAATAGAGAGTGAAATGTTTGCCAATTGCAACAGGATAGATGGATATAAAGGTTATAAGGCCAAGAGAAATAAGTCACTGAGAGAAAGACAAATACCATATTGTGTGGAATTATAGAAACAAACATACAAAGAAAAAAAAGAAACCCCAAAACAGACTCTTAACTATAGAGAACTGATGGTTCTCTAACTGATGGTTACCAGAGGGGAGATGGGTGGAGGGATGGATGAAATAGGTGAAGGGGGATTAAGAGCATATGTATTATGATAAGCACTGAGTAATGGATATGAAACTAATATAACAGTATTTATTAATTATACTGAATTTTTTTTTCCAAAATGAAAAAAAGACAAGCCACATACTAAGAGAAAACCTTTGCAAAACACATACCTGATAAAGGACTGGTATTCAAAATATACAAAGAAAACTTAAAACTTAGCAATAAAACAACCTAATTAAAAACGAGGAAAATATCTGGGGTGCCTGGGTGGCTCAGTTGGTTAAGCGTCTGACTTCGGCTCAGGTCATGATCTCGTGGTTTGCGGATTCGAGCCCCACGTCGGGCTCTGTGCCGGCAGCTGGAGCCTGAAACCTGCTTCAGATTCTGTGTCTCCCTCTCTCTCTGCCCTTCCCATGCTCATGCTCTGTCTCTCTGTCTCTCAGTAATAAACGTTAAAAAATTTTTTTTAAATAAAAATGAGGAAAATATCTGAACAGACACCTCACCAAAGATGTTAAACAGATGGCAAATAAGCATATTAAAAGATGCTCAAATCATATATCAACAGGGAATTTTAAATTAAAATGACAGATATCACTGTTAACCTAGTATCATGGCTAAAATCCAGAACATCAGGAATACCTAATACTGGTGAGGATGTCAGACAACAGGAATATTGATTCACTCCTGGTGGGAATGGAAAATGATACAAATATTTTGGAAGATAGTATAGCATATTTTTCAAAGCTAATAGTGCTTACCATGTAATCTATCATTTGTACTCTTTGGTATTTAATCATATGAGTTACAAACTTATGCCTAAACAAAAACATGCATAAAAATGCTTATAGCAGTTTTGTTAATAATTGTCAAACTTTGGTAGCAACCAAGAAGTCCTCTAAGTTAATGGATAAACAAACCATGGTACATCTATACATGGAATATTGTTTAGCAATAAAGAACAGTATACTATCAGCCGTGAAAACCCATGGAGGACGCTTACATGAATATTGCTAAGTGAAAGAAGCCAATCTTGAGAAAAGTCTGCATATTCCATATTTTCAATGATATAACATTTTGGATAAATCAAAACTATGGAGACAGAAAAAAAAATCCTTGTTTTCCAGGGTTTGGGGAAGAGTTGAGGAAGGATGAATAGGTACAACATGGGGAAATTTTTTTAGGGCAGGGAAACTATTCTGTATGATACCAGGAGGTAGATATGTCGTTATACATTTGTCAAAACCTATAGGTTATACAACACAAAGATTGAACCCTAACATAAACTAGGACTTTGGTTAATAATAGTGCATCAATATTGGCACACTAATGCAAGATATCAAGGATAGGGGAAACGAGGATGGTGGACGTGGTGAGGGAGTATATGGAAACTCTGGACTTTCTCCTAAATTTTTCTGTAAACATAAAGCTGCTCTTTTAAGAAAGCCTCTTAATTTAAAACAACAAATACAAAGTCTCCCCACAACTTTTTTTAAAAAAGAAAAAAGGTCAGTATCATTTGACATTGCAAATTACATATGGAATTAAAATTTGTATATGGAATGCAAATTACATATGGAATTAAAAACCACAAGGAGATACTACCATAGATATGTACCAGAATGGCTAAAATCATAAAGACTAAAAACACTGAGTGCGGACGAGGAGCTATCAAGACATGAATTATTTTATAGTCATACGTTGCTGATGGGAGTGCAAAATGAGACTACTTTGAAAACCAGCTTGTGTCTTACGAAGATCAACCTACACTATGGTACAGTGCAATACGTCTAAACAAAAATGTATACAAGAATGTTTCAAGTAGCTTTATTCATAATTGCCCCAAACTGGAAACAACCCAAATGTTTATTAACTAGTGAATGGCCAAACAAATCACAGTATATCCTTCCAATGGAATACTACTCAACACTTCGCAGGAATGCAACAACATGAGGGAATTTCCAAAGCATTCTACAATGTGAAAGAAGTCAGATAAAAGGCTGTAAAAAAGACAACCCAACTGATCTGTAAATGAGTGGTACAGCCACTTTGGAAAATAGGTTGGCAGTTGCTCAGGAAGGTAAACATAGAGTTACTGCCTGAGCCAGAAAGCCCATGTGTAGGTATGTACCCATACTAATTTAAAAATTTTTAATATATATTTATTTTTGAGAGAGAGAGAGACAGAGCATGAGTGGAGGAGGGGCAGAGAGAGAGACACACACACAGAATCCGAAGCAAGCTCCAGGCTCCGAGCTGTCAGCACAGAGCCCGATGTGGGGCTCGAGCTCACAGACAGTGAGATCATGACCTGAGATGAAGTCGGACGCTTAACTGACTGAGCCACCCAGGTGCCTCTATACCCAAATTAATTTAAAACATGTTTATGCAAAAATTTTTACCTGTATGTTCATATCAGCATTGTTTAGAATAGCCAAAAATTTTTAGAAACAATCCAAATGTTCATTGGCTGATGAATGAAGAAACAAATTGTGGAATATCCATACAATGGGATGTCATTGAAGGAATAGAAGGGAATAAGTACTGATACATGCCACAACATGGATGAACCCTGAAAACATGCTCAGTGAAAGAAGACAGACACAAAAGGCCACATATTGTATGATTCAACTTATAAGAAATATCCAGAATAGGGAAATCTATATGATAAAAAGTAGACTAGTGGTTTGGGGGTCCTGGAAGGAAGGGAGGAATGAACAGTGAATGCTAATGGGCGTAAGGTTTGTTTAGTTGGTTGGGTTTTTTTTTTGTTGGTTTTTTTTTTGTTTTTTTGTTTTTTTGTTTTTTAACTGATGAAAATGTTCTGGAGTTAGACACTTGTGATACAACCTTGCAAATGTGCTTAAAGACCACTGAACTATATACTGAAAAGGGTAAATTTTGTGGCATATGAATTAGATCTCAAATTTTAAAAAGGCTGTATATCATGTGATTCCATTTATACAACATTCTGGAAGAAATAAAACCATAATAATAGAAATCCAGTCCCACGGCCTAGGGGTTGGAGGAGGGCATTAGCTAAAAAGGGATAGGGAGAGACTCTGGGATGATGGCAAGTTTTATATTGATATATTGATTGTGGTGTTAGTTATACAACCATACAGATTGGCAGACCCATAAGACTGTACACTTAATATGACTCAAATTTAGTGTAACTTATAGTTCAGTAAACCTTACCAAAACAAAGAGTGAGAAACACAATGAATAAGAACGAGAGATCATCTGAATCATATATCACAGATGAACTTTACTTTGGATCATATTTTTGGAAGCAGCTTTGCCCAGTAGAAACAACAGGAGCTTAGGCTTCCCTCAGTCCTAAGTTTATCTCATAGGACTGATCCTTTTAGATCTGTGTGTTTGGCAAGATTCTTTTTTTTAAATATAATTTATTGTCAGATCGGTTTCCATACAACACCCAGTGCTCATCCCAACAAGTGCCCTCCTCAATGCCCATCAACCACTTTCCCCTCTCCCTCACCCCCCATTAATCCTCAGTTTGTTCTCAGTATTTAAGAGTCTCTTATGGTTTGCCTCCCTCCCTCTCTCTAACTTTTTTTCCCCCTTTCCCTCCCCCATGATCTTCTGTTAAGTTTCTCAGGATCCACACATGAGTGAAAACATATGGTATCTGTCTTTCTCTGCCTAACTTATTTCACGTAGCATAATCCCCTCCAGTTCCATCCACATTGCTGCAAATGGCCAGAATTCATTCTTTCTCATTTCCAAGTAGTATTCCATCTCTTTGAGCTTCAGTTTCTTTATCTGTAAATTGCAAGAGAAAGAGACAAGAAGAGAGACTAATGGTTATTAGTTAACTACTACATACGGAGACTTATCTTAATATTTTAAGTTTTTGTTTGTTTTTGAGAGAGACAGCAAGTGAGGGAGGGGCAGAGAGAGAGGGAGGCAGAATCCCAAGCAGGCTCTGTGCTGTCAGCACAGCACCAGTTGCCAGTCTTGAACTCACCAACCCTGAGATCATGATCTGAGCCGAAATCAAGAATCGTGATGGATTAAATGGGTGATGGATATTAAGGAGGGCACTTTTCGGGATGAACACTGGGTGTCTTATGTAAGAGATGAATCACGAGGTTCTACTTCTGAAGCCAAGACTACACTGTATGTTAACTAACTTGAGAATTAAAAAAAAAGTTAAAAATTTAAAAAAGTAATAAAAAAAAAAAGAGTGGAATGCTTAACTGACTGAGCCACCCAGGCGGCCCCTAAGCTGAACATGTTAAAACAATATTGTAATGTTGGGGCACCTGGGTGGCTCAGTCGGTTGAGCATCCGACTTCGCCTCAGGTCACGATCTCAGGGTCCATGAGTTCGAGCCCCGCATCGGGTTCTGGGCTGATGGCTCAGAGCCTGGAGCCTGCTTCCAGTTCTGTGTCTCTCTCTCTCTCTGCCCCTCCCCTGTTCATGCTCTGTCTTTCTCTGTCTCAAAAATAAATAAATAAAAACAAACAAACAAACAAACAAATAAACAAACAAACAAACAAACAAACAATATTGTAATACTAAAAAAAATGTTTATTTAGGGCAGAACAGTCATAAAAATGTATAAGGTTAAAAAATGCTTGAATTGGGGCGCCTGGGTGGCGCAGTCGGTTAAGCGTCCGACTTCAGCTCAGGTCACGATCTCGCAGTCCGTGAGTTCGAGCCCCGCATCAGGCTCTGGGCTGATGGCTCAGAGCCTGGAGCCTGTTTCCGATTCTGTGTCTCCCTCTCTCTCTGCCCCTCCCCCGTTCATGCTCTGTCTCTCTCTGTCCCCAAAAAATAAATAAACGTTGAAAAAAAAATTAAAAAAAAATGCTTGAATAGTTAATAAATATACTCTACCAGAACATTTGAAAGCATCATACAAAAACAGCTGACTCAGAAGACCCTGTTTGAGGGTGGAGAATAGTTTAATGACAAAAGTGTGGTGGCCAGAGAAGCATTTATCTGATGGAAAGATGACCGATGTTGGGCTGTGCTGGGGATTGGGGTGGGGGGGGCGGGTGGAAAGGGGTGGACTGTGAATAGGTAAGTAGCCTAATATATGCCGATTTTCTGTTTCAGGGCAGCTCAGGTCATGCAGGTCAAATGTATAGCAATGTAAGACTGAGTATCTAGCCTACTATCTTGAGCTGAGCTCAGTTAGCAGCGGCCTGATAGAGTTGGCACATCCACCTCTTTGGGTTTGCGAGCTGAGTTGCCTTAGAGCAGCCTGGGTTAGCTCCCCAGACTCACAGGGAACCCTCTTCTCCTTGGCACTAGGTGACAGCCTGGGAAGGTTTCTCCTCTGTGCAGAAAGGGAGAAAGCCAGGATTTGGTTCAGCAGCAACCAGCTGAAATTTGGTCTGAAAAACCTTTTGCTCTCTTCTCCCGTCATTGAAATGACCTTGAGTTTCACAGGCCCCTCTGTTCCCTCTTCCTTCCTGAAATCAAAGCCATGGCTCTGGCCCTCTTTAACACCTTTTGTCTGCCACACGGTTTTGCACTTTGTGAATATACTGTCCTGTACCTTTTGTATCTGATTCTCTTTTTCCCAGGCTCATTTTGTCTGGTAGATGAAATGTATATTTCTGAGGGCACAGGGATGTCCTCATGTACCTGTGTTTTATCTTTGTAAGCACCTGGGATATCAGGTTTAAACCAACTCCTTATGAACAGACCAAATTTGCTTGAACTCTTAAATCATCTAGTCTCAACCCTCAGATAATTGTCCCTTTAACTCTTAGCAGGGCCCAAGTTCTTTTTCATACCATTTTTGTTGAGATAAAACCACGTACAGAAAGAGATAGGGGGTCTTTAGCCAGCTACAAGCTCTCTTAGCCTCAGTTTCCCACTATAAAATGGGCTAGAGTTTTTTTCTAGATTGCTGTAGAAAAGTAGCGATAATGTAGTACAGCACCACATAGTATCTGCTCAATAAATGTGTGTAGTGTTGCTTGCCATTTCCTCTTTCAGAGATAACCATTCACGAACAGCTGTAAACAAAAATAGCATGGGGTAAGTAAGTGGGAAAAGGAAGATTCCTCTTCTATGAAAGTGTCGCCATGAAAACTTTGCAGGATGACTGTGGGGGAAGAAGCCCTATCCACAAACGCTGAGAACGAAGAACCCCTGATAGAGTCTGTCACACGGTATTTGAGGGACGTCTGTAGAGTGGGATGTGGAAGGAGACAGATTCTCCTATCTGGGCACTGGAACCTCTCAGTTTGTTTGGCATTTCTGTGTAAGGAAATCAAGTATTCCCTCTAAATAAATTACAGCATTTTGGAAGCTACTGATTAAAAATTTGTACTTGTGAAATTACTTTAAAAGCACAAGTTTTCGGACTTCTCCTTGCTTCACGCATTACTTAATTTTCTAGTTGCAAGTTGGCAACTTGCCCTTTGGAGCAAAAACAGGTGCTTTGGGGAAGTGGGGAGGATTCAGAATTAATGGCATGCAGATCTATTCTGTGTCTGAAAACAGGCTAGGTATCTAAAGCCTTTCTCTGTGTCTGTGTCATTTAAGTGCTGGAATCATAAAACACAGGATGAGACAGAACAGTTGTGCGATTGTTTTAACATCCTAAAAGAGGATTTCAGGGTACCATAAGCTGCTAATCATTTTCAGGAGGCAGGTGCAATTACTCTTCCACTTCCATCCCTTTTTATCATTTGAGAGCACTTACAGATTATTCACTGATTTCCATGGCAGAGGATTTTGGTGAAAAAGAAATATTCCATCAGAAAATAGCAGTTAAACATTGTTCAGGATGTCTGTATTTAGAAAGAAAATAAGAAAGACAAAAAAAATGACAACTTCTCAAATTTAAAAAATCTCAAGCAGTTCTCGTTAAGTTTTAAATGGTCATTTTATTTCACTTTACTAGGATGCTGGGTTACTAAGACTCGTGACTGGGACTCCATCCAGTTTTTCTCCAAGGAAATCACATGCTTTACTCCTCCACGTGAATCCCAGTTATCTTGAACCTTGGTTATCATTGCCTCATTTTTATCTGCTCCCCGTTTATTGTCTCCGTCTGTCTCTGTCTCTGTCTTCCTGGGTTTTAACTCCCTGGTACAGAAGGTTAGGCCTTCATGTCCAACTGTAAACTAAGTTGGAAGCACAACTCTGAGACAGCTTTAGGGCTTCAGAAACAGAGTCTTATTTTATGGTTTTGCAGAAGGCACGTTCATGAGCGCAGGTTAGCAGCTTCTCATGGAATTTCCTAGAGGTCAACCCTGCCACTTTCCCATCTACCATCAGTAACTACTTTAGCTTTGACATTTTGAAGAATGTAAAAGGTATCATTGTGGGTCGCCTAGGTGGCGCTTAGTTGGTTGAGGGTCCGACTTCGGCTCAGGTCATGATCTCACAGTTCGTGAGTTCGAGCCCTGCGTCGGGCTCTGTGCTGTTAGCCTGTCAGTGCAGAGCCTACCTCAGGTCCTCTGTCCCCCTCTTTTTGCCCCTCCCCTGCTTCTGCTCTCTCCCAAATAAATAAATAGTTAAAACATAAATAAATAAAAAGTATCACTGTTTAATTGTAACAGGCTGTGGAAATGCATTTTCTTGTGTTCCCAGCATTGTGGCTAAGGCCCAAAGTAGACACTAAAACCACCAAGAAGCCAATTTACAAGGTCTGGAGGGCAGCCAGCATGGACAGCTGTCCTCCTGAGTCTGAAAGGCTTATCAGGGGGTCCCAGAATCAGCTCTGTTACTCCAGCCGCTCTTCCCTCTCTGCACCTGATCGTTATGGCAAGAGGACTGGGTGGTCACATTTACAAAGCCTAGTCTTCTTGGACAGAAGCTCTCTTTTACTTTCACACCGGGGTAGTAAGATGGGAGCTTCAGCTTCCCTGAAGCCAGTGCGGCAAGGTCACCAGAGACTCACCCGTTCAACTGGGAATGCTGCCATTTCATTACCCTGTTAGGCAATGGGGTAGCAGAAGACAACTGGAGAGTAACCATGGAGCCAGGAGAAGAGGCAGAGACCGAGAAGCCTGTACTCCAACCACCCAGTGTGGCGAGAATGTGTGAGCTGTTTTTAGACCAAGCACGCCAACAAAAGATAGTATGCTGAAGTCCCACCAAAGAGGGCAGTGTGAGAGGCCAGAGAGGATCACCAGTGGACGGTGGACCCCCCCAGTTGGGGGCTGAAGGAAGAGTTAGTGAGAAAGGTTAAGTCACAGTTGAATCTTCTCACCAGAAACCAGACATTGAGGAGACCCCTCTGTTTCCTTAAGGAACATACATGCTTGGTTTGGGAGACAGGCATCAGCCATGGACGGACACCTTGTGAAGACACTGCTGATTGGTCAGTACTGGCAAGAGAGGCAGCAGGAATCTTCCCACAAGAGGACTTCAGCTCTCCCAGAGCAGTCCCCTAGGGAAAACCGCCTCCTGTTTTTCCTCTCCTGGCCCCTAGACTTAATGGAAAGAGCTGGGGAGAGGAAGCAGAAGTGTGTTAACAGAATAGTTTGTTTCTCATGGCCCAGACAAGCCTGGCCAGTGCTAGCGGGGAGGAAGAATGCACCCCTTCAGTGAGCTTGACACTTTAGTTTTAAGAGGAAAGGAGTGAATATTATATGCAAGAAAGCATTCATTCATTGCACAAGTATTTATTGATCACCTACTATATGCTAATACTGCTCTGGGTGTATAGAAGGATTAGTAAACAAAATAAAAGCTTCAGAGGAGACTGGCACAGTCTAATACTGAAAATGATAGGAAAACTAAAAAACCTGGAAAAGATAGCCTAAAAGGAACCACCAACTAGTGGGGAAAGAGACAACAAAGTACATTTGATGGATCGTTGTTTGAAAAAAAATCAAAGCCATCTCATGGTTCCATCCCAAGGAGTAGAGACTGTACAAAATGCTGTTTGCCTATTTTACCTATTTGACATCTGCATTTAATGGGCACAGGGTGGATGCCAGAGGGAATGAGGTTCAGACAGGAAGAAGACTGGCAGCAAGGACAAAGTAGGGAACGAGGCAGTCGAGGAAGCAAGAAAGCTAGGATCACTTCTCATTTTTTTGTTAGCCTAACCTTGCAGTCACTGCTGAGAAACCAGATTAGCTGTTAGAGCTTGAAGAAGCACATCCTTGCCATCCAGCCTTCATGCCACAGTAGCATCATGAGGACCACCTGCATGCAGGATGCTAACCGTGAGGGAGGCAAATGTAAAGGAGGTGTGGATCCTGTCCCGAGAGAGTCTAGCAGCGAAAGAAGATCTACACATAAATTATAATTGCGTTATCACATATTTGCATAATGCTTCATAATTTACAAGGTGTTTTCACATACGTTTGATTTTAGAACATTGCTCTCGGGTGGGCCACTCTTTTTTAGACGAGCAAATTCAAGTTCAGCAAGGTTATGTAAGTTGACCAAGATGCATAGCTAGCAAGTAGATGTCAAACCACATCTTTGAGTTACAGGTATTATTTCCATGACATCTCACTTCATTCTCAGATTCATAAAAAACAGTGTGTGGTAGGTCGTAAATATACAATATTGTCGTAGAGAGTGTCGGGAAACTTTTTCACTGAAGTCCAGATAGGAAGTATTTCAGACGTTGTGGGCCAGAGAGTCTCTGTTACAACTACTCCTAGCTTAGTGTGGAAGAAGTTGTAGACAGCACATCAAGGAATGGGTGTAGCTGTGTGCCAGCGATACGTTATATATAAAAACAGGTAGTGGTTCAAATTTGTCCTGTAGTTTATCTGTCTCTGCTCTAGAGGGTGATATGAAGACCGGCCCATCTCTCCTTGGCACTGGTGTACTTGTAAATATTTAATAAGTAGATCTCTGGGGGAGGTAGACCTGATTTATAATGTTTGCCCATCTCTGTGTTGTAAATACTCCCTGCATGGCTCATTTCAAGCTGCCAGCATGAAGCTACTGCATGATGAATTGGGAAGAGGCATATATAAGCCAGCCCCAGCACATCATTGCCTGAAAGAGTCTCTGAAGACTTCTGGGCTTTGGGTAGGACATCAAAGTGGGTAGGTCATCGGTGAAGACAGAGTACAGATGGAGGAGAACAAGAGGAACATTGTAAGAACAGGCAAGTGTCAAGCAAGATCTGAAAATGATGGCCATTTCGTTTGGGCTGAAGCACAGGTTAGGAGTAAGGGGTAAAGGCAGGTGGATGATTGGCTCCAACAGTTCTAGAGTGCTCACATCCTTGAGTGCCGGCCAAAGAGCTTGGATTTGTTGAGTGGGCCCCTGTGGTCTCTGAAGCTTTGTAACCTGAGGACAGTCATGGTCAGAGCTGTATTTTATAAAAGATGTCTGTAGCAGTGGTTTGAAATGAGCACCAGAGAAATTGGAGGAAGGGAGGCCTATTAAAAGAAAGAACCATCACTGAGGTTCAAAACAGGTCAGATAGAAGTGATAACTTAAAACAGTCAACCAGTTTGGTGAGCAAAGTAGGAGAAAATAGAATAATTTCCTACCCACAGTAGTGCAGAGTCTGGTATATTCTTTGTCCTGCTTTCTCTCTTGCCTCCAGCCCTTTCTTATTCCTGTTCTTCATAGATTTGCAATAGTCCAGTGCATCTCAAATTTGAGAAGGCATCAGAATCACCTGGAAGCCTTGTTAAAGGAGGGCTTTGTGATTTGAACCCGCATCTTCTGAATTCCAAGTGTTGTTAGTTCCATGACATCTCACTGCATCCTACTCTTTATGAAAATCAATGTGTGGTAGTGAGTTTTAAGTAGAAGAACACTGGGCTATGGAGCAGGGGCCCCACCCCTCGAGTTTCTGCTTCAGTAAGTCTGGGGTGAGACCTGAAAATGTGCATTTATAACAAGTTCCTGGTGCTGTTGAAACTGCTATCTCTGTAACTGCACTTTGAGAAGCACTGTTGTGGAAAATACTCTGACTCTTTGAATATACACATTACTCAGTCACCTCTAACCCAAGTATGAGTTATTATTCACTCCTTACACTTGTCAGACTGCCCAGTTTTTCCTCATCGTAATAAATCGCATCACATCTCACCAAGTTTTTTTGGCAAGAAGCCTCAAAGTCTTCTTTTTCCCTTCTCCTTTATTCCCCTCCCCTAAGTCATTGAATCGTGAAGCTCTTGCTTCTGTTTACTAAGTGTGTCTTCAGTTTATATACTGTGTTGTAGCCCCACTGCTGCTACCTTAGTTCAGACACCAGCATCTGATGTTTCATAGGGACCTTCTGGATAGAGCCCTACATGCCTACATGTCCTTCTCTAATGTTCTCCACACTGTGGGCAAGGTGATTTTATAAAACACAAGTCTAATCATGTGACTCCTCAGGATAAAGAACTTGTTTTCACTTGCCTTGGTATAAAGCCCCAAATCTGTAACATGGTCTACAAAGCTCTGGGTGACCTGCATGGCCTGTTTCTCCACATTCGCTTCAGAGCACATCCCCTACACTCCCATCACAGTGATAGCCCATCACCTTTGGAGCCTGTCATTCTTTCTTTGGAAGCTGGGCCTTTGGCATGCAACCTAGAACACTATTTATTTTTCTTCACCTTTTGTTTGTACAACCCCTGGCTGTTCTTCAAATCTGCTTGGGGGTCCTTCCTTAACAAAGGGTTGATTTACCCACTAGATGAGGTTAAATAGACTCACTTTACTTGTCTGTGGCAACTATACTTCACTTCCTGATATCCTTGTCAAAACAAAATTACTTCTCTGAGTGTATGGATTCCCAACTAGAGTCCAAGGTATCTGGAGAGAGAAACCATTTGTCTTGTACATCACCTTATCCCTAGTACTTAGCGCTGTGCTCACTGCATAACAGAACTCAGGATTTGAGGAATGCAGTCCTTCCTTCCTTCCTTGCTTCCTCCATCTTCATTCCCTCTCTTGAATACTACAGAAAACATTAGTAGTTTCTTACCCAACATTCATTTCCCAGCCTTCTTTGCTAACAGAGCCTTGATCAAGTTATTATCTAAAATGTGGCCAGACATGATGAGAACCTCCTCCCCCCACTTTGGAGAAATTCATTGAGGAGAAAGTTTTTTCAGTTTTTGATGTGGGATTAAAAACAAAGCAGACAGAAACTAAAATAAAAGAGTTAAAAAGAACAAAACTATTGACTCTCTAATATGAAAGAAACTCACCCATTCATCCATCTACTCATCCAACAGGGACTGCTTCATGTGAAGCAGTGTTTTAGGCATTGGATACTAGTGTTGAGAAAAAAAAATAGGATTCTTTCCCTTATAACAAGTAGAAATTGCCCGTGTGTGTGTGTGTGTGTGTGTGTGTGTGTGTGTGTATTGAGAGTGGGCACTGGTATTCCAGACAGAGGGAGAACTGTGTGTAAAAACCTGGAATTGAGAGTCTTCATGATTTGTTGGAAGAACTGAAAACTCTTCACCTTGGTCAGAGCAGAAAATGAAGTGGGAAATGGTGAGACATGTGGCTTAACAAGTGCATAGAGGAAAATCATGAGGGATTTTTTTTGGCCATATTAAAGGGATTTATCCTAAGAACAATGGGAAATTTTGGAAGGGTTTGAACCAAGTCAAGGAATTGTACGTAATATCCAGGTGGATCCTGTTAGAGATTAACCTGAAGGATGAGAGAGGAAACAGTGAAAATAGAGGAAATTATGGAAGATCATTCGTCCGGTTGTCCTTAAAGTTTTTTCACCTTGGAACAAATGAAAAAATGATTTTTTTCTTTTTTGTAAGTTCTTTGAGAGAGAGAGGGAGAGAGTGCATGCACCTATGCACTCGAGCAAGGGAGGGGCAGAGAGAGAGGGAGAGAGAATCCCAAGCAGGCTGCACACTGTCAGCACGGAGCTCAAGCTCACAAACCATCAGATCATGACCTGAGCTGAAACCGAGAGTTGGACACTTAACCAACTGAACTACCCAGGTGCCCCCTCCAAAAATGATGTTTTTCTACATATGGTTTAAACTGGAGGGAATTTGAAGCCTCCAATTAGGTTTCCAGCTGTTGGAGGGGACAGGCTTGGGGATAGGTTCTAGTAGGCCAGTAGTTTGTTCAACTGACTGAAGAGTATCCAGTATCTAGGCCTTTCTGCACACCTGTAAGCCATTTTCTGCACATCTGTTGGAAAGCCTCTCTCTCTTAAGACCACTAATGTGAAATGCAAGTAATATCAAAGACTAGGAGGTGATTTGGCTGATCTGCCACCAATTGCTTTTCAACTTCTTCCTACCTTTCTCTCTCTGCCTGGTCCGTTCCTTGTGGCTTCTAGATGACTCAAGGCTTCCAGATACTTGTGACTTTTACATCACTTTCTCTACCTCGTTTCAACTCTACACAGCCAAACCTCCAGGTACATTCCTTCAGAGCTCTACGTCAAGAAGATGACAGTGGGTACAACAGTGATAAAGCCAATTAGTTCAGTCACACTAATGTGTAAGACAATACGGTCTTACCCCACCAGAATACCAACACACAGGTGTCAAGAAGGTCATTAACGGGAGATTATACCGGTGGGATTTTCTGACAGGAACACACTGAAACAATTGAGGTGAAAAGTAGAGAGGAATTGGGAGAAAGTAGCAAGGATACCCACAGAGCCCCTGACTAAACCTTGCTGATAGCAGAGTAATTTGCCAGGTGGATTATGGTGGTGCTTAATTTGCATAAAAAAGGAGCTAGGCCTTGTAGGAGAGTGCGGTGTCTCCAGGCTGTACCTCCATATTAAACAACACTTTGTAGTCAGAGCATTTGTTTCATCAAAAGCCTTCCTGGAGAGCTTTAACAAGCATTTAGTAATTAAATTTCAAAATATCCCTATGAAGCAGGCAGCGCACTATTTTTCTGCCTTGTTCAGAAGGAAACCTACTGAGATAGGAAGAGGTCAAAAGACTTGTGACAGAGGATGTCACCAGAAGGCTGGCTTCTTCATCTCTGGGTTTCACACACATCTGATGGGAGGTGATGATTCAGTTCGGTAAATGCCTCCATGAAAGCCAGTAATGCGTCTGAAAAGATTAAGGACATCAGTTGGGTGAGCAGACTGATGTTTCACTAATTCTGTACACCAGTGAATCTCTGACTTCAATGACATTAAATCCATCACTAGCTACCTGCAAAGTTTTTACATAGCCAGGGCCCTGATATGTGGACAATCTCAGTCAATTTGCCTGACTAGGAGCAGGCATTTTCTCCCCTGGAGCTCCATTTCATTTCTTGGAGATATTTTCCTCCCTAAAAGTAGACAGCAGAACTTCCCTTGACCAGAATCACTAAGAGAGGGGTGTTTTTAGTCTTCTCCTCAACTTTCTCAGCACACGTTCCCCAACTTGTGCCATTGGCTTGATGAACAATGTATAAGCTAAACAGCAGCATGTATGGCTTGTCCAGGGTCAGGGGAAGATTCCTAATCCTACTTTTATGTGTTACTGAGGTGGAGAAACTCTCTGTAGCTTTGCTACTGAAGGCGCCTCATGTGTGAAGAAAATTGTGGCCAGTACTCACTGCTACCAATCATGTTGTGGCAACAGGGGCTAGTGATGAGGGATTTGAAGGAGATAGCTCCTTATCTCCTTCACAAAGCAGTCTGTTTCCCTGAGCTTACACCTGGAAATGGCAAACTTACTATTCTTACCAGTATGATTCAGAAGCCAGGGTTTCTAGAATCTCCAGTTTGTTTAACTCTTGCCATCTCTATCCCATAGAACTTCCTTGAGAACACAGAGACTAAGCATACTTGTTCCCTGGGCCGGGTGACCACACTCCCCATTCCATGGCACGTGACAGGTCGCGATGGGGTTTTGAAGAGGCTTTGAGGACCCACCTTGTGGAAGGGGGTGCTCCCCTGTAGGGTTTTCCTGTGCAATTTTAAAAGCAGCTGTAGTAATTTACTATAAACTTCCCACAGGGCTTTTGAACCTCAGAAGTAGGTTGCATGATTTTACAAGAGCAGGGATGTGTCGCTTCTGAAACTCACCTACCATAGCATATGTAATAGTGATGGGGATTTTGCGAGATTCATGTCTGCCTCTCCAGAAAGGCAGTGAATTGTTCTAACCGGACCATATGACCTTGCTGCTTTGAGATTGCTTAAGAGGGAGCGAGGTTTTTCTAATGGGATTTAACTCCTTCTCCACCTTCTATAACTCATGCCTCGGTGTTTATACAGTTTTCTGCACACACACACATTCCTCTTTCTCCCATGTGGACTCACCCCTTGGAGGTTTGAGGCTTCTGGAACATGGGAGCCCCTTCCTCACCTTGGTGCCTCCACCCAGTCTCTCTAACCCAGTGGTTGTCCACCAAGGGCGATTTTGGCCATATTCCTCAGAAGACGTTGGTAATGTCTGGAGACCTTTTGATTGTTGCACCTGCTACTAGCATCCAACAGGTAGGGGTCAGGGTAACACCCTGGTTAACACCCTGAACAGGACAGCTGCCCACACAAAGAATCATCTAGCCCAACATGCTCACAATGCTGAGGTTGAGAGACCATGGTGTGAGCAATGACCGCCTCCTTACTCTGTCCACAGTCCGTGATGTAGACTTTCTCGTGCTGTCCCCCACTTCTCCTGTTTCAGATGAGGTGATCCCCTACACCCCTCCCCACCTCATGAGCCCTTCTTTCTCAGGGCTCCACTCCTTTGTGCATACTCCTTTTTCTCTTGCATTCTTCATTGTTTCTTCTGTAATTCCTCCTTTCCTTTGTCTATAAATATGGAGCAGGTTTTCCTAACTTAGTAGGAATCCACAAAGTAGGTAGTAGATGACGGATGACTCAAAAACCCTTCTCTAAACCCCCTGAAGTGCACCCTCTTTCTTTTTTACTGCAAGATTTCTCATATGACTAGACACGCCTTCTTCCCTCTGTTCTTCCCCGTCCCTGTTTTTTATTCTGGATTCTTCTACCTCTGTCCTTTATAAGGCTTTAACTTCAATTTCAGGCTTCTCTGGGTCCAGCATTGTTAACCACTCACTTTTTCATGAAGTTCTCTTCTTCCTTGTTTGTAGCGCGTGCATTTACCTACATCTGAAGCCGCTCTGCTGTTTCTCTTTAATAATTGGTAATGGATGATACACTTGCAAAATTCAGAATTTTTTTAAACTGAATTTTCTTGCCACATGGTGTCAATAACACAACTCTCAGCATCTGATGTGTGAATAGTGAGTTGGCAACAGGTTTTGGGTAGCATTAAAAATCTCTTTCAACAACATCTCTGTAAATCACAAAATGCTGTCCCTGCCTTTGAGCCTCACTTTCTACAGCAAAATGGAGTGGTAAAAGCTTACCATGGTCACCTCTCCACCTTTTACAGCCACATCCCTTCTTCACATCTGATTGGCTCATATTATACTACCCATTCATTCATTAGTATGACTTCAGCTTTCACTTTTTAAAAAATTTTTATTTATTTATTTTTGAGAGAGAGAGAGAGAGAGAGAGAGAGAGAGAGAGAGAGAGAGAAGGGGCAAAGAGGGAGACAGAGAATCCCAAGCAGGCTCCAAGCTGTCAGCACAGAGCCTGGCTCAGGGCTTGAATTCACGAACCATGAAATCATCACCTGAGCAGAAGTTGGACATTTAACTGACTGAGACACCAGGTGCCCCTTTAGTTTTTACTTTTATATGGATGAATCCCATAACCAGATACCCAACTATAGAATTTCTAGAAATTACCTGACCTAACAGACTTATGGTGTGATCTTTGGATTTTTGCTGGCCTCTGTAGTAGGCATAGCCAGACTGGTCTACCCATTGGATGGGCTCCTGCTGAGGTATGACTGGCCCCTTCAGTTTTTTTGGAGTGTTCTTCTGACATTCAAGGTCCTGGATGCACTGTGGATTTTCTGTCCGCAGAGGCTTCTTCCGTCCTTCCCTGAACCTTCACTATTGTCTAGTTTCTCTCAGAGCATCTGCGTCTCCTCATGGAGCACACAGGGACTTCTGAGGCTCCTTCACATCCCACACAGAGTGTGGTCTGCTGAAATGCTCTTGCATCATTTTCCCTTCTGCTGCCTTCTCCAATATTGTCACTTCTGTGTTAGCTTTTTGTTGGTGCCAAACTGTAGGCTGGGGTTCCTCTAGGGGTTACACATGACTCTTCACTGTGACTAGGAAGGCCGGCCAGGAACTCCCAATGTCAATCATCTTCTGTTTCTTTTTTTTAAGTTTATATATTTATTTTGAGAGGGAGGGAGGGAGAGAGAGAGAGAGAGAGAGAGAGAGAGAGAGAGAAACAGAGCATGGAGCAGGGGAGGGGCGGGGAGGGAGAGAGAATCCCAAGCAGGTTCCATGCTGTCAGCACAGAACCCAAGGTGATCCCACAAATTGTGAGATCATAACCTGACCCAAAAGCAAGAGTCAGACACTTAACTGACTGAGCCACCTGGATGCCCCGGCCTTCTACTGTGTCTTAAGTTTCTTCCCCTACCTCCCTTTCACCCCTGAATCCCCAACATTGAGGCACAGAGGAGGGATGGGAAGGAAGAAATCCATTCATGCAGTTCCATTCCTAACTTTACTTTCTCCTTTTCCACACTGTTCCTCAGATAAAATAAAAACAAACCAAATTAACTAAGCTTCCAGGATTTTCTTTTTGTGTCTCTTTGCCTTTCCTGACATGGAGTAAGTACAATAGCCTCCACACCGCCTGGGAGGTTGGTTTGGTCCAGGCTATTCTTGCCCTTGGTAATTGAACTCTCTTTTCTGAATGCCTATAACACTTTTAGCCTGTAACACTCACAGATGATGCATTGTTGTATTGTTAATTACATCATGTCCCATCTCCTACCTCCACAGCTTGGTTGCAAGACTTTCAAGGTCTCTGACCCTCGTGATATTACATAGTGAGATATCTGGCCTTTGTCCCAGTTGCTGGCACAGAACTCCTAAAATGCTTGAAGTTTTCTAAGTGCTAAGGGTGATGGGAGCACCTTTTGTTCTCAGGAACTATAGATTGAGTTAATCATCAATGACTAATAATTTAATCAGTCATGCCTACGTAAGGAGACCTTTTTAAGAAACCCTAAATGATGAGATTTGGGAGCTTCTGGGTTGGTGAACACATTGATGTGCTGGTGGATGGCACACCTCCATGCCTTGCCATATAAGTCTCTTCCATTTGGCTCTTCCTGAGTTGTACCTTTTACTAAAAACTGGTAAATGTTAGCAAAGTGTGTTCCTGCATTCTGTAAACCATTCTAGCAAACTCAATAATAATTGAACCTGAGGGAAGAGGTTATGGGAAATCCCAATTTGTAACCATTTGGTCTGAAATATGGAAGTCCTGGGATTTGCACCTGGCATCCGAAGCAGGGGGACGATCTTGTTGGATTGAGCCCTTAACATGCGGAATCTGTGCTAACTCTGGATGGGTAGTGTCAGAATTTAATTGAAATGTCGGACACCCAGTTGGTGTCTGGAGAATCAGAGAATTGGTTGCTGTGAGGGGAAGAAAGAAGACCCTCTTGTTCAGTGTCAGAAGTGTAAAAATGAGTAAAATAGCTTACTGTCACATCTGTCTTTGCGTTCCCCAGGCCAAGGAGTATACTGTGTGTTTCAGTAGTTTTGATAGATTCTCTCGTAGTGTCAAAGAAAATGCTTTGAATCAGTGGGGGCAAGTGGTCATATTGTGATTCATTTTGAGTTGAAACTCAAGGAAAAGGGTCAGAAACTACTGGTCAGATTCTCACATGGGGTTCCTTCCTCCTCTACTGATGGAGGTTGTTGCATTACATTTAAATCCAGGTGCTTAGTTCCTCACTAAGTGGAGGTCTTAATTCCTTTTTAATTCTTCAGTAAGTGAAGGTCATGGTATTTTTGGGTTCAGTTGGCTCATGCAGGATTCATGAGTAAGATATTGAACCTCTGTTTTATAAGTTCAGTACCCTGCAAATGTGGATTAGAAGGACCAAATATGGGGAGATAGGAGATATCCTAATAATGTGTAAGTGACGAGTCCAAACCATGATTTTGAGTGAAACTCTATCTGACATGGTAAGTTACACGTTGTTTAAAGACTATTATTGCCTTAGTTTATGATAAAACTGGTTTTAAAAACTGTTGAAGCTGTTGGCTGATGATGCATTCCTTCCAGAGATGAAATTTACCCCCAGAGTGAATTGCAATAAAGACACAGTACCAGCCATTTGATGTATCGCTAGTGAACTTGCAGTAAGCTGGATGTCACTTGAAATCTCTTCCATGGGAACCACATGAGCTATCGATTGTTTACCTCTGCCATACCTCTAACAGTTAGATATTTCGTTGATTGCCCAAAGAGGAAGATGTGGAGATAAATTGTCTGTTTACTGAGATATATAAAACTAATGTTCTCTCTTTCCTTGTCCTTGCTTCTGCCATCCAGCTATATGTTCCTGTGAGGTCTCCCCAGCTAACTCACCAATAATTCCGTGTATGGAAGGAAGACAGATAAGGGTAACTGGATTTGGTGTAAGTAATTGCATTTCACTTTCTTCTCTGAGTCCCTCTCTATCAGTTGGATCCAAATGAATATAAAGTCTGTGAATTCATTAGAAACCCCACGTGGTGGCCATCTGTTAACAGATATAATGATTGGCTCACTCAGTGGTGTCAGTACGACCGTGGTCTCCAGAACAGCCGCTTCGGTATCATCCAAGAGCTGGTTAGGAATTCAGAGTCTCAGGCCCCATTTCACACCGACTGAGTCGTAAAGTCTTAGCCGTCAGTGTTGTAACAAACTCTGTGGGCAATTCTGATTCACACTAACATTTGAGGACTCCTGCACTACATCTCTGCTATTCAAAGTGTCATCAGCAGAAGCATTGACGTCACCCGACGACTTGTACAACTGCAGAATCTTGGACCCCAAGTCAGACCAACTGAATCCAATTCCGCATTTTTATAAAATACCCAGAATGTTCATATGTACAGCGAAGCTTGAGAAACCATGACCAGTGTCTGGTTCAACACTGCACATTGGAATCACCTGTGGTGTTTTTGTAACCAAACCAAAAACAAAACATAGGAAGCCCCAGAGATTTACATTTACTTGATATGAGGAATAGTCTGGGTATTTGGACTCTTAAAGCTCCCCACATTGTTCTCATATGCAGCAAAGTTTGAGAACCATGGCCTTATGTCATACTAGCGCCTGGGAAACCAAATATTGTATGTTTCAACTATTTTATGTTTTCAGATGACCTAACTTCCACCAAGTAATGGTATTTGAATATGATTTGGAAGGCATGTGTGAAGCAGAGTCAGACTCTGTGTTAGCATGCAGTTATTACGTTTTTCCTGTGGAAGCAGTTAAGGGACGCCACTGTTCATCTTTAATTTCCCAGACATCGAGAGGTGGGGGATCCATTTTCCTGGGGTGGAGCTGAAAAGAGAACAGTTGAATTAGAGCTTGCATTCAGAACAGAAGCTCCCTGATTTCCTGGATGCCTGGGGGGAGGGGGAGGGGATGGGGAATAGTTGTCCTGGTAAACAGCTTTGTTGGTGTCATTCCACAAATCACTCATGCAAATGTCAGCTTGGAGCCCTTCTACCCACTTTGTGACCATGTAATTCCTTTTAAATCCTTTAACAGAATTCACCAGCTAGAGTGGTTTCATTATCTGCTGGTGAATTCTGACTGATCCATCCATGTAAGGTATATATTCATCGTTGTGGCTGAATTGAGCCATGTTTTGTTTAACCTGAGCCCCTATCTTTCAATTTAAAAACTGGATTTTTGTCCATGAGGAAAAAAGAAGTTAATCCTGAGAAAACTACCCTACAGTCCAAACTTATGATCCTAGTTAAGAACAGCTCTCTTTCTCATTGTTACCCCCACCCTTCCTACGCATATGCATTCCTCCCAAGCTTGAGTGCTCAAGTCGTATTTGTGATGATCATAAATGATCATAACATCTTGTGTACTGACACTTACCCCATCCATGTCTCAAATCCCTTCCCATTTGGAAAGGCAAGAGTGATTCCTCTACTTCCTGGCCAATAAATAAGAAACAATTTTTTTTTCATTTCTTTCAGGAGTCAAAACCAAACAAGAGTTTTATCATATAAATTCATAGATTGGCTTATAGCTACCAAAGAAAGAAAGAGAACCAAATGTACTAAGAAACACAATTTTGTTTTCACCTCATATTTGTGATGACTACAGTTTTTTATATTAGGCATCTCTGATTTTTCAGGAGTATTTTCTACACACAAAGGGTTACAATTGCTTTTGGTGTTGGAAACTGATGGTCCAGCCAGGGGACAGATGGGAAGATAAAAAGCAGGAAAAGGGGAGGGTGAAGAAGAGGAAGTGCCCAGCATGGCCAAAGCAGCCACAGATTCCCTGCACATGTAGGATTGAAGTTGCTTCGAGGTCCCTACCCCGCGTTTTAAATATAATTTGAATTTTCCAAGTGTTTTTAGACGTCTCCTTCTAGGTTGGTAGTTGGAAGATATTAAACCTTTCCCCAGAAGCTGTTGAGATGGCATCTTGTACAGAGGGATGAATGGCCATTCTCTATAGGATTTTTACACAGTGACTTTTATTCTAAGGAAGCAGAGTAGCCAGAGTCTCCATCCTCCACAAGACCATCTCAAGTGCTTTTTGTAGATTATCTCATTGCCTTTCCCCAAACGGGTTCTATTTAGCAGAGTAGGGGGGGGGGTCATGACAGTTTTTTTCTTTTTTTCTTTTTTAACTTGGGCTCTCCAACTAAGGAGGCTTCCTTCCTCATTACCTTTGATCTTTCTTTGAAAATCATCTCAAAGAGTAGCCCCCAGTATACAGCAGCTTCACTCCCAGATGGTGCGGGGATATGTACAGTTAGGCTTGCACTTTCAAGGGAGGTGGAAGGAGAGACCTGGCAGCCTAAACTAGACCAAGACAAATGTGATCTTTGTGAAAGCAGGAACATTAAAGATTATCTTCATATACAGTGAGCCGAACCTAAATCCCACATGGAGATTGATAGACTTAGAGACACAAGCTTTGTTTACACCCTCCTTCCTATTCAGTGTGTGTTTATCATGTTTAATTTATTGCTGGTTTTATGCATTTTTCTTTCACTGGTTATGGAGGTTTGTGGCTTGCCTTTTAACTTTGCAAAAGTTTGGTACAATGGAAATTTATAACACCAAAACATTTTCCAAACAATTGCAAAATGAACTATGTCCCCAACTAATTTGATTTGGAGGAAAGAAAGAACAAAGTCTTGTTAACAGAGAGCCCTAAAATATAATTACTCACACGTGCAAACATGTTTAAGTGTGGGTTCTCAGCGAATGCTTATCATGCAGCACTTTCTTGCTCTAACTGTTGCCCATTAAAAACCTCCTGTGCCATATGCAGGTGTGATTATACAGCCAACTGCCAATTCTCACTGGCTCAAGGATCCTTTTGAAAATGTCCAGATGGATATGAATGTCGGATTTGGCAGTTAAATTATAGAGCCCAATATATCTCTTCTAAGTACTAAGGCACTGAAGCAGAGTATCGATGTTTTCCCCCACTCCTAACTAGATTTCAAAAGAACAGTTTGGTTTTTTTTAAGCTGGGAATTATATTTCCTCATTTCTTCTGAATCTCGGGATAAACTTTGTTATGGCTTTTATCACTTTTCTTCAGTCCACATATCTTAGGAACAACATCAAAAGCTTTTTTTTTTTTTTTTTTGGTAAGCCAAAAGTCAGTCAGAAATTGGCTTTTGAGGTGACCGGGTGTATTTAAACAAGTGCAGAGAGAAGGGGGGAATAAAGCAGTGGTATTATAGCTCCCCAGAGCCTGCCATCTGCCCTCCAGAGAAATGAAATGGTTTACGGGAGAAGGACATGAGAACAGAGTGACAGAAAGGCATCTCCTTGGTTCTTGACGATATGAATCACAAATGCAAACATCTGTCACCCCCGGGACAACAAGGCTCAGCAGCAGGTTGTTATCAGCTGCTGTGGGAATGCGCCACAAATGTCGTCGTTACAATTTCTCCTTGCCCAGATTGGAAGTCCTCAGTGGTAGTCCAGAAACTCCAGGGAGTTGGTCATCTTTTCACATAATTCGTGTGACTGATGGGATGTGGGTTTGCTTCATCTAATGTGCTGTGCATCCCCAGAGCAGTTCTTAAGGTAGGATTGTTGAGTGGGGTGCTGTCCCATGATAGACCCAGTGCAGCATATGTAGGGGACATGGCAAGAGGAGGCATGAGGAGTTTTAAAGAGCAAGGCATGGGGAGTGGGGGGAAGAAAGGACATGGTGCGTATTTTTTATGTTTATTTATTATTTGTGAGAGAGAGAAAGAGTGGGGAGGGGCAGAGAGGAGAAGACAGAGGATCCAAAGCAGGCTTAGCACTGTCAATGCAGAGTCCAGTGTGAGGCTCGAACTCAAGAACTGCGAGATCATGACCTAAGCTGATGTTGGACACTTAAGCGACTAAGTCACCCAGGCACACCAGAAATGGTGTTTTTATACAGTGCCTGGCTCAGTCTAGGTATAGAGCAACCGCATGACAGCATTTGTATGGCGGGTTACAGCACATTGATGGTTTGAAGCACAGTTGGCGTGCGGGTCTAGGGGTAAGCTGTCAAGAGGTCTAAGATTCCTATTGTCAACCAGCCGGGTGACAGCCAAACTTCACGCTCACATATTTTATATTAGGAATATAGGTCGGAATAAACATTTTAGATGAAATATATAGGTAAAGTAGAAAAAAATTGGGGAGTCATGTAACTTCATGTAACATTTAAAGTGCTTTTTTTTGAGGATTAAAATTTTTTTTAATTTTTATTTTTGAGAAAGAGAGCGAGAGAGTGAGCACGCATGAGTGGGGGAGGGGCAGAGAGGTGGGGGGAAGACACAGAATCCGAAGCAGGCTCCAAGCTCTGAGCTGTCAGCACAGAGCCTGAACACGGGGCTCGAACTCACAAACCATGAGATCAGGACGTGAGCCGCAGTCGGACACTTAACCAACTGAGCCACCCAGGAGCCCCTAAAATACTTTTTTTGGTTTTTTTTTTTGTTTTTTTGTTTTTTTGTTTTTTTTAATTTTTTTTCAACGTTTTTTATTTATTTTTGGGACAGAGAGAGACAGAGCATGAACAGGGGAGGGGCAGAGAGAGAGGGAGACACAGAACCGGAAACAGGCTCCAGGCTCTGAGCCATCAGCCCAGAGCCCGACGCGGGGCTCGAACTCACGGACTGTGAGATCATGACCTGGCTGAAGTCGGACGCTTAACCGACTGCGCCACCCAGGCGCCCCAAAGTGTAAACAGTGAGGGTAGGCAGAGGAAGCAGGTAATAAACAAAATTAAAGCAGTGGCCTCACATTTTCTAGCCTGAGGGTACATTCCTTTCAGGCCAAGTCTCTCTGAACAACCTACCCCATCTACTCATTCCTTACGTAGATACAGCTTAAGGGTTTGTCCAAATTGCATACTTCACTTCGTTTGAACGTCACAGAAATGTATACTCATGACTCATAGACATCTCAAATGCAGCATGCCTCAAGTTGAACTCCTGGTCCGGCCCTAAAACCTGTGTTCTGTCTCATTGATGGCAAGTCCAGCCCTCCCATTACTCAGGCTGAAAACCTCAGTGTCACCCTGATTCTTTACTTGCTCTCAACACCCTACATCCAATGGTTCCAAATATCCTCGTGCTTCTGCTTTCAAAATACTTTCCATCACTTCTGCTGTGGCTGCAGTGGGACTGAGCACATATCCCATCCTCTGTTTTTACTGTAATAGTCTCCTTCCGTTTTTACTGTAACAGTCTCCTTACCAGCACCTTTGTGATGAGCATTATTCAGTCAGAGGAAACTTGCAGACATAAATCGGATGGATCATCATCACTCCTTTACCCCAGACTTCCCAATGGCTTCCTATTTCATTCAGAGTAAAAGCCCACATCCTCATCAGGCCCCCAGAGTGCTAACAACCTAGCTGGGAACCTCATGCCTTACCTGCCTCCCCCTCGCACCCAACTCCTTGTTCTTTAAACACTCCAGACATGCTACCACCACCTTAGGGCCTTGCCCTGCTGTTCCCTCCACCTAGCACGCTCTCCCCACATGGCTGACTGCCTTGTTCTCCTACTTGATCTTTGCTCAGAAGTTACCTTCGCCCCGCCCATTCCATTTATTGTAACCGAGCCTCTCCAGCCTCTGGAACAGCTTACTTGCTTTATTTCCTTGCCCCTAAATAATTTACACATTTAATCATACTCTACCATATAGTCATTTGCTATGTTCACAGTCTATCACCCCCAGTAGACTATAAGCACCATGAAGGCAGGTTTTTTTTCCCTTCTGGTTTGATCACTAATGTGCCCTAACTGCTTGGAACAGTGCTGGCACATAGTGGGTGCTCAGTAAATATTTGTTGAATGAATGAATGACGTCGTCTCAGTCATAATGTTATCAGATCATACTTTATTTATGTATTTAGTTAGTTAGTTAGTTAGTTATTTTTAAATGTTTATTTGTGAGAGAGAGGGAGCCTGAGCAGGGGAGTGGTAGTGGGAGCAAAGGATGTGAAGCGGGCTGTGCACTGACAGCAGCAAACCTGACGTGGGGCTCGGACTCATGAACTGTGAGATCATGACCTGAGCCGAAGTTGGACACTCAACTGACTGAGCCACCCAGGCAACCCCAGATTATACTCTTACATTCCAGAAATATTTATAAGGAGTTTTCACCTTTGTGTGGCATTATATAAACCTGTGTGGCAGGCATTACCATAATCCCAATTTAAAGAGTGAGAACCAAAGGCAAGAGAACTGAAGAATCTAATTTAACACAACAAGGAAGTGCTAGAGCCAGAATGGAAACCTATGTCTCTCCAACTGCAGAACCCAGACTCCTCACCCCTGCTTACAATAGCAAGAAAACAGAAGACCTGGTTACAAAGTGGGCAAAAGATATGAACAGACACTTCACCAAAGAAGGTATATAGAGATAAACACATGAAAGAGATACTCAGCATCATTTGTTACTAGGGAAATGTCAATTAAAAACAAGACAGTATCAGTCCACACCTGTTAGAGTGACTAAATTTGAAAAGACTAACCATACGGAGTGTTGGTGAGGATGTGGAGAAACTGGAATCTCACACACTACTGGTGGGGATGTAAGATGTTGCAACTGCTTTGGAAAAGTTTAAGGGTTTCTTTAAAATTTAAACAGACATGTCATTTGCTTAATCTTCTTAACTTCTCTGTGTCTCCGCAGGAGAAATGAAAGCATATGTCCTACAAAGATTTGGGCATGAGCGGTCATAGCCGCAAACTGGATGGAAGTGACTGAAATTTTTACAGGTTTCAACTGATTTCACTCTTCTTATTTCCACCCCATTGTTTTCATTTCCCTCTTCTCTTTTTCCATGGTAAGGCTATTGCTTTACACACTCTAAATTCATTCTGTCCCTGCTCGCTTCTTCCAGAAGATTGTTGAGTCTCCTTGCCTTCTTGCAGACATTAGAGGAAGTGCCTTTTCACAGAGTCATGACATATTCCTTGGGGATTCTCAGGAAGAAACAAAATGAACCGGATCCTTCTCATCGCGTGTGAGGACACGCCAAGGACAAGCCCTGTAGGTGTTTCCTTACTTTTCTTCCACCAAACTGCTGGACTCTAAGAAAGACAAGGTCTTGGTGAGAGGCTGTCTTTCTTGCATTTGCTGCTGCTGGTGGAAAGGGAGCCACCCTGGCACCCTTCTCTGGTCTCTGTTTTTAATGCCTCGTACCTTTATGTCACCAGTGGGTGAGGCGGTGTGAACAAGTAAGAGTTCGCAGTTTCTTCCATCAAGTCCCTCCAGAAAGTCTTTGCAGAGTTCTGTGTCTCAGCTATCTGAGTGGTTTGGGAATTAGCAAAAGAAGTTTTAAAAGAGGAACTGGCATTTAAAAGAAAAGCCATGCTAAAAAGGAAGACTAGGTCAGATTTTTACTTTAGGAACACACTTCTCTACCCCTTCCTATGTAGGCTGGGAACAAGCTAGCGAGTTCATACAGATGGTACCATATCACACTAAAGGAACACATCTTATATTTTTCGGGTCTGTTTTAATGTGAAAGCTATACAAAGAAACACAATGCCAATTTTGCATGTAAAATTCCACCTTTTTTGGTTTTTTTTTTTTAAATTATCTGGCTGCTGATTTTTATTGTAGAGTTAAAGGTGAAAAGAAAAGATAATTTACAGTATTCTTTCATCACTTAAGGAATCCAACGGTTATTATGTTTCTTAATGTGTCTTAAAAATAATAGCAGTTTTTCACGGCTCATCTTTCTCAGCTTGCGATGTGCCACATGTGTGATATGCTTTGGAGGAAGCTGGGGTATTACTCTTGAATAGATGAATGTTTATGTGTTGGCCCTGCCAGTCAGTAGCTGGGTGGCACTGAGCCTTCTTCACAGATGTCATGCACATCAGGGGTTGACTAACATTTTCTATAAGAGCCAAATAATAATAGTTTGGGCTTTGTAGGAAAAAAAATGTCTCTGTTGCACCTACTACTCACTTCTGCCATCGTGGCTGGAAAACAGCCATAGACAATAAACGAATAGGTGTGGTTGTATTCCAATAAAACTTTATTCACAGTCACAAGCTTCAGCCATATTTGGCTCATGGACTGCAGTTTGCTAATCCCTGATACAGATAACGGTACCTTTCTCCCAGGGTTGCCCTGTGGGCTGTATGCCCTATGTCAAGTGAGTAGAGCAGGGCCTGGTTTGACATCAGCTCTAAAACAGAGTCAGCTCCCTTATCCAGTGCCTCCGTGAGTCCCAGTGCTTCCACCTGTGATCTCAGTTACAATGTGCTCGGGTGAGGGGATGTGTGTGTCAGCACAGTATCAGACTGTTCAGGGAAGAGTTTCTCTTTGCATCCTTCTTACTACGTGTGAAAGTACTTTTAAATCTCTGAGCACAGAACGAATGACACTTGTTCTTGTTTTTGGTTTTGGTTTTCCTTCCCGGTGTCAGGGCAAGGAGAGAGAAAAGCATTCCCAGAGAAAGTGACCCCTTGGCCCAAAGAAGCCTTTTTATTATATCTTCCTGTAGAGTTTTGAGAGAAAGCGGAACCGATTGGACGGTACATTTCCCCCCTTCTGGATAGGTTTTCTGATTTTGTGATAAAGAAGGTCAATGTGTATGTAAGATTTGAGTTTGAGAAAAGATGGCATGTTTCAACAATTTCTGTTTGAGACTCATTCCAACACGGCAAGATAAAGAAGATTTACAGGAAAATCGCCACTGCTTTTGAGTTAGTAGCAAGAAATAGAGTGTGCCCTATCACTGGTTTAGGCAATAACCCTAAAAGTTAAATTTGTTGGGAGTCTTTTAAATTTTTTTTAGAAAGTGATACATTTCTACTTTACAATATTTGGAAAATGTAGGAAAGTATATAGGCAACAAACAAAGAAACAAAACCCAACAAAGCTTTACTCTCCCCATCTCATGTTGACAATCGGTCTTTTACTCCTTCTCATCTCTTACAATAGATGGAGACCCTCTCCATTGTTTTAGTTTACAAAATTGGAGTCATACGCCATGTTCATAGGGTTACATCTGTAAGTTGCTCTTTTCACAATAATGGCATGAAGGGAACACATTCCCATGTCTTTAAAAACTATGTACGACATGGCTTTAAATGGCTGCAGAGGATTCCAAATGTTGAGATAACACATTTGGAGGCTGACCTTTCGAGACTGCCTTTAGGAACTTTGACTCCTCCTCAGCACCTTTGTCAGAATTCGGAAAAGGAAAAGAAAGAGACAGAGAGACAGAGAAAGAGAGGCAGGCAGGGAGGGATGGATTAAGACTCAAATCAGTTCATTTGTCTCCTTTTTAAAGCAGCGAAAGGTTTGGTGCAGGAGAATCCTAAACCAACACGATTGTCCTTTCCAGCAGTCAGAGCTACAGTGAGGCAAGTGGGCAGGCGTCTGATGTGGCAAGAGGTTAGCAGGAGCCCCACGTCAGCGGCCAACCTGTACGAGCTGGGATATTGCCCCAGCCACAGGGCTGCATGGTGAGACTTCGGGAGTTGACAGCATCTTTTCCTATGCAGAACCAGCACATGCCTGCCCCATCTTGATTAATTTTGTTGTTTCATCTTAGACATTCTCCTGTCACAGAACATTCCATGCTTGTGTGGAGCCATAATGAGTTACCCCAGGGATAACCTCTTTAGAACTAATAAGTCTGTTAATCTTAGAGTAGTGAATTGTCTAAAGATACAAAGCGATACGTTAATAACACTTAATATTATAACATTTGTGTCTGGATGGGTATGAAACATTGTATGTTAGCAATTAACCCCTTTGTTTGTGGCATTGATGAATGAGATTAGAGTTGGATTTAAGGATTTGTTAGATGACAAAGTCCAGTGACCTTAATTACTCTAATCTTATCTGACCTAGATGAATGAAATGCGTTTCCTGCACATAAAATGGTAAGCATTGTTACCTTATCATGTGTAGCTGCTGGTCAGATCTCTGATGTTAAAAACAAGAGTGGAATGAGAAATAATGAAGCAAAGACTAATTTATCCATAAATCTCCAAAAACAAAATTAAAGGTACCTCTGTTCTGGGCCCCATAACATATCCCTTCAATCCTTTTCTGATTTCTACCTAAAAATTTCTTTCTTGCTCCCAATTGTAAGAGTTTTACCTACACATTGTGAAAACAAAAACTTGCAGAGAGAACGTTAAAAAACAAAAAACAAAAAACAAACAAAAAACCATGATCTGATTATATAGATATAACCAATGTTTACATTTTGGTCTGTACCCTTCTAACAAATTTTCTTCCATGCATATATACATAGAAATGAACATTTATTTTCCTAATATGTATGAATGGGAACATATTATACATATTGTTTAATAACATTCTCTTTTTTATGGTAAACAGTATGTCTTGGGCCAATATTGTTCCTCTTCATTCAGAACACAGAGACTTAATTGTCTTTGTTCCTCTTCAGAGCAGCTACTCCCACCCCCCCCCCACTTCTAAAGGTCTGTCCCCCACACTCACTGCAGAAGACAATACAGCCTTCCCAGATTCTACTTCCCTCACTGTGCACGAAGCTCACCACACAGGCCGTTGTTAAGGATTTCACTGCTAATTGAGTAGGAAAGCAGAAGATAGAAAAATAACCACCATGGTAGGTTCTATAGATTTGACGTACTTAGACCTTCCTGGTTCCCTAGCTGGGTGGTCCCTGGGTGGCATGAAAGGCTGTTGTTTGTCATCTCTGATCATGAGTAGAAAGCACATCAAATTTCCCCTCACTTAGGCCTTTTCCTACCTTCACCCTCTGTAGGGCAGTGATTCTCAAGCTATCTGGGAGAAGATTCAGTTGCTTTTTGTTGTGTTTTCCTTCTAAGCGTTCTTTTGTTGTGTGTGGTAGAATACACATCATATAAAGTTTACTCTTTTGCTGCATGTAAGTGTGCAGTTCCGGGTCATGAAGTACATTCATTGTATGTTCAAATACACTCAGTGTGTATTCATACATTGTTGTGCCACTGTCACTACCGCCGTCCATCTCTAGAACATTTTTCATCTTCCCAAACTGAAGCTCCATGCTTGTTAAATGGTAATTCTCCATTCTCCTCTTCCCCCTGCCCCTGGCACCATAGTTCTACTTTTTGACCCAAAGTCAGTCTGACTGTTCTCGGTACCTCAGGTACCGATTGGAATCATAGTATTTGTCTTTGTGTGACTGGCTTATTTCACTTAGCATAATGTGTTCAAGGTTCATTCAAGTTGTGGCATATGCCAGAATTTCCTTCCTTTTAAGGCTGGATGGCATTCCCTTGTATCAAATATATCACTTCTTTAATCCATTCACTCTGCCTCTTGGCTCTTGTGAATAATACTGCTTTGAGTATGACTGTACAAATACCTGTTTGACCCACTGTTTCAATGATTTCAAACCAGTGAAACTGTCAGATCATGTGCTAATTCTGTCTCTAATTTTGGGGGGAGCCACCATACTGTTTTCTACCGAGTCTGTACTATTTTATAGTCCCATGATAGACAAGGCTTCCAATCTTCCCTTTGTCAAGACTTGTTGTTTTCTGGGCACTTATTGTTGCTGTTGTCTGATAGTAGCCATCCTAATAAGTATGAGGTGGGCATCTTATTGTGGTTTTAATTTGCATTTTTCTAATAATTAGTGATTTTGAGCATCTTTTCATGTGCTTATTGGCCATTTGGGTATCTTCCTTGGTGAAATGTCTATTCAAGTCATTTGCTCATTTTTTAATTGAATTGTTTGGTTTTTTGTTGTTTTGCTTTGTTTTTCACCTCACTTCCATTGTAAATTAATACTTTTAGGAAATACAGTAAAATTACTATCACTGAATTACTGGATACCGAGATGAAGGATGTTGAGTCCCAGGACATCTTTTTTCTAGCCATAATGAAGTAAAAGGGATCCATTTACCCTACCACCTTAAATGATTAGGAAACCAGCAAAATATATAAAACAATGGTTTTCAGATATTGAAAAAGAGTCCCTTTAGCAGTATGATCCTTCCAGAAAAGGAAAGAAACAAGATGTCTCAGCTTACCGCTTGGAGGCAGGCCACAAGCATACCTTGGGGAGATCAAACTGATCCATGGTAACATACCTGTATTTCAGAACAAAGTTGACTACTCTGTAAAGAAATAGAGCTAAATCCAGGACCCTGCAGTAGGAATTCACAGTCACCACAATCCAGTCAAAAAATTACCAGCTATGCAAAGAAGCAGGGTATATGATCTATAAGCAGAAAGAAAAATCAACTGTTAGAAGATGAACTGTAAAAAAACGAAACAGAAATAAAAGACATAAAATATAAGCCCTATTTTAAAAAACATTAGGTTTAATAGATAAAAAATTATTCTCTTAGGTTGCTGTAGTGGCTTCTAAATGTTTACTCCCAGCTTCTATTTTTATAGCTCCATGGGCTGGTAACAATTCACAGGCCATCACCCCATCAATAGATGACATTTGCTGTAGCCCTGCTTAGACCAGTTTTGTTTTTAATTCCCAGCAGATTGACTTGGATACTTGGTAAGGGCACAATCTGCTTTTGACTACATTGCCATACAAAAGTCTAGTGTCTCTAAGTGAATTTCATATCTCAAGGAATTCCAGACGGAGTGGATCCCACCTCAATTGGTGTTCAGCACCATGCCAGACCCTGAGGGAACACCTGAGGTGTGGTCCTCAGAGTGAAGTGTGGCTGGGATATTTAGGAGAAGCCTAATTAGCAATGTCATTTTAGATAACTAGAGACACAAGGTTTTAAGTAAAACCCTTCGGAGCCTAATTATTTCTTATTTTAGCATGAACTTTAGAGGAAACTACTAAATCATTCTGGAAATAGGTCCTCAGTTCACAAGATGCTGGGAGATAATTATTTAATGCATTCAATTGCATGCATATTGTAACTGCAATATGCATTTTATTATGTACATTTCTGTAAAATGTACATTTTATATTGGAAGAGCCACTGCCGACCTCTAACCTGCTACCCCTATGAGGCAAATGTCCGTGGACACATTATTCCAGAAAAGAATGGGGTGTTTTAGGTTCTGTTAATTAGCAGCTTTCCTTTATACTCTCAAAGATTTCTTCTCAGCCTCTCCAGGTTCACTAGTTAACTAATACATGTTAACTATCTATAGCTGTATGTCTCTGCATGTTTACTTATTTCACTTATTCAGATCTGCTCAAGAAATGTACAGTATCTGAGGGGTTAATTTAAAAATTACACAATTGGCCTCTGATATAATTTTCTAGAAGACAGCACTGTTGAATTCAAGTTAGATAGTTTTTGTTATTTTCTGTGGCAAAAGCATATCTGCCTGAGGGCAAGGAGTAGGGTCCTTAGGTGTGGGCAGCGGAATCATTCAGCAAGTGCTGGTTGCCTCACATCTCCTCCATCATTTACAGAGGCTCATCATTCTCTTTGGTTTCCCCCAGAATCATCAGGGTCCATTTCCTAGGATGGGGCCATTTTGATCTGTTGGTGAGGAAAACCATTAGGTGGCAGAGCACAGAGGGATGCCTGCCTTATCTGGGTGTTGGCACATAGACCTCAAGTGCTCAGAAGAATGACAGAGGTCATGCCCTCCCTGGGCTAGGTCAGAAGTGAAAGAGGGCAAATGGTCTTTTCATTGTTTTCTTAACTTAAATTCAAGTTAGTTAACATACAGTGTAGTCTTGCCTTTAGGAGGAGAACCCAGGGATTCACCTCTTACATATGACACACAGTGCTCATCCCAACAAGTGCCTTCCAATGCCTGTCACAAATTTAGTCTGTCCCCCCAATCAACACCCCTCCAGCCACCCTCAGTTTGTTCTCTGTATTGAAAAGTCTCTTATGGTTTGCCTCCCCCTCTGTTCTTATCTTATTTTCCCTTCCCTTCCCCTAAGTTCCTCTGTGTGTTTCTCAAATTCCACATATGAGTGAAATCATGTGATATCTGTCTTTCTCTGGCTGACTTATTTTGCTTAGCATAATACTTTCTAGTTCCATCCACGTCGGGCCTGGTTAGTACTTTGATGGTCGTCTTTTCATTTTGTAATCTCAAGTCCATATCCCTTTATCCTCCTGGGCAAAACAGAATCTCATGGTGATTACAATCATGTCTTAGAGGATACTCTGCCAAGATACATAAAGAGGTGTCTGTGACTTGGGCATTCATGTCTGAAATGCTTGATGAGTGCCCAGCCCAGCTACAGCCTATCTGCACAACAGCACCTTTTCTGTTGTCAGTGAGACACTGATCTGTGGGTTGCTAAGTTTCTTTATGAGTTTCAGTCGGTGTTCCCTCTGTACATGTGGAAACTAAGGTGACAAGTGGCCACTAGGAATGAATGCTCTAATTACTTTTGGTGACAGTAAATAAAATTAGTTAGAAATGGATCGGAAGTCTTGTCTATCAAGAAAGGACTCTTTTAGTTATCCTTAGGTCTGGCTAAATGGGCTTTCTGAAATGAGAATGTAATATTCCTCAGAGACTGAGTGTTCACATCGAATCACTTTCATTCAAAAATAATCATTTAGGAGGGGCGCCTGGGTGGCGCAGTCGGTTAAGCGTCCGACTTCAGCCAGGTCACGATCTTGCGGTCCGTGAGTTCGAGCCCCGCGTCAGGCTCTGGGCTGATGGCTCGGAGCCTGGAGCCTGTTTCCGATTCTGTGTCTCCCTCTCTCTCTGCCCCTCCCCCGTTCATGCTCTGTCTCTCTCTGTCCCAAAAATAAATAAACGTTGAAAAAAAAAATAATCATTTAGGGGATGGAGGTGAACTCTATGTTAACTAGAAGTGGCAAAAATTGGATAATAAGGACTTTATTTATTTATTTATTTATTGTTTCTCTGCCTCTTAGCTTTCCTCTTTGGCATTCTCTAAACTTGTATTATTGGTCACTTTTGTGTTGTTGTTTTTCCTTTGTTGACACCCTCAGCCAATCCCTTGGTTTCAGATATCACCATTGCTTTGTAAAAAAAACAATCGAATCTCTCTTTACAGCTATGGACTTCCTGTTATATGAGTGAATAAATCTTTATCAGCTGAGCCATCTTGGTTTGGTTTTCTCTTGTTTGCCTCCAAAAGCATCTTGACTCTTTTTCTCCCTGAATAGGAGAATGAATCACCCTGAAGCCAAGTCATGAGCATGTCACTATCATGGGCAGTAGTAATCTTTGGTAGTGCCCCACTCCCTACCAAAACACTGCAAATTTGTAATGTAGCATGTGAGACTTTCCTGAATTTTGTCCCAGCTTGCCTCTACAAGCTCATTTCTTATGTGCCTCATTTACATGGTTCCTTCTGGTGAATAAAACACTTTAAGAGCTGCAGGGGCTCAGGGAAGAGGGGCTCCCCAGCCTAAGGGCTTTCTAGGCCCTGAACCTAGACCCACTCCCCTAGGCCCACTCCCCCTCCCCTGCCCCCACTCCACCTCCAGGGACTGAACATGGAGCTAGCTGGTGTCAGCCCTTTTTTGACCTAGAAATTCACTTCTGTTTGTGAGACAGAGGTGATTTTAGAGAGTTCTTCTGTGTCCCATTTTAGAAAAAGGGCAACTCAAATGTCCTAAAAGGTGAGAATTGCTTCTGCAAATATGACTCCTAGACCCCTGAATTCCAGGATCAGCAGGCTGTGCCCTCAAGATACGAGGTTCTCCCCTGGCAGCAGGAGACATACCCAGAGAATGGTGAAGCCGCAGGACCAGCTTCAGTGCATGGAAGAACAAAGAGGAACAAGGCATTCAGGTGGCCAGCATGAGGGGACGTAGCCAACAAGCATCCAGTCGCTGTCACACAGATGTTTGGGCTGCAGTATGAGAAGAACTCAGAGAGCCTATTCCTATTTGTGACTGCAAGCTCAGGAGTTCACCCAGTTCCTGTAACCCTAAGGGAGAAACTCCCCACCATGAAAAGAGAATCAAGCAGTCTCCCTGCAGTGATGTCCTTTTCTGCAGACCCCCAGCTGGTTCCAAAGTTCTCTGAGCAGAGTAACCATGGAAACTAACCAGTCATCCCAGTCTCCTTCCCTCCTCCCCTTGTGACTCCAAGAATAGGGGTCATACCCCTCAAGTGCTCCTTGGGTCGCATGAGATCATGGGTCTGAAGAATGCAACTGGAAGTGGTGTCAGGGGAATAAGGTATTTACACCTTCTCATTTGGTCCGAGAGCTCCTGGGGCTAAAGAAAGTAATCCTACTGACCACAGGAAGTCCCAGGATTCTTAGCACACTGCACATTGATGACCATGTCAAATTCCATGACCCACAGGTCTTCCAGACCTTCCCATAGCCAGACTTTTCCAAATCCCACGCCTGCTCAGAAAGTGTTAGCCCAAAGGATGCATATGTTTTCAGGCTGCAGAAGCTTCATTGAAGGTCAAGTTGAAACTGCCACTCCTTTCCAAGCCCAGCACATTCTTAGCAGCAAGTGAGAGAGAGAACCAAAGCCCCTCTGAACACACAGATACTTGCCTTTGGAATGACCTAAAACCTCTTATACTATAGCCCCCACATCCAGTCATCCAGGGCTGTAATTCCTTTCTGAATGCCAGCTGCCCCAACTCTGTGTTCTGGCACCAGTACCCAAACCTGCTGCCCCCATGTGTCCCTGGCCTAGGACAGGCCTAGGGTAGAAAACAAACTGGTTCTTTCTGTGGGCAGCCTGGCCAGCTCTACTCCCCTGCTGTTCTATGATATTGGGACAAATACATTCGATGTCCACAAACCAAGCAGTTATCTCTGTCTCCTACTAGGGCAATAGCTCTTTGGCAAATTCTTATATCTTCCTCCCTGCCTCCAGCCCCTCTACTAGTGCTGGATGGAGATACCCCCCACCCTGGGAGAGAACCCAGACAGATTGTCTCATGAGTAGTCTGGAGCATTGTTAGCACTCCTTTCAAACTCTCAAATATCTAGCATATGTTTTTCTGTAATGAGAAAATACTCACAGTAGCACAAACAATACAGAATGCTGGGGTACACATGTAACTCCCAAGAAACCATAGTTTATACTATGATAGTTCAATACCAAAGCCCAGGTAAGGGACTTGGGCCCCAGACACATGTGGCAGCTCTACTAGAGATGTGTCCTTTTCTCCAGATGACCTGGTTTCACCTTCTATGAACTCTCAGTCTGGGTCCATAGAACCCAACCACCCAGATCATAGGAATCCTGAGCAGATAGTTTGGCTGAAATTACAGGAGGAGTTTTTATAAAGAATAGAAGAGAAATCAGGGACAAGTGGTTATTCTACCGTACTCCCTCCAGAATATGAAAATTTATTAACAGGGACTTGGGAACCAGTCCAGAGATTCTCCTTTGTTAGCAGATGACTCCTAATGAAGGCTAGGTATTTGGGCAAGAAAAGCCATCTCCTTATGGTATCACTATGCCACATTCTCTGCTCCTAGGGGCACTTCCCTCAACCCCAAGATGTCAGGGGCCAGATATGCCTCCTTGGATTTGCAGAAATGATAAGCTTAGAAATGGAGAGGGCAGATGTCCCCAGTTGTTCATCTAGACCTGGTCTTTATGTGGTCACTGGGCCAGACAATATCAAAAATCCCAGATGATTGAAACTTCTTTCCTGACCAAACCATCTTCAGTGGTCTTGACTGAGGGGAGCACTTCCACAATTCTCAAAAGTTGTCTGCAGAGCATTTTCAACAGCAGTTGGCAAAGAAATGCCCAGGCCTTCTCCCTGGGATAAGCATGGCAGGCATCAAGCACAGCATGGAGATGACCAGGATGATCCCAGGATCTGAATGAACATTTCCATCTTCCGTCTAAGTATTACTGGGGATGACATTCCAAAAGCAGTGCCCCACAGATGGGCCCTGGTTGGGATTTGAATTTGGGATGGTCCATAATGTCATGAAGGGAGATGTCAATTTAAATGTCAACACAGGATCCAACTCTCAGATGATACCTTAAAAGATGAGAGGCTTGGTGTGACCTGGAGAGATGATGAATTACACTCAGGTGGCTCCAAGATGCTGCCTTCTTAGCAGAAGATGGTTTCCCTGCCATCTGGTGAGCACCCTCAGCAGGAGTAAGGCGTGGACTTCAGGCCATTCCCTCCTGTGTCTCAAGGTCCAGGAAGCAACAATTATTTGCAAAATATCAGTCAATCAGACCCATCAAAGAACTAATAGCCATCTTTGTCATAGTCACTGCTACCTGTCAGTTCTTCTAGAAACCCCATTAGCCTCAACACAGCTCCTCCAGTTTGATACAGCCAGGACAGAAGTCCATGAATAAATCCCTGGCAGGCTCCCATGTGCATTCTGCTTGTATGAATTCTTTGAAACCTCCTACTATGTGCAGTCCAGTCATCGATGCTGAACTTGGCCTTGGGGGACCTCAAGCTTCTCCAGATCCTGCTCTATGTGGTGGGCCAGACATTGGTACTTGAATTAAATAACCCCATCTTAGGATTTGCTGCAACTCTGCTCGTTGATCTGCTTCTGTGAAAAATCTAGATGTCTTCTCTCTAGCCTCCAGAGCCCTTCCTTTCCCAAACCTGCTCTCCATGATGATGTTTTGAATATCCAAGTTTGTAATATCCACTTCTCCCAGACTGTACCATCATACCATCAAGACTGCAGTTGACTTAGATGACAACTCCCCTCTAACTCTTACACCCAACCTGCCATCAATGACCCAGCAACTTTTCACTCCAACCATATGTCCTTCTTGAATGCCATGGAAATCAACATGCTTTTCAGTGGGGCCTGACTTGATTTCTTACAAACCTATCATGGGTCATGGGTCCCAGGTGTCTTCAATGACACCTCAAGGACACACATGTTTTCCCAGGGGTTCCCTCCAGTATGAATCTCTTCCATAGCAGGTACCATTTCTTTACCATGGCCTGAGTGGAGGCAGGGGAACTTTCCTTCTGCCTCCCATTGGTGTCCAAAAAGAAAACACACTTGACCATCCCAATAACCTACCTCAAAAATTCAACAGGGGTATCTCCTTGCAAGCCTGAAGGCCCTAGGGGTCTTGACTGCTTCACTATACAGAGGAATGGCGTGCTTTCTGTGTTTATGGACCCAGATCTCTAGGAGGTCATAGAATTAGAACTGGCCTTTATTACTCCATCTGAGAAGCCTAGTTCAGACACTTAAATAGTTCCCCTAAGGAGAAGTCTCAGGCCACAAACAGCAAGGGGGTCCTAAAGCTGGGTTCCTGGGTTTTTGCACAGAGTATAATAGCAAACCAGTCTTCACATGGCACTAGAATTACCTGGAATGGTGGGTCTGGAGTCACTAGAAATTCTGGCCATCCTTCCAGGTACAGGCCCATCCATGCCAGACCTTAGCCCAATGAAATCACTGACCTCTCTTAAGTAAAAGCAAAGTGTTAATAAAATGCCCACCCACCCCCCCCCCCAAAAGGAAAGGATAAAGAGAAAAAGAAATTAAGTTATGAAAAGTTGCGTATAGGGTAGGGATAGCAAGGAAATCTTTTTTTTTTTTTTTTTTAAATAACAAAGTTTAGGAACACCTGAGTGGTTCAATGGGTTGAATGTCTGACTCTTGATTTCAGTTCATGTCGTGATCCCAAGATCCTATGGTCAAACTCTGCACCGGGCTCCACACTGTGTGCAGCCTGCTTAAGATTCTCTCTTTCTCCCTTCCTCTACCCCTCTCTCCTGCTCACGCAAGCTCGCTCTCTCTTTCTCTCTCTCTCATAAATACATAAATACATACATACATAAAAAGTAAATAAATACATAAATTAAAAAAAAGAAATTTAGGACATTTGCTTTTCAGTTTAAGCACTGCTCAGCACTGTCCCCCTCTCTAAATATACAAATAGAGTTTCCTCACCCTTCGCCATCTGCTCCTTAAGTGTTTCCTTCCCTATGCCTGCCCTCCACCCTGGTCTGTTCTTCTCTTGCTGCCCGCTTCCCCCCGGCTGCTACAGTGGGCAGTATTATTTTGGGAAGATGAATCCAGCAGGAGCTTCTCTCCCCAGCACAGCGTCCTCCTGGTTTGGGGAGGCGGGATGAGGTCTGTCTTTGGGGTGCTCTGTGCCTTTTTTCTCCCTTGTGACTTTATTCACTACCTTCCTTACCCCCTCACTCTCGTTGTCTGTTCTCCTTTTCTTCAGAATTCCCAGGTGAATTTTATTAATGTAGGAGTGGAACAGATGCTAAAAGTTATCCAGGATTTTGTTTGTGTTTTCGGATTTTTGAATTTTGTGGTTACTTCTCTTTCTTCCTCCTCCCACTCACAAAGCATTCTGTGTAACTTCCATTAAATTTGTTATAAAACCACTTGCTGGGGCTGTGGCATGAGAAGAAGGAAATACACTGTTTCTTATAAGATTTTTTACTTTAAGTCTCAATCAAAAACTGACTTCCTTGAGACTCTTCCTGGTCTCCCTGGGAAGACCAAATGCCATTTTCCTTTGGAACTTGCTACTGACATCTAACACTTTCTTCTGCACCCCCTTCGCTTTTTAAAATCTTTCCTATAAGCTGAAGCTGTATGAGAGTTGGGTCTGAGTCTGATTCAACTTTGGATGCTCTGCAGTGTTTTGCATATAGATGTTCATTGAATGTTAGGCAGATGTGTAAAATTTTTTTCTTTAACCACTTTAAATTATCCCTCACATGGGGGATGGTGGAGGAAGCAACGAAAACAAGTTGGGACATGATACTCAATTTATGAAATTAGAAAAAAAAAAAAAGGAGCCCGAAAGAGGATATAACCTGAGCTATAAATAGCTTCAGAGAAACCAAGCAGCAGATAGATGACAGAGGTATTTCCAAGAGCTTACAAGGTGCTGAGGGTAAAAAGCTAGTCTTCCTAAAAAAGTGAGAGAAGATGATCAGATTGCTTCTTTAAAAATTTTTTTTAATGTTTATTTATTTTTGAGAGAGAGAGAGAGAGAGAGAGAATGAGTGGGGGAGGGGCAGAGACAGCGGGAGACACAGAATCCGAAGCAGGCTCCAGGCTCTGAGCTGTCAGCAAAGGGACTGACGTGGGGCTTGAATTTATGAATCAGGAGATCATGACATGAGCCTAAGTCAGATGCTCAACCAACTAAGCCACCTAGGCACCCTGGATTGCTTCTTAACAGTGCAGCTAGGCAATATTGGGGTTATTGTGTATCTTCATCTGTCCAGGCTGCTGTAATAAAATACCACAATAGAATAAGTGGCTTCAAGTAACATTTGTCCCTCACAGTTTTACAGGCCCAAGGTCCAACATCAAGACCCTAGGATATTTGGTGTCTGGTGCAGTTTGCTTTCTGGTTCACCAATGGCTGTCCCCTCACTGTGTCCTCACCATATGCCCTTCCTGAATGCCATGGGAAACAACATGTTTTTCAGTGGGGCCTGACTTGATGTCACATAAACCTGTCATGGGTCATGGGTATCAGGGATCTTCAATGGCACCCTGAGGACACATGGGTTTTCCCAGCGGTTCTCTCTAGTATTAATCTCTTCCGTAGCAGGTACCGTTTCTTTACAATGGCCCGAGTGGAGGCAGAGGAACTTTCCAACAGACAGAAGGGGCTGGGGTCTCTTTTATGAAAGCAATAATCCCACTCATGGACCCCATGGATCCATAGATTGGATCACCTCTCATAGATCCCACCTCCTAAAACCAGTGTCCTGAGGAGTAGGTTTCAACATATGATTTTGGGCGAGACACAAACATTCGGTCTGTAACATTGTGTGTGGTTCTGCCCTGGCTCCAAAAACCACCCACAGCCACATTAGGTCAAGTGAAAAATGAAAAGCCATGCTGATGATAGCCCTATGCTCCCAATGGATCCTCTTAAAGCTGGGGAAGCCGGGATTTAAGTATCATTCTTTTTCACACTGTTTCTCAAGAAAAGTTGGAGGTTAAAATTTTGTCAGGTTCACTGGCATTACAAAATGATTTTTTTGTGGCATCCCCAAATTATTTTCTTATTCAAAGTAGCTTATTTCTGCCAGTCCCTGTTTAGTTAAATGAGGGCTTGGAAGTACAGTTGCCTATAGAGAAGAGAAGAAGGCCTGTGTATCTCTCTGTTTCAGAAAATACAGTTACCCTTGAACAACAAGGGTTTGAACTCTGTGGGTCCACTGATAGACAGATTTCTATTTTATCAATACAGGGGGGAACTGCAAATGTATTTTCCCTCCCTTATGATTTTCTTGATAACAATTTCTTTTCTCTAGCTTACTTTAAGTATATAATATATCCTATAAAAATAGGATGAGAATATCATATACATATATATATATATATATATATATATATATATCATGCAAAATATGTGTTAATCAACTGTTTGTGTTATCAGGAAGGCTTATCGGTAGTCGTTAAGTTTTGGGGAGTCAAGAGTTATATGCATATTTTCAACTATTTTTCAAGAGTAAACTGTATTCTGAGCACATGCCTACAATTTTTTGTGGCCATCTTTTTTTTTTTAGCGTATGTTTTCTGCACTGTATTTTTATTTACATTTAAGAATGAATGTTCTGAAGACTCTTCATTTTTAAAATTTTGGGGGGGGGCACCTGGGTGGCTCAGTCTGGGCATCCAACTTCGGCTCAGGTCATGATCTCACGGATCATGGGTTCGAGTCCCGCATCAGGCTCTGTGCTGACAGCTCAGGGCCTGGAGCCTGCTTCAGATTCCGTGTCTCCCTGTCTCTCTGCTCCGCCCCTGCTCACACACACACACACACACACACACACACCCTGTCTCTTTCTCTCTCTCTCTAAAAAATAAACATTTAAAAAATTTCTAAAAATAAAATATTTTTTAAATTAAACTTGTTTAGGCATTATGATGACAGTAAACCAGAATTAATCACAGGCAAATGGATACAATAAATATGTGCTCTTAAGAAATCTCATGTCCAAGATTCTTAGCTTCTAAATGCACCAATAACGAGGAAGCCCCATGACACTGATGCTATGGGCACCAAACGCAAGTTACTGTCAGTTCACCAGAGTTTGGCCCTCTCCTGGGTCTAATGCTCTCTAGATATTCACAGGGGCACTCACCTTAAGTAAACACAACTTATGAAAATTTTAACTTGTCAAAGAGAAAAGCTGGCAGAAGGACATATCGGCTCAAGGAAGGGATCCTTTGCTCAGTCAGTACTTTAATTAAAAACTTTCTTTAGAGCACTTTCAAGTTTGAAAAACATTATTTCTCAGGAACTCTGGATTTTCTGGAAAGGTGATGTACCTGTAGTCTCTTCATTGTTCTAGCAGAGACCTTGACAATTTCAGAAGCTAGTTAGAAGTAGAATAAACAGCTAACAATCTGTGCGATGTACTGTGTGGCTCATGAGACCAGAACAAGAAACCGAAGGAAAAAAGTAACCCTTGTAGCATTGATTTGTGATGAATCCATTTGGAGCCTCAGAAAAGCTTTTTTGTTTTGCTCCTGGGGAAATCATGTTAAGCAGCCTACTCCATGTAAAGTAGTTTGGGTTTCTGTGAAGAAAGAACATATCGTTGGGTCTGGCAGAGAAGCATATTACTAGGGAAAAGTCGGATCATCAGAGAATATTGCAGCTTAAATGGTCCTTAGCATTTTCTTAATCAGTCCAAATCTTTCATATTGTAAATGCAGAAAGTGTGGTGGGCATCTTAGTTTTGTCTGCCAGGCAGGTCTTCTCTGTTCTCGTCAGCATTAAAAGATGAGCTCACTTTCAATGAAGAGCTCCAAAGGGTTATGTGGCATTATTCGCCTCATTGGTACACGTTTTTTGAGGTGGTTCCTCTGGAGGTTCTTCACTCAGGTCATACCAGGGACATGCAAGTTTGGCATGTATACTGGGTACCAGGGAAAAGCAGTTCATCATGTGAATTGAAAGAATGCTCCACGTTTATGGTCGTCATCCAATGAAGCAAGTTCTTGATTTTGTGTGTGTGTGTTTTGAATCACTTTGCTTTGGCCCAGGGTGGGGTAGAACAGAGAATGGAATTACAAATTAAGTGGCATAATCCTGCATTGACAGACGTACAAATTTAAATGTAGCTTTGGGTGTGAGTTAGTGTGTGTAACATCTGAGTCACCCGGTTCTTCTTCTTAGTTTTCTTCTTAGACTTCCTTTTATAGTCCACCCTAAAAAATGAGAGATAAAACATTCTCTGGGTTGAGATCCAGGTCTCATATTCTGATCTACAAAGATGCAGAATTGAATTTGCTGCAGTGGCATGTTATAGAGATATGTTCTATCTGGAAAATAAATAAGATATTTCTGTTAAAAATAGATACAGAGATTAGTGGTGGAGAACTCTCATTAAGTTTGTAGTCTGGGTTAATTTCATTTAAGGGTTCCAGGAGTTATGAGGCTTAGTGACAGGTTACAGAAATATTTGGAGGATAAAGAGCTCATCAAATCCAGAAAAAAATACAAGGGCTTTAAGGACTTTTCAAACACATGTGTGTGTGTGTGTGTATGTGTGTGTGCATAGACATGTATAGATATCTATGCATATGTACTTAAGAAAAAAGAATCAGTGACCAAGGTTTTAAACTTTCAGACTTGTATCTTGTCTACTTCTATGGGAGAAAAGAACGTTATTCTGAGCCACGCTCACTGAAGCAAGCAGACCAAACAGAAGGGCGCCCAGTGCTTTCTCAATGGCCATATTAAGCGCTGAGCTCCTCTGCAGGTTAAAAAGGGAGATAGCCTGTCCTGGGTACAAATTCTGTCACTCCTATCTTAGCTATTATGTGGCCTATTGAAATTATTCTACCTCACATTCCTTCCATTCCTCCATTCCTTCCACTTAAAGGGGGAGAGGATAACAGAGTGAGTATGAATTTGTTATCACAAAATGAACTTTAGAAACCATATTTAATTTTAAAAACAAACAAACAAAAAACCCAAAACCCAAAAATTGAAATCTACTCAACATCCACTCATGTTAACTGGATTTTGTGTTTCTAAAGAGTCCTGCCTACTCTGGACCTCCAAGGGCAGAGAGCCCCGCTTCAGTATCTATTTATTTACTACCAGTTCAGTAGTTATTTATGGGATCTAACACAGGGAGAGACAGTGGTTCTTAAAAGAGAGAGTCTTAGGCTTATGGGAAAAAAATTGAGCTTGACATGATTTATCCACTACCTCTGGAAAATCATTACATTTCCTTGAGTTATGATTTCTTTATGTTAGATTGTGTTATGGACCAAATGTCTCCCTTGCCTAAATTCCTATGTTGAAGTCCTAACTCCAGTGTGATGGTATTGAGAGCTGGGGATTCAGGTGGCAATTAAGTTTAGATGAGGTCATGAGGGTGGAGACCTAATGAATGGGATTAATATCCTTAATAAGAAGAGAAAGGGACCTCTCTCTCCTTTTCTCCCTCTCTCCACCATGGAGCGACCCAATGAAAAGGTGGCCATCTGGAAGCTCTTACCAGGAACCAAACTGGCCGGCACCTTGCTCTTGGACTGCCCAGCCTCCAGGACTGAGAAATAAATGTCTATTGTTTAAGGTACCTCATCAGTGGTGTTTTGTAGTGCCCAAGTTGACTAAGACATATGGAAATAAGAATACCAACCTATTTTATAGAGTTGTTAGGTCACAAGTGAGACATTGTATATAAAATATTTGTAAAATTTTAATCAATAAACAAATTGCAAGTACTGTGTTAGGACCTAGAAAGATGTAAAGGTGAACTAGACACAGATCTTATCCTCAAAAAGGTCATATTTTCCTCGGTGAGGTAAGACTCCCGTATACCAACTATGATAAAAAAGAAAAAGGGCCATATTCATTCATTCTTCATTTATTCATTCCTTTAACAACTATGTATTTAACATCTGCTGTGTGCCAAGTGCCAGATTTGGGGCAGCAAATATAACTCAGTAGTCACGTTCTGGGGGAGTGAAAAATTTTACACTGATTGTCAACTGCGCAGGGGGTTGGCACCCCTAATCCGTGCATTGTGCAATGGTCCACTGTATTTTATCCGATCTGCTTGTCATTTGTCTAGATCATATCTCATAACTTCCTCTCCATAGATACATATATACATATATATAGTAATTACTCAGCCCTCAAAGTCCTGTCTGCCTCATTCCAGTTTCCTGTAAACATCATAAATGGACATTGTTACTAGTCATCCCTTTCCCATCTTGGATTAATATTGTTATTATCATCCTCAGACACAGAATAGATTATAGTTAAAAACCTATACTTTAGAGTCAGACACACAAAAGTTCACATCCCAATTCAACTGCTTATTAGATTTCTGACCTTGACAATATTGCTTAGGCTTTAAGAACCGTAGTTTTGGGGTGCCTGGGTAGCTCAGCCTGTTAAGCATCCAACTCTTGATCCGGGGTCAGATTACAATCTTATGATTCATGGTATTGAGCCCTGCATCAGGATTTCTGCTGACAGTGCAGAGACTGCTTGGGAGTCTCTCTTTATCTCTCTCAAAATAAATAAACTTAAAAAAAGAACCATAGTTTATTTATAAAATGGAAGCAATAATATCTAATGAGTTTTTGTGAGAATAAGAATGTTCTGAGATTTTACACACACACACACACACACACACACACACACACACAGTATTTAGCACAATACCTGACATAAAGTAAATGATCACAATAGTCATTTAAAATAGAAACAAAACAGCCCTCTCTTACCCATTGTCTCCCATGGATGTGGTATTGAAAATTTGCTCACTGATGCTGTTCTTTTGCACGTTCTTTATTAAAATATTCACAAACATCAAAATATAGAGCAAGATACACAACCTAAAAGTCAAACTATGCAAAATTCATCCAAAATAAATGGAAGTGAAAGTCTGAATGGAAGTAACAAGAATAAATATTTGTAAGTCATGACTGCATAGAAAGGCTTTCAAAGACATTAATCTATTTACTCTTTGGTAATAAGCCTGTAGCCTGAATATTACTCATCTTCCCCATTTTACAGAAACAAAAATATGACTCAGATAATTTGAGAGATTTTAGCTAAAATCATCCAGCTTGTTGAGTGGCAGGCGTGGAGCTCATGTTCAGGTCTTGTAATTCCAAGTCCCTGGGGGTGGTTACTGGTGCCCAAGAAATCCTTGCAAGGCTAGAGTAACTTCCAAGTGATTAACCATGTTGGTTGCATTATGAGCCTCCCTTCTACTTGTTGATTATGAGGATTATTAAAGAAAGTTACCTAAGCTTATTCATAAGGTATCAAGCATTCTTGCTTATGTGACAACTACTAAGTGTACAAGGCTTCCTTTCGAATGGATTCCAGAGGAGCTAGAATGTAATAGCCTTGGTGGAAAGTAAGGTGTCTGCCTTGGGTGGGCTCCTTTGATCACTTATCTGGTGTTCCGCAAGGATGGTGACCATACCTTACTCCAGGTGCCAGTACAGAGCCTGGGACACAGGAGGTACCGGGTGGGGTCTGAGGACCAGGTCCTTGGGCACTATGACTCATATCAGCATCACCAGTTTTTTAAGCTCTGCTTTTCCTGTGTGAATGGAGCAGACATCAGCTGTCTTGAGAAAACATGGCACATGTTCATTTTTCATTTTTGATTCTGAATCCAAGCCACCGACCTGGACAATGAGATGACAGAGCCTTCCAACCTCTACATCTCCCATCAGTTCTCCTCTCTTTCTGGTCCCTTTTCAGAGAAAGCTTCTTCTGTAGAAGCCTGAGCCAGGGCTATGGGCCCTGTTTGCCTCAATAGGGAAAATAATTTTAAAATCAGGATATTAAATCACCTTCTATTTTGAGTCTCTTGGATATCAGTCTGTTAGGCTTCAACCTTCCGCATGGAGGAGAGTATCCCTGACTGGCAGGGCGGTGCGGTGGCATTAGCACCAGCTTGGAAAGGATCTGTACTAGGTCGAAATATCTGTGCTATTGCAGAACAGTGGCTGAATTTATTGACCAGTTGCCATACTGATCACTTTCCACACATCGCTCTGCTTAATCCTTGATGAAGTATTCTGATGATTATTCCTGTTTTCCAGATGGGGAAGTTGGAGGAGAAAGGTGAAGTGACTTATCTAAGGTCACAGAGAGTAAATGGCAGATCTGGGATGAAACAAAGCAGTTGGACTTCACAGTTCACACTCTTAACCACATGACCTTGGGCAACAGAATGACCCTCTCAGCTCCGCCATTTCTTACCAGGAAAGTGAACAGAGGAACAATTACATCATTACATTGTTAGGAAAAGTCATTGGGATACTAGATGAAAAGTGCCTGACACTTAATAGGCTCTTAGAATGTATCTGTTGCTGGGGCGCCTGGGTGGCTCAGTCAGTTAAGCATCCAACTTCGGCTCAGGTCATGTTATAATGCTTCGTGGGTTCGAGCCCCGTGTCCGGCTCTGTACTGACAGCTCCAAGCCTGGAGCCGGCTTCATGTTCTGTATCTCCCTCTCTGACTGCCCCTCCCCCACTTTCTTTCCCTCTCAATCTCTCTCTCACTCCCTCTCAAAAATAAATATTTAAATAAGCTAAAAATAATCTGTTTAGAATATGTCTGTTCTCTCCTTTCCCTCACATAACCTGATTGATGAGTATTACGTCTTGAGCAATCCTTTAGAAATATAAAGCTAAAAATTAATCCAAACCATGCCAGAGCCAATGACAATAAAGTCGATTTATTCAGACTTATTATTTTGTTTCATTAAAAGACCTGTCTCCAGTGTCCTTGTCAGACCCACAGAGCCAACCCAAACTGAAAACACACGGAGTGATTGCAAACTCATTATTGAAACACAACAGACACTTCAAGAATCAGGAAGCTCCTTTTTTAAAGTGATTTGCTTCTTAGCCAAAGCAGACATGGTCAAATAATACAGCAGTGCAGCTGTGGCCTTCAGGGCGCACAGTGGGTCTTCATGCTCTGGAGCCAGTGGAAAGTGAGGGTGCACTTGCCAGCTGGCCCCGACACTCTCAGGACAAGATATGCATGGCCTTGCCTTCCAAGTTGAGAGCAATTGCTGGCAGTACACTGTGAGCTTGTCAAGTTAAGGGAATTTTTTTTTTTAAAGGCCCATCACTGTTTTTCTTTCTTTAAATGGTAGCCACTGAAAAGTTATGCAAACACCTCAGCTGTGGAATATTTAATCTGACACTTGGCGTGGCTCCCTTGTTGATCCAAGATGTGAAGTATGTAGTATATGCCTTGGAGTTGTTTCATTGCTTACTCAAAAAAGATGAGCCATTTACTCATCTGAATTAGTCTTTTCTTCACTTTTAATGGGGTCCCTACCTGGATCCATCCTTGGTTCTCCAATAGTAAGGTGACAAGTAGGGACCACAAGGCCATAAGATGAATAGCTCATTTAAGCAGGTGGGTGGTTTTAATACTCCCCCCCACCTTTTTTTGGCCCTGCTGAAAGCTGTAGGAATCCCTGTGGTTGTGGTTCTCTGAAGGTTTGGCAGCCTCCGTGGCTCTGGTGTCTCATTGCCAGAACTGTCCTCTCATTTTACTTGTCATTGGGCTTTTAGTAAGTGGAGAAGGAGCATCTTGCTGGGGTCTTCCCCCCGTTCACATTGGACATGTGTCCTGGCTACATGTGCTCCTTCTCTCCATTGGGGAAGTTTGCTCACCCTTCTTCTTCTGAAACTGTCTCACCGAGAGATTTGTTTACCTGAAAGGGGAATCTCCTGCGGTTCTCTCTCTCTTTTTTTCTAAACGTTTATTTATTTGTTTGTTTATTTATTTATTTATTTATTTATTTATTTATTTTTGAATAAGGAGAGACTGAATGGGGGAGGGGCAGAGAGAGAGGGAGACGCAGAATCCGAAGCAGGCTCCAGGCTCTGAGCTGTCAGCCCAGAGCCCGACATGGGGTTCAAAGTTAACAAGCCTTGAGATCATGACCTGAGCCAAAGTCGGGCACTTAACCGACTGAGCCACCCAGGGGCCCCTATTGTGGGTTCTCTTTGAATACCAGTCATATGGCTTCTGATCCCCAGCAGGTAAGGAGTACATTGCCACCCCTCAGAAAACACATTGGTTGCAAGAAAAAAAAAAAAAAGAACTGAGTTAGTGGGCAGTTCACATTTCTTACCAAGGGCAGGGAAAAATGCATTCCTGGCCAACATTCCAAAGGCAAGGAGAACTTTCCAAATGTTCCAAAGCTGAAGAGTTCTAACAGTTGCTTAGTGGAAACAAACACAATTCCAAAAGTCCCATCCTTCCTGCCGCTGGGTCAGTAAGGCTGAAAAGCACTAGAAATCATAGGAAAATGCAGACATTTCTTCATTCCTCTCCACATCAGTGCTCGTTTGTTACAACACCAATGTAAACATCAGGTTGCTGTCACTCAGCCCAGGTGATGGCATAATTCTGCTTCAGAGAAATACTGAAACAGCGCTGATCCTTTAAAAAGTGATGAGTGCTAGATCTCAAGTACTAGACTCACAACTAAATAGCATATAGCGTGAGACCGAACTATTTACTCTGTGAAAAAATATAGATTAATCTCCCCCAAAATAATACTGAATAAAGGAAACTGAAGATAAAAATAAAAGCTATATCATTCTATTTATATAAAATATGAGGGGCTCCTGTGTGGCTCAGTCAGTCAAGTGTCTGACTTCGGCTCAGGTCATGATCTCACAGTTCATGAGTTCAAGCCCCACATCGTGCTCACTGATGTCAGCCCGGAGTCTGCTTTGGATCCTCTGTCCCCCTCTCTCTCTGCCCCTCCCAGGCCTCTCTCTCTTTCTCTTTCTCAAAAGTAAGTAAACCTTTAAAAAAACAAAAGCTATATGAATTTATTTACATAAAAGTATGAGGGGTTCCTGGGTGGCTCAGTCAGTTGGGCGTCTGACTCTTGATTTCATGTCAGGTCATGATCTTGTTGGATTCTCTCCCATTCTCCCCACCCCTCCCTCGCTCACACATACGTTCTCTCTCTCACACACACAATAAATACATAACCATTAAAAAATAAGAGTATGAAATACGACAAAAGAAATCTGTGCGGCTAGAAGTCAAATAGTGGTTAATCAATGGTGGGGGTCAGGAGAGGGATGTGATTCCCGGGTGGATGCGTTAGTGGGAACTTCTGTGGGTGTGGATATTTTGTTTCTTGACTCGCATGCATTTCAGAAAGTGTGCTTCATTAGTCATTTGATGACAATTGACCAAATTTTACACTTACGATATGCATAATTAAAATGCTTTTTAAACGTTGAAGTAAAATTAAGGACAGCAGTCCTTGAAGATGTGGAAGATTCAATGCATAGATGCTATGGAAGGGATGCCTCATTTAGAAGGGGGCTAGAAATACTGAACAATGTTGGGGCCTTCACTAAAAAAATTTTAAATAAGTATTTATGTTAAAATTGTAATAGTAATACTAAATATATAATACACTCCACTGCTTCAAAGTCAGCAGAAGTAAGAAAAAAATAAGATTAAAGAAAATTTCATCAAGTTAATAGAAGATAGGCAAGATGTGAAATAGGAGATAAAATGCACAGTAAACAGAAACATTAAAAAGGGATAAAAGTCGCTCCAAATATATCATTCTTTACAGTAAAATATGAATGAATTAAATTCGCTGTTTAAAAGACACAGATTATAAAATGAGATTAAAAGATCCCCAGTCCAGATCTTGTTCCAAAATACCATTCTCTAATAAAAGCAACCTTGGCTACTTGGAGATGTGCTTGATTTCGAGTTAGTGGGACATTTAAAAAAAATACCTATAAGTTCATGATGGTAAACAAAAATAATTGAATGAATAAATAAGGATGAGGAAAGAATTACTCTTCCTTACAGAAAATTTCAATTAATAAGTGTAGAAGGAACAAGGAAAAGAGAAAATACCATAGAACACCATAATAATTGCTGTAGGCAAGATCCACAAATAATTGCTAAAATTAGTGGGTAAAAGTTTAAGAGAAACAGGATATTGCATAACTTCAAAGTATCATCCGTTCCCAAAATACAGTGAAGGAACCTGGCAGATAAATACCTTAATCAGATGATTCCAGTCAACATCCTCAATAGTAAGACATATCAATATCATTTAAACCCTGATATGATGCATTGAGAAGGGCAAATCTTTCTGGTATTCCTCCCAAGAAGCATAATAAAGTTAATCCAATCCTGAGAAAATGTCAGACAAACCCAAATGGAGGGACATTTGACCAGATGCCTGACTAGTAGTCTTGCAAAAGTATTAAGTTCATAAAAGATAAGGAGCAAACCAAGGAACTATCACAAACTTGAAGAAACATGACACCGAAGTGTCATGATCAGGATCCTGAATTGGATACTAGAACAGACCTAGTTAGAGAAAAAACAAAAACAAAAACAAAAAAAAACAAAAACAAAAACAAACCCTGGTAAAATCTAAATGATATCTAACAGCATTGCACACAATGTTAATTTTTTATTTTTCTAAAGTTTTCATGGTCATATAAAATGTCAACATTAGGAGGAGATGAATAAAGGGTCTATGGGTATTCCGTACTATCTCTGTAACTATTCTCTAAGTCTAAAATCATCTCAAAATATTTTTTTTTAATCAGACTTAAATTGTAGAGATTTCAGGAGCTTTTGAATTTCTCCATTATAACTGAAGTGCAAGAAAATACATCTGACAGATTATTTCATTTTCTTTAACAAGAGGGAAACAAATTTAAGATACCATAGGTTGTGGCCAGCTGGGAGAAATGGGAGAGACGGAAGCATGCAGTGATGTTGTACCATGAGATAAGGATACACATCATTACAGTGTTCTGGGGGAGTTAATGTCCTGAGGGATCTATTCAAAATAGATTTCTTTTTTAAATATTCATGGTTTTTGATCTCTGAAAATCCACTTCTAAGAGTATGTTTTAAGAAAATAATTGGACAAAAGTACAAATATCATCTACCAGGGTGTTTCTTTTTTCAATGGTATTTACAGCTAAGGCAATGTTGGCTTTTATTTCTTGTTCCTTTCAATTCTGGATGTGATTCTGGAGTTAGGATACCAAATTGCCCTTCTTAAGATGAAGACCTGACATAGCTCCACAGATCAGAAGATAACTCATACATAGTGTATCCCCTATTTTTGTGCATGTGGGTTAGTATTAGTTGTTTACTCTCAAAATATTAATTGTTGACATTAATGAGCAACAGATGGGAGAGACGTAGGAGTAGCCTGAGCCAGTGGTCCTCCAACTTGAGCGTATGTCAGAATCACTTGGAGGTCTTGTTAAAGCACAGATTGCTGAGACACATGCCCAGAGTTTCAGGTTTAGAGGATCCAAGAATTTATTCCCAAGTGTTACTGATGTTGATAGCCCAAGGACCACATTTTGTGAACTACTGCTCTCAGGGAAGCCTCCTGAGTCGTTTTCTTTCTTCATGGAGTAATTGACCAGAGAGAAATCAGAAAGAGACTGAAGGGAAAAAGCCATTTCTGCTCTGACATGCTGCCTTTCTTTTACTTTCAGAGGGACATTTAGAGCATCCACTCAACATATGTGCTCTGAACCCTCACTGTAACAACTTCCTCTTGCTATATAAGAACAAAGAGTAAAAAAGAAAATAAACAAAACCACTTGGGCCTGAACCAAGTTCTCCTTGCAGCTCATCTAATGGGATCTAGTTACCAAAGTCCCAGTATCTTTCCAAAAAACACACAAGCACACTTAACTCTCTCTACTACGTTGACACGAAAGTCATCCTTCTAAGCAGGACTCTGCCCTTCACTTTAGTGAAGACGCTAAAATCTTCAATCTCTTGGGCTACACTTTTCCCTCAGTCTCCGTACATACAGGCTTCTTATCAAAAGGAAAAGAGAAACAATGATAATGGACTTCTAACATAACCACTTTGAGAAAAGATACAAAGAAAGAAGCATTTGGCACTTAGGCCAAAATGTGACAAGGTCATGGTCTGATCACCTCCGTCCTTAGGGAAGATTGGGAATTGAGTCTTTCTGGTTGATCCGTTGCCAGAGAACACATCAGCAGTTAGAGCTGATGACTACACTTCATGGTCTAACTTCGCATTTCATTAAATTACAAAATGTAATTCAATATAACTGAGGTAATGAGGCTTAATGTGTTGGCTTGGTACACACTAAAAGTCTCAAATCACTGGCAACCATAATTCAGCTACTTGGTTGTCTCACCTACCATCCTGGCCAGGTCCCATCTAACTTAGGAACCTTTTTGTTCTCTTTTATATACCACAACACTGATTTTATTTCTTTAAATGCATCGTAAGTTTCCAACACTATATTTGCTCTAACAATTTTTAATCAGAAAAATCGCCACCAGTTCTTCCATATTCAGTTTTTTTCCTTTTACCTTTATCAAATAGCTTGGTAGTTAAGAACATAGTCTCAGAACCTTAGGGTTCAAATTCCGGCCTTGCCATTTTTTTTTTTTAATTTTTTTTTCAACGTTTATTTATTTTTGGGACAGAGAGAGACAGAGCATGAACGGGGGAGGGGCAGAGAGAGAGGGAGACACAGAATCAGAAACAGGCTCCAGGCTCCGAGCCATCAGCCCAGAGCCTGACGCGGGGCTCGACCTCCCGGACCGCGAGATCGTGACCTGGCTGAAGTCAGACGCTTAACCGACTGCGCCACCCAGGCGCCCCCCGGCCTTGCCAGTTTTAGCAGCGTGACTGTGGGGAAGTCACTTACATTGTGGGTGAGGCTTATTTTCCTCAACTGTGAAGTTTTCTCAGATAAATTAATTAATATAGGCCAAATACTTAGAACTGTATCTGGAATTTGGCTTATACTTAAGAAATGTTAGCCCTTATTAAATATTAATTCCTTTGATGTTTTGGTAGCAATTTCTGGGACAATCCTATTTAGGGACCTGTTCCCCTAAATTAATACAACCTCATTTCCTAAATAAGTGGATACCTGTAGCCCTTAAATAAAAGCTGACTGACACAAGATGATTATAACATGGAAGCTTAAATTTAGCTTCCAACATTATTTTTGTTGGAGTGTAAAAATGGAAAATCTTTTAGTATTAAGTATTGAATAATTCATGGGTGACTTATGTGTCAGGAGCAGTCTGTGGATAGCCGACCTGAAAGGTACCAGTATAGTTGGGCCTGCTGAGACTTGCCTGCCTGAGGAGTTGCTGGCACTGTCCTGGGCTGACTCAATAGGGCCTTATTTCCTTGGGGCCCTGTAGGCTCACAAAAGATTCCCACCCACCACTTCTGCAAGATCAGCAGCCTTATGTGTGGCCAGAGAGGTCAAGGCGGGTAAAGACCTGGCCGTGTAGAAAAAAGAACTCTGGGGACCAAAAACTGGTGTTTCATTAAACTGAGGTATCAGTATGGATTCATGCAGATAAATATTAAATATTTGGTTGCCAGCCACTGTGATAGATTTTAAGTTTGATGACAGGCAGTGAGTGATGAACAGTTTTCAACAATGCATGAGAGCAAGTCCCTAACTAAAAAGAAGGTTTATTTATGCATTTTCTAACTCTTTTGGCATATAATTATTATATAACACTGTGTAAGTTTAAGGTGTACAGCTTGTTAATTTTATATACTTATATATTGGAAAATGATCAGCAAAATAGTGTTAGCTAACACCCCCATCATGTCACATAATTACCATTTCTTTTTTGAGGTGAGAACATTCATCGACTCTCTTAGCAACTTTCATGTGTATTGTACACTCTTATTACAATACAGTCTTATTAATTAACTATAAATCATCATGGTGCACATTAGTTCCCCAGAACTAATTCTAAAAAGAACTTTTAATTTAGAAAAGAAGATAAAAGATTTCTGTAATTATTTTTCATTCTTTATTTTCACATGCAGCATCTTTTATTTTCTTTCAGCAAATTCATGGCCTGCCAATGAACAAAATTTTATAATATATACTATGTTACTATACTATTTATGTAAAACTTCTATTTTTATAGGACGTCTTCATTCCTTTGCTAAGGAAAAGCAGTATCTCAGTTGTATTTTAATTACATTTTTTGATTACTAGTGAGAGTGAATATTTTATTGTCCCTTTGTAATTCTTCTTTTGTGCATTTCTTATTTAAGGTTTTTGCTCTTTTATGTGTATAGTCATCTCTCTTTCGAAGTTAAGTAACTCCATTATGTGTTACATGTTATGAGTATGGCCTTTTTTGTGTGTCCTTCATTGATAGTAGCATTGTTATTTCATATATAAAAATATATTTTTATGTTGATAATCTATTATTTTTCCTTTTGTGACTCTGCCTTTGATGTGAAGCTTATAAAAACTTTTATCATTCATCAGTATTTACTAATATATGAAAACAGGTATATGTTATTTTCTTCTTACTTTAAGGGCGCTATTGTTTTACAACACTTTTAACCTACATTAAGCATATTTTGAGGTATGATATGATGGAGAGAAAATGATTAGCTTTTCAATTAGTCAATCAACATGATACCCTTTATTGAATAATATTACATGTTAATATTCTCAAAGATAATTTTTTCTAGAAAATTACATATTTTATTACTTATTTTCCTTACACATTTTTGTAATTCTGTTCCTTTGTTTTTTGGCTCCATATTGATGGTAAATTTGTAATGCTTACTTTATAGAAAAAAAAAACAATAATTCAGTCTTTACTCATAGCATGGCTGATCACAAATTTTTTACAATTTGTTATTTATTAACAATTTTTTAAACATTTTTTTAGTTCACAGTGAATTATGATTGTGCCACATAAATTTTTAGGTTTATAGTCACATTTTGTAAAACATTTATTAAGTTACTGTTACTGTAAGATTTCATTATATTTCAAGTTTTCTGATGCTGTTAAAAATCCTAAATATTATGAACGGATGATACTTATCACCCAGTTTATTAAGTCTGTATTAGTTTTGAATGGATCAGATATTTAAGTAGCACTTTTCTTATTCTAAAAGTAACATGAGGTCATGTCAGAATGACTTAAAAATACAGTAAAATGTCGAGAAAATTATAATTATTATGAATTATATAAACTAGAAGTAAGTATTTTAACTTTTTAAATAGGAATGATCTGATAGCTACATTTGAATTACATAGAATGGGAGGAAACTGAATTGAAATTTACAAAACTGTTAAACTTCAGCCCAAATTCTTTAAAACTAGATAGAACAAAGCGCAAGCTGTTGCAGTCTAAAAATTCTCCCAAATTGAAAAGATAAAAATCATTAAGATATGGGGGTTATTGTATTTTTTCACCTGCATGCCTCTTACACAAGAATAAGTTTAAATTTTCCAGAAGGTAAAATCAGCCAGAAAGTGTTTGGAAAGAAAGGAATCCACTCAGCTTCACAAAATCTCCCTTGCAATATGGAGGTCCATTTATTGACCCCAAGTTAAGAAAGTCTCCTCATCACATTCTGATAGTTTTGTGGTGCAGAACAAGGATTGTGGCATCACATGATGTTGCTTTCTCATCTCATTTCTGCCTCTGTTGGTGTATTTTTTTTTTTTGGTTGTGTATATTTTTAAAAAATACCTCAAATGGGAATTTGGGAGCATTTTCATTTCTCTCTATGGCTCAAACAGTTTTATTTACTGTAGTCTGCTGGGGACAAGGACCATTCTCTGTTTTTTTTCCAATTAATACATCTTTTCTGGGCACTTACTTTCTGCCTAGAACTATGACAGGCACTCTTCTGGGTGAGTGATCCCTGGAGACTGTTGGCAGCAGGCAAAGTAAAGATCTCCACCCTTTGTGCCTGTTCCCATAGGCCCATCCCCATGCTGTTTTTCCATACCTTCTTCTTCCTTATCTTTCAGTATTGCTCCTTCCATATCCCTGAACAACCAGTGAAACCATTCACTGGTGCCCAAGAATCCACATCTGTTTTTTTCCTCAACTTTTTCTCTTCCTACACAGTCAATGGCTAGATGCATTGCCCCAAACTCCACCCATTAGCAGGATTTTTCTTCACTGCCCTTTTTCTGGACCATTGTTGAGTAAGACTATAGTACAGTAAGAGTCCATTTGCAGTGGGTCCCTACATTCTATACTGACTTCTCTGTGAATCATTTGTCTGTTTTTCCCTGCTTCATCTGGTGTGAAGGACTCCCATGCAGGTGCAGATGTGGGCTGAGGGAGAGAAGGCTATGAAATACTGTTTGGTGACATGGTAATTTTGGCTGCTTGATTGTATAGCCTACTCGTGTCTCTGGTCTTGCACATTTCTGATCCTGGATGCACCACATCCAACTTTAGATGGGTGCTATAGTGACTTTATGACCGGTGGCTTTGTGGACAGAACCCAGCTGTAACGGACAGCTGTGGCTTCATGGTCACTCATAGCCCAGGTCAGAAGCGACTAGGCCTAGTACTGTACTTTGAATGGTATGTGTATGGTTCTAGACTTCAGATGGCATGACCTTGCTCCAGAACTATAGCATTGTACACTTGTGATTTTTCTGAAAGGGATGGCTGTAAGTGCCACGGAACATATCCTTTTGCCACAGATGCCTGAATACCCTCATGTCTGTGGATTTTATTTTACAGCATTAATTATGCCATGGCTTGTATTTGCTGATTTGGGTTCCACCTAAAGCTCTCAGCCTTGTGTTACTCACTAAATGAATTAGAGCAGTATTCCCAGGTGTGAAATATGCTGCCTCTAGAACCCATGCTTCTTTACTTAGTGGGAAGAGGGGAAAGGGGCAATAATCTGTCCTTTGCTCTAGAGGAATATCTAAGCATGCTCTGGACTAGAAGAAAATCTCACTGGATTCTTAAAAACCCCACTGATGTGGAGGGAACGCAGATCTTCATAGACTTTATCTCTTACACTCAGGAGCAAAAGTGTTTTACAATGGCCATCAAATCCAATGCCATTGTGATATTCTGTGGAATGTCCAGATATTTATGGTCCCTTCATGCCACATTATGATAGAGTTTGGAGACTCGATAGAGCCTTGGGGCAAGACCTTAAATATTGTCCTTATTGTCTGAAAGGGAATTGCTTCTGATCCTTCTTGATAGGGATGAAAAAGAATGCATCTACCTGACTGTGTTCCTGAGATCAAATGTTGATCTATTGGAGTCAAAATACCAAATCTATCTATTGGAGTCAAAATACCAACTGGGGCTAATGCTTGGTTGAGTTAGTGGAAGTCTAGCTTTATCTGCTAGGATCCTCCGGCTTTTTGTAGTGGCCAGACTGGTGAATTAAATGGATATAAGAAGGTGACCACCACACTAGGTGTGTAGGGTAACACCAACTACTGACATTCTATTCATGATACAAAACTCTTTTTGATTTACTCTCTTGAGTAGAGGAAGGACCAGGCAGTTTCCTAAATTTCTACTTTGCCTTCCCCGTTATAATAGGTACTTCACCATAGGCCAAGGAATCAATATAGGGTTTCTGCTAACTCCTACATTTTCTGAATGGAGAAATGACCACTAACTGGATCTTTTGTGAACCAGACATAGGATAGGACTCCACTTACTGTCTGGCACTCAGACATCACAACTCTAACAGAGGCCATGATGATGCTTTAAGTCATTGGCTCTCAATGTTAACATAGAACCTTTGCCCAGGAGTCCCCAAAACATTTGATTATTCATTCCCCTTTCCCCAATATATGGTTACCCAAAGGGAGAGAATATTTTTCCCTTCTGATTGGAAGACTCAATCTTCTATTCTTGCTCTGTGGTGCTGCAGTTTCTTTCTTATTAGAACATGGTTTCTCTTTCTGTCAATGAGCTTGAATCTAAGATATAGGCTCAACTTTAGAAATTGATCTTTGTGAAGCAGACTGATGGGGGCTGAGAATTCAGCCTTCTCTTGAGCCCTGTTGCTCTTATCATTAAGTTCTGGGCCTGGTTCTCAGATTCTTCTGCATACAGCTAGAGAGGAGTCTCTTTCTGGGCTGCTACTAAGACCTTCGAACGTTTACATTTAATCTTGTGTTGGGGATTAGTCTTCCTCAGGATTTTGTTGTCTCTGTCCAGTACATCAGTAGGCAGAGCAGCCATCCAATTTCATAATATTGCTGATTACTATTTTTCCATTACTTCTCCAACTGTCCTCAGATATTGCACCAATAAGTACATTCTCTTTGGCTCATGTCCCATTGCACCCTTCCACCGGTGTAATTAACACTTGTACCAATACAGCATCCTAGGGGCTATTAGTACTCTACCTACCACTAGTGATGGAGTTCTTGTTGCCTCGCTGGCTGGCAGATAATCTAGTTCAAAAATTTCAATTTAGAGTCAGCCTCCTAGTACTACTGTTGATATGAATTCTTTTTTGTCTTTTTTGTCAATTCTCCAGAAAATAGACTCTGAGATAGAGATTTACATGAAGGAAGTTTACAGAGGAAATGAGAGAAGCAGGGCTGTAGAAAGGAGAAGTTGACCATAACGTGATTGCATTAGAGGGCTAAGCTGGTCTCACTGGCATCTTTGGCACTCTGATGGTGCTTCAGAGATTTCCCAAATCAAGGCGAGGAGGCTCCGGAACCAGTTATTGGATGTCGACTACCTTTAGGGAGGGTGTGTTAACTTGGGTGAGGCAGCTTCCTTTGTCCACAAATACCAACCTGATACCCAGCTGTGAGCCATCAGTAGCCAGCAATTGTGGCAGCTGAAGAAATGAATTCCTTGGTCCTGAAAGGGGCATCTGAGTGGTATATGACAGTATTCACCATATCCAGGTATAAAGATCCCAATGAATGCTATGGCAACTTTACTCCTCTGTTGAATTTTAAGACTGGAAAACTTACTGAAAACAATCAGGCAAAGACAAATAACCTGAAATATAATGACACAGGAAAATATCCTGCTGGGGCAATGTAAGCAAAATCTTTGTTCAGAGATAGATCAGATTTCTTCTGGTTTATGTAAGAATTAACCTGGACTTTTGAAAAAAGGAAGTATGTTTTTGAAACATTAAATAAACTATCTACAGTCTGTGAGGGTTAAGGCTACCAGGGATGGCTAGAGCTTTTTTTGGGTAAGTGTACACCCCTACAATTTTTCTCCAGGCAGAAGTTCCAATTGTATTTGCCAAAGATAACATGAAGTTTCTATAAAGGATGAAGTCTTCATTTTCCTTCACTCTTGCTTTCCCTTCTCCCCCTTCCATAAGCATTTATTTCTGTGTGAGTCTGTTAAGATGCTGTCAGTTTCCCTAGCACATTATAATCCACAAAAGATTGGGTTGTGGTTTCTTTTTTCCTGTGGTGGACGCAAAAAATTAAGAGCACATCAAGAAACTATACGGAAACAGATGGTTAGGGAATTGGAGAATTTAGATTCTTGTAACATTGCAACACTTTACAAAGTCTGGGGAACATGATATGCCAACCATAGGGAGAGGTCCCTATCAAGTATTCAGCAACAAACCTGTGTGTCCACCAAAATGTTAGTTGGATATTTCTTTGGCTAAGGTCTGGAAGATTTGAGGGAAGAATCAGAATTGTGTGATCTCCATGGCTTTAATAAGAAAAGCCTCTGAGATACTAATTGAATGCAGAAATAATTAAAATCCTACAGACACACACATTGTGCTAATAAGAAAATACCTAGATGTAGTACTTGAGAGAGTCATTTACACATGCACACACACACATGCACACACTCACAAATAGATGCATACATACTCATACATTCCAGGTGTGACAGAGGGATTGAAAGATCAGCCAATGACACTCTAAAAACTCTAAACTGTGTTTGAAGTTAGAAAATGAAAATAATTACCATTCTTTTCATAAGGAAATGTCCTCAGTCTCTGACAGCATAGATCTCAGTATCAAAGTAACTTGGCCTTCATTATGTAAAGGATATTAGAATACTCATCTAAGACAGTAAGTCAGGGGTTGTAAACTGTCATTTTTAAATTAAGTCTTAGTTTTAAATTAAGTCTGATATATTTTTTTGGTCTCTAGCATCTATTTTATTAATTTCTGAAAAAATCAGAAGCCCTACCAACACCAGGCTTATCTATGTGGCACATGGACTCATCATTTCCTTTCAACCCTCTCCTGTGTGTTCTTGCCATTCCATTTAGGGACTTGAATGTGCAACACTAGGGAAAAAAAACATCACATCACAGTGGCTACTAAGGCAGTTTATAGTAAATGGAAGTTATAAGAGGTTAAGGACAAGTTATGCTGTTGCTTATGTAACCCTAAAGATATGACCAAGAAAAATAAACTGAATGAAAATCTTGTTGTACAAGGTCTCTTATGTAAAGCAACTATGTGACCAATCACCCATACAAATTAGATGATATATTCAGCCAAAGAAAGACAATGCCTTTGGAGTGCCAGGGTGGCTCAGTCTGTTAAGCATCTGACTTTGGCAGAGGTCATGATCCCGCACTTCATGGGTTCAAGCCCCACGTCAGGCTCTGTGCTGACAGCTCAGAGCCTGGAGCCTGCTTCAGATTCTGTGTCTCCTTCTCTGTCTGCCCCTCCCCTGCTTGCACTCTGTCTCTCTGTCTCCCAAAAAATAAATAGACATTAAAAAATTAAAAAAAAAGACAATGCCTTCTAGACGCTCATGTTGTAGAAGCTGTTGCTTAATGACATAAATAAGCTGTGTAACCAGCACAAAGAAAAACAACACAATTAGTATTCAGCTCTTGGTAAAGTGGTTATGATATACAAAACACTCATAAATAATTACAAACAGCCTCCTTCAAGTTGTGAGATTATTAGCTGAGGCTTGTTAACCACAAATACTGAGAGAATAGTCACTTGACAATTGTACTAGGAACACATTTATTAACTTAGAACCAATTCCAGGAACTAGTAGTGACAACCAGCATGATTAACATAAAACTAGAGGGCTGTACTTAGGAGGATGAACTTGGGAAATCTGAGCTGGGTTGGATTGTTCAGACTTCAGAGAATCCACGAGGTTAGCACATTCACAGTAGCTGCTTCTGAAGGCCTGAGTACAGTTAAGCCATTGGTGTTGTGTGTTACAGAGGTAGCATCAGGTTCCTGGCAAGCTGGCCTGGAATGAAGGAAGCAATTACCTCATGACATTTGCCACACCATATGGCAGGTGGACATTTCTCAGGGTGCCATCCAACATCACCTCGGCACAGGAACGGTTCTAGCGAGAGTCACTTGATACGTGAAGCTTACAAAGGCGTTCACATTCTCGTAGGTGATTGCATTACCCAGAGAAAAAGACAAGACTACAGCCTGAGAGCTTTGCAAGAGCCATGCCATGAGTGGACTAGAAATTAGAGGTCCAGCAAAAGTCGTAGAAACAACAGTCAATGGAGCGATATTTACCAAGCTCAGAAAGAAGTGGCTAAGGATGTAGGACCCAGGTCCAACTGGTGCTTAATATTACTTTTGTTTCTATTCTTATTTTCATCATAGTAAGCGTGATTACTATTTATCATGTACTATTATATTCCAGGGACTGTGCTTTCTTCTTTTCCTACTTTAGGCTGTCTAAGGAACATTTGCTGAAGTAAGGGTAAGTTAATTCTTCAAGCCATTTTGCAAGGATTACAGATGAGAAGTTAACCATCTTGTTCAAGCCGTGGCAAACAGGCAAAAAGTCAAATCCAGGCCTGCCTCATCCCAAATGCCTTGAATTTTACATTCTGATGGTTTGTGTGTAGGACTGAAGAAAGTGTAAAATGATAGGGCACCAGTAATCACTCAAAGAGTAGTATTGCTGTGGAAGGAGCAAGAGTATCTGAACGAGGTCAACAAGAAGGACCTAAACAATAGCCAGAGTCTTGGAAGTGACTGGAGAGGCAGTGACTTTGACAGATGGAAGCTTAGTAAGTTGAACATGCTGGACTTGGCTTAGGGCTCACCCTCAGACCCCAAACATTAAAAATCTGCTTGTCACAAGGCATACCAGTATGCAGGCTTGACATCTGCGGCTGCCGCTCTCTGTAGGATGTTCTACTTTTAGGGCTGAGAAGGTTGAGGGAGTGAATGAGAAGCTCCAATAGTATGGTTGTGGTCCCAGGTGCAGGTAGGCCCTGTACCTGCATCCCTGCATGGTGGTGACTTCAAAGTCTGAGGGTTGCATAGGGTTTTCTCTCACTGTGTGCACAGGGTGAGCTCATAAGAAGGAATAATCCAAGCAGCTACCCTTTTTATCTCTTCTCCCATCCCCACAAACCTTCATGTGAAGCCAGCTGTGAAAATTATGAGCTGGAGTGTGGGAACCCATTTGGCATTGTGTCTGTAACTCATCATGACCCTCTACCCCTTACTTGAAGAATCCTCATACAGCTCTTCCTACAGAAAACCCAGCAAGTGTGTTTCCTCTCCAGGAGTGGGGGCCCTGTCTGTCCCAGCCGGACAGCATTTTGCCTTGCCCCCATCAGTATACATCACTGAAGAATAAACAAGTTACTGTGGCAAACAGCTAGGCCGTTAGGCTGTTGGGTGCACTGGTTGATCTGTCACCAATGCCAGCTTGTTAATGTCCTACAGTGTGGGACAAACACAAGAAGAACTTGAAGCCAATGGACTTTGTTTTGCAAATCTAGCTGGTTCTCAATTATCCTGGCTAATGAGGCACGGAGACTGCCTGAGAACAAGGATAGATAAGTCTCAAGCTGAACTCAGCAAAGCATATCACCTACTGAAGGGTTACACCAAAGCCCCAGAAAAGGTATGTGTCTCTGGATATAAGTATGACACGCAGACTGGATTTTGAACTTCTATTTCTAAGTCCCACTAACGTTGAATACTAAAGTGCAGCAAAAACAGATAGACTTAACTCCCCAAAACCAAGGAAGGCTGCCAGAGAACCCAACCTAACAGATTGCTCCAGCCATATAAATAGGTCGAGTAGGACCTCCTGCATGCTTCAGGGAAAGCTCTGAGAATGTGTATGTGTGTGTGTGTGTGTGTGTGTGTGTAAACAACTAAACAGAAAGTTTTAGAAACCATGTTTTTTTAGACTCTGTTGCTGTGGTATGGGTGAGGTATTGGACTCAGATCCTTTTGATATTTGCAGTAACCCCTTTGGAAGGTGTCCTAAATTAGTCTCAACAATCCCAAATTCCATACAAGTGTTCCTAGTGTTGCAGACAAACTTGGTGTTCTGAGTCTAGAATACCAGAAAAGGAAAGGCAACATGTTTAAAACAATTCTGGATAAAATTCCAAGCATGGGAGCATTTTACCTACTTCATTAAGAAAATCTGTTGCAATTATTACCAACAAAATCAAATGTCTTCTATTAGTTCAGTCTGCTCCAGAGGAACATATATTGTTTCCAAATTACCCTGGCTTCCTCCACTCTTGTAACCTACTGTAATTTTTTCCACAAGGGTTATTAAGTATTTTTGTTTGTCTAAAGCTACCCGCATAGTGTCCCATCCAAATACTATTCTTTTGAATTTTTATTAGGGGTAGAGTATGTTGAATGATGCCTCATTGTTAGACCAGATTTATGAATCCTATTAAATAATTCAATAACAGGGGGTGGTTGGGATGAGGCCAAGGGAGGGGCGGGGCTTGGGGTGGGGAGGCAGATGTATGAAAAAGATTTCCAAATACTCATACTGGAAATGGATCATTATGGCCTTTCCCAGACAGGCAGGATTACATGCTGATTTTTGCCTTGGCGTTGCCTGAAGTGACCCTTGATAGACATCTGGGCCCTACACCCTATCACAAACTTTCTATCCCTGGACTTTAGTCCCCCTCATTTGTGTCACCATACATGCCTTTTTCTCTGCTCCATCTACTGGGGAAACTCAGGATGATCCAAGTCCCATTTTAGAGCTTTAACACTTAATCTTTTAGGTGGCATAGAATGAACTCCCAAAGCCCCAAGCAAGTCTGTCATTCTCTGATTCTTCCTCTCCTGCCTGGTCTTCCATTTTCCTTATTTTACCGTCTTCTAAACTTGGACTTGCAATACGAAAGTGGAAATGCTGCTTTTCCAATCAGAAAACCTCTGGAAGGTTATATGCATTTGAGTAGGGTAATCTGTCTAGTCCTTGCTTGTCAGTTTCTATGCTGTGGCTTTCTGAAGGTCAAAGTAGTCAGTCATAGGGAGAGTTGGCTATAAGAACAAGAACTAAAGGAGGTTTGACCTCAGAGTTTGGGAGGTGAGGCGGGACGAAAAATGTCTCTTTATGCTTTGTGATGACTATTATTTAGTGCACAGTAAAAAACTGGGCATTTAGTTTTTTGTGTCCTCTGGGTTCTCCATCTGTTTTTTTTTTTTTTTAACTACACATTATAGACCATTATTGCCTGGTGAAATAAAATGAACTTGTTGGGCCATACCCAATATTTTCAAAATAATGAAATAAAGTATGTCAGTAGTAAGGGTGTGTCTTTTCACATACACAGATAGGAAATAAGTATGGACTGGACCAAGATGTAGAATGTATTTATCTATCTACCAAGCATTGAGCTCTTTCTTTTTTTGAAGAGTCAAGGTTCTTCCACATCAAAACACATATTCAGAGACCTACAGGGGCCAGGCAGGTAACAAATTTTACTCAGGCCAGGTACCAGTCAGAACAACATAGTGGATACATAACTGGAGATGCGTGTCCCATGTAAAGACATGAACAATTCTCTATTTTAAAACAGAAAATCCACTGTGTGGGCCTAAGAGAACACATCGTCATAACAGCCCTTTATTTCAACAGTCTGCTTAGATGACATTTTCTCAGGGAAACCTTTCATAAACTAGGTGAGGCCCCCCTGTTATGTGTTATTCTAGCACCATATACTTTCCATTGAACTACATATTGCATTTTAAACTAATTATCTCAATGACTATTTGTTTGAGGATTGACTATAAAATCAGGGCCTATCTCTGGCCAGGTCACTTCTGTGGCCCCAGTTCCTCACACAGCGCCTGGCACATAATAGGCACACAATGAGTGTTTGTGGGATACATAAATAAACTCTTTTGGAGGGATGTTAAGGAATGCAAAGTCAGTAGTGCATAGTAAAAACATTCTTTTCAGAAATAATCTCACTACTTGTTAATTTGTCTGGCGAGAACATATTGAACACCTACTGGGTTTTCATTCCTATATTGTATGCTGAAGATAGACAATAGTCACTGCCCTCATGATGATTCATAATCCAACTATTCAATGTTTTCATGTCTTATTTTTCACATTTAAATATTGCCAAAGATAATCAAAGTGCCTTTTTAAAATAAAGAAAGATGCTTTCCAAAGATTTTGTAAAACATAACATCTCGTTTACTCTGCTTCTGCTTATTATCTTTATACCCACTACTGTCATTATGATGTTATTTTTCATTAATCTCTTTCCCAGTCTGATGGATTCATGGAGAAAATAACAGCAACACAATCAAAACTATGCTTCTGTAGTACTTGACAGATCAAAAGAAGAGAAAGGACTAATTTTGAATTATGAAAATATCAGTGTATTTGCCTTGAGAGTAATAGACGCTGACTCCCTTTGACCTATTAGTAAATTCACTTGGGAAGGAGTCAATAGGCATCCTGTCCAATTATAAGATTCAGCTGGCCTTTGGAATAGGAAAGAAGTGAAAGTAGAAATGGAAAATGGAAGTTTATGGCTGCCAAGAGTAGCCTGAACATGACTCCGGATGCTCCTTGGATGTTACAGAGGTGAGGAAAGGTGAAAGAAAAGCATGGTCTCTGAGCAACTGTTTCTCCTTGCCCTTAGGAAAAGAGTGTGATGGTTCATTTTCTGTGTGATTTTAGACAAGCTGCTTGAATAATCTGACTTAGTTTTCTCCTTTACAAGATAGAAATTTTAATACCTGTTTTATAGGTACTGTATTTTCAATATGTAACACAGGCACTCACCAGTATTACATAAATGAGAGCTCTAATTATTATTCTGTGATGTCCTCAAGAATACCTTAATTTCAGCTAATTTTAGTGATAAACCAAATAAATTCAGAAGGGAAATTATAAAAGATATTCTTGGGGCCCCTGGGTGGCTCAGTCGGTTAAGCGTCCGATTTCAGCTCAGGTCATGATCTCACTATTCGTGAGTATGAGCCCCACATTGGGCTCTGTGCTGACAGCTTGGAGCCTGGAGCCTACTTCAGATTCTGTGTCTCCCCCTCTCTCTGCCCCTCCCTCCCCCTCTCTCTCCCTCAAAAACAAATAAATGTTTAAAAAATTTTAAGATATTCTTACTTTGGTTTTCTATAAAACTTTTGATATTTTAAACAATTATATGATGAGAAGATATATACTTGTTGGGGAGGACTTTTTCACACTATCAATGAAAATATTTCTAAAAACCACATACAAAGCCTCAAAAAAAACCCACAAAACTGAAAGGAATGAAATTGTACAAATATGCCCCCAACTATGATAGAATAAAATTAGAAATCAAAACTCAGAGAGGAACTTGGGAGGTTCATAAAGATGTGGAAGTTAAACAGCATACTCCCAAATAACTCCTGAATCAAAAATATTAGTAGAAAATACATTAAGATGAATGAAAATGAAGGCACAAAACACAAAAGTTTATGGGATACAGTTAAGAAAGTACTTAGGTGAGAATTTTTAGCTGCAAATACCTATATTAAAAGAAAAGAAATATCTTAAATCAACAACCTAAACATCTACCTAAGACACTGGAAAAAGAAAAGCAACCTAAACCTAAAACAAGTGGATAGAAGGAAATAAGAATTATAATGGAAATCAATGAAACAGAGAATATACAAACATTAGGGGAAATCAACAAAATAAAGAGTTGGTTCTTTGAAAAGATCAATGAAATTGACATAGGTAGTTTCACCAAGAAAAACAGAATACTTAGAGAACTCAAATTACGAATATCAGAAGTGAACAAGACATTACCAACTTTACAGAAATAAAAAGGATTATAAGAGAATATTATGAACACTTATGCTAGTAAATTAGATAATTAAATGAACAAATTCCTAGAACAACACAACCACCTAAGTTGACTCAAAAAGAAAGAGACAACCTGAATAGATTTATAAGCAGGAATTAAAAACTACTCATACATACACACACACACACACACACACACACACACACATACATACACACACACACACACACCTAAATAGCTTCATTGGAGATTTCTACCAAATATTTAAAGCATTATTAGTAATTACTCACCAAATTCTTCTAAAAAAAACAGAAGAAGAGAGAATATTTCCCAAGTCATTCTGAGGTCAGTATTATACTAATACCAAAACTGACAAAGACATCACACAAAAAAGAAATATCTAGGCCATTATCTGATGTATACATATACATGTACATGTACATACACACATACACCGTACCCTAGTGGAATTTATCTCAGGAGTGTAAAGTTGGCTTAATATCCTAAAATCAGTTAATGTAATATATCAATAGAATAAAGGACAAAAACAATATGGCAATTTCAGTAGATACAGAAGCATTGGACAAAATCTAACCCCCTTTCATGATTTAAACATTCACCAAATTAGGAGAGAAGGCCATTTCCTCATCCTGATAAAGGCCCTTTATGAAAAGGCCACAGCTAACATTACACTTATTTGCAATTGACATGATCTTGTATATAGAAAATCTGAAAGAATCCACAAAAAACTTTCAGATCTAATAAACAAGTTTAGCAACTCCATAGGATATGAGATCAATATTAAAAAACAACTGTATTGATATATACTTGCAATCCAAAAATAAAATTAAGAAAACAAATCCATTTAAAATGCCATCAAAAAGAATAAAATACTTACCAATAAGTTTACCAAAAGAAGTACAAGACCTGTGTTTACATTTTTGGAATAAATTGAAAAAGACTTAAGTAAATGGAAAAATATTCTACGTCCATGAATTAGAAGAGAATATTATTAAGATGGCCGTACTCTCCACATTGGTCAACATATTCAATACAACCCCTATCAAAATCCAAGCTGGCTGCTTTGCAAAAAAATGACACACTGATCCTAAAATTCATATGAATATGCAAGGGACTCAAAATAGCCAAAGCCATCTTGGAAAAGAACTAAGTTGTGTGATTCACATTTCCTGATTTCAAAAATTACTACAAAGCAAATGTAAACAAGATAGTGTTATACCAACATAAATACAGACATACGGATCAATGGAATGGCATAGAAAATTCAGAAATAAACTCTCACATTTACAGTGAATTTTTGACCATGATTCCAAAACAGTCAAAGGAACAATGAAGAGTTTTTTCAACAAATGATGCTAGCACAACTGTCTATCCACATGCCAAAGAGTGACATTAGACCCCTACCTTACATTATATACTAAAAATTAACTCAAAATGGATCAAAAACCTAAATGTAAAGCTTAACACTATAAACCGTTAGAAGAGAACAGGGAGGTAAATTTTCATGACCTTTGTCTTGGCAATGGTTTCTTAGTTATGATACCCAAAGCAAAAATGAAAGAGACAGTAGTTAAATAAGGCTTCGCCCAACTTCAAAACTTCTGTGCTTCAAAAAACACCCTGCAAGGCAACCCACTGAATGGGAGAAAATATGTGTAATCATATATACAAAGAGCTATCACAACTCAATAATACAAAGATTAATACATGGGCAAAACTGTATAGACATTTATTCAAAGATATATGCACATGGCTGACAAATACATGGAAAGATGCTCAACATCATGACTCTTCAGTGAAATACAAATCAAACTATGAGATACTACTTAACACCCACTAGCATGGCTATAATCACAAAGACAGATAATAGCAAGTATTGGGAAGGATGTGGAAAAACTGGAATCCTCAGACACTGTTGGTGGGATTCTAAAATAGTGCAGCTATTTTGGAAAACATTCTGACAATTTCTTGAAAGTTAAACCATAGAGTTACTTTATGGCCCAGCATTTCTACTCCTGGGTGTATACCCCAGAGAAATGAAACCATATGGTTACACAAAACCTTGTGCACAAACGTTCATAGGCACACTATTCATAATATCCCAAAGGTGTAAACATCCCAAATATCCACCAAATAATGAGTGGATAAATACACTCTAGTGTATCCATATCCACACAAGGGAATAGTATTTAGTCATAAAAAGAAGGAAATATTAATACAGGCAACAATGTGAATGAAACTTGAAAACATTCCAAGTGAAAGATTTCAGATATGAAAGTCCACAAATTGTATAATTCCATTTATATGAAATGTCCAGAATCGGCAATTTCATAGAAACAAAAGTAGATAATGGTTTCCTAAGTCTGAAAAGGACAGGAGGATTGAGAAGTGATAACTAAAGATATGAGGTCCCTATTTAGGGTATTGAAAATGTTCTAAAGTTGTGGTAATGACTGCACTATATACTAAAACCCCTGAATTATATACTTTAAAGGGTGAATTGTATAGTGTATGAATTGCATATCAATAAGCATGTTACCAAAAACATTTTTTTAAATGTTTTAATGTTTACTTATTTTTGAGAGAGAGAGAGAGAGAGAGAGAGAGAGAGAGAGAAACAGAGCACTAGTTAGGGAGGGGCAGAGAGAGAGAGGGAAACATAGAATCAAAGCAGGTTCCAGGCTCTGAGCTGTCAGCACAGAGCCTGATGCAGGGCTTGAACTCACGAGCCATGAGATCATGACCTGAGCCAAAGTTGGACACTTAACCAGCTGAGACACCCAGCCTTGCTCCCAAGTAATTTTTTTAAACCCTCATATATCCTTCTCCAAATTCTGGATGTCTATCCTGGAGAAAACACATATGTTCTCTTTGAGTTGAGTACAGACTATTAATTTAAAAACTGTTTAAGTCCATTAATGGGAAGCTTAAATAATTTATAGTAAATTTATACCATGGGATATTACAGTGTCATTAAAGAATGAGATATATCTTTTTTTTTTAATTTTATTTTTCAGAGAGAGAGTACACACACACAAGTGGAGGAGGGGCAGAGGGAGAGGGAGTGGGAAAATCCCAAGCAGGCTCCACACTCAGTGTAGATAGAGCCTGATGCGCGGCTCAGTCTCACAATGGGGGATCATGACCTGAGCCAAAATCAAGAGTCAGATGCTTAACCAACTGAACCACCCAGGCTCCCCTAGAATGAGATAGAAATTTTTCTATATTAACACAATTACATCTTTTACACACTTTTAAGTCCCATTCATAAAAAAACCCTGTTTTTACACACATATATGCATGTAAATACACAAAGGACATACAAGTGTATGTCAAACGATTAACAGTAATTTCTTCAGCAGTGAGGAGGTCCGTAGGTGGATGGGAAGTAGAACAGGGAAAGTTGGGTGGGGAAACTTCCACATTTCCCTCGATAAACTTTTGTATTGTTTTCACCTTTCCAACAACAAAGTGTTTCTGTATCACCAGTATAAAATAAAAACAAATAGAAAGCTACATAAAATGGATATAACTCATGAACCAAGTCCCAAGGCACTTTATACCATCAAATTGTTGCTGAGGGGAGTAAACTAAGGTATCGTTCCAGAACTGGCAATTACTCTTAGTGACGCAGAGTTTTATTCTATGTGACATTAATTTTGGTAGAACAAGGGAGATGGCATGCTTTGACAAGAGTTCTGTCTGGTTCATGGTCAGGCCTGTGTGGTTACTATTCCCTCTGACTAGAGTATTCTTCCTACAAATATCCACACGCAGTCCTCCCCACTCTTTTACGCCTTTGCGCAAATAGCTTCTTCTCAGCCATTCTTATTGGCCCATTGCACTTGAACTTCAACACTCACCCCCCACCCCATTAGCCCAGCCCCCTTCTTGCTTTATTTTTCTCAACAGCACCTTCAGCCCTCAGACACCCTGTAGCTTTTACTTACTTGTCTAATGTCCATCTCCTCTCACTACAAGTTAAGTCTATGAAGGTAGGAACGTTTATCAAATGTTTTACAGCTGTAATCCAGGATTTAGAATGATATCTGGCACATGATATGTGTTCAATAAATTTTTGCTGACTCACTGGAAGAACCATATATATATATATATATATATATATGTATATATATATATGAATATAATTATTATATATAGTTCTCTCTATATATTACATACATAGAATAAACAAATATTATATATATATTTCAATAATGGCATTTGAATTGAGGAGATGGTGATTGTGGGGGCTACTGGCATAGCTGGGATGGAAAAGGGTTGCCTCTCTGAAGACTTATTGTCAAATACTGCCCATTGAGTGAAATAATTTAAAAACTAAACATGGTTGACAACAATACTGTTTCCAGATTTTCTGCAATTGGCCAAAACCCTTGCTCTCACTCATGCGCTAGTCATCACTGAGACTCACAAAGGGGAACGACATAAGAGCAGAAATGACATTTCCTTTTCTCCCCACTTTTAGTTAAGCTGAACCAATCACAGAATCACACAAAATATCTGCACTTGGGGAAGAAGAATTCAGGGATTTCATTTTTTTTTAAAGTTTATTTTGAGAGAGAGAGAGAGACCACAAGTGGAGAAGTGGCACAGAGAGATGGAGAGAGAATCCCAAGCAGGCTCTGTACTGTCAGCCCAGAGCCTGACGCAGGGCTAGATCCCACAAACCGTGAGATCATGACCTGAGCTGAAATCAATAGTAGGATGCTTAACTGACTGAGGCACCCAGGTGTCCTGAGAGTTCAGGGATTTCAAAGATTAACTTCCACTCATCAAAGCATTGTATCCCCCATCTAAGGTTGGAGTTGCAATTAACATAACTCTACTTCTTTACGAAGCTGATTTTTCCGTCCATTCATTAATGTGTCCTTCTTAGTGAGTCAGTGAGTCCTTATTTAATTACACACTTCTTTCTCCTTCACTATTTCTGTGTATGTATGAACATGAAAATGCTTTCTTCAATTTTCAAGTCCCACAAACCAAGATACGGTATAATGATGGGGTGAGTTTTTGGACTTTGCACGTGAACATTCCAAGCTTGAAGGCAGAAGGTGTGAAGCTGTTTGTATCGTGCAGAGGCGGTTTTGCAAGACCGCGGAGAAGAAAGAGGAGATTCAGGAGGATTAGCAGCAAAAACAGCTAAAGGAAGAGCACCCATAGGTGGGATAGGAGATATTCATGGGTTGAGTTAGAAAAAAATCATTTCTTCCCCATAAATTCACAAGAATTTGATAAAAACAGGAAAGACCATGGAGATCTAGATCTAAAACCAAGAGGCACGATGTAGTCTTACATGTTTCTTTGAGATCTCCCAAGGGGCACTGAATTTGGATATTCCCCAAAGGGGTGAAGGGTAAATCTATATTGTCATTGTTTAAAACTCCCCCAGGAGATGGAATTCTCTTAGAAAGACAGGCCATTCTCATTTCAGAGAGAGCCCTAAGTTCTTCATATATCGTCTCCATCTCTCTCATCTTCATTTAGATTCCATGCCCCTTCTCGAGTGTTTGGAGTAAAGAGAAAGACTGCCTTTCTTGGGAAAACTGAAGTTTCTCAGTGTCCCGCAGCCCTGTGGTGCATCGGGGCATGGCTTCTCTCAGTGTGCCTTACACTGAGGTGCAAAACACAGTGTTCGTAAGCATTTCTAAGAACTGTTATAAAGTAAGAAGGTTATTCTGCCAAGCAGATCCTAGACGGGCTGTATTCTCCTCACTTGATCATAACACAGGACTTGTTGCCTACAGGTCTACCTATTAAGACGACAGAGCAGTGCTCCTAAAGCGGTTGGGTGGTGGAGCAGGGGGCCCCTGAGTCACCCTTCCATTAGTTCTAACAGACAGGTTTGGGAAATGAGGCTGGTTACGGTCTGGTTGGGTGGTTGCCCTGTGCTGCTCTGTCCCATCGGAATTGCTCAGAAGGAGTCTGGAGCCGCGCCTGTCTGGGTGGGGTGCAGATGGGTGCAGATCAGGAATCTGGGGTCAGAGTAGGAACAGCAGTTTCAAAAATCCTTGGTCAGCTGTGTGGAACCTCACGTCTCTTTTCGGTGCCAATGGCTTGAAGCCAAACTAGCAGATCGAGTTTGGGGAGGTGAACTGTTGTGTGGGCTTTGTTTTTCTTTTTTTTGTGTGTTGTTTTTTGTTTTTTGGGGTTTTTTGTTTTAATGTTTTGTTTTAATCCTTTGGGTTTTCTGCAAATTTGAAAATGACCCACAAGAAATCAGTATTTTTCCTTCGTACCCTATCTCTACCCATTCCTGATTTGAGCAGATTCCACGGTATCAGTTGAATGGAAGAAGGATACCATTCGTAACTCGTATTTCAATAAGCACATCTTTTTACTCATAGTACAAAGTCGTAATTCTTCCAGTAAAACAGTGATGAAATATTAACGAAGATGCAGTGATAAGATTGACACTGCTGATGGCAATACAAAGATTTCTTTTCTTCAGTCACTGAAGTGGTTTGTTATCCTACTCCTTGTCCAAGGCCTCAGGGATAATTAAAATTCTTTCACTACACGAGTGTCTCGCGGAGTGTGTTAATGAGATTGTTTTCTGATATGCAAAGATGTCCTGACATGGTTTTTAAATGCGTGCCGCACATCCCCGACCAATTATCATACAAAATGCAACTCTTTCTCTTTGTCTATCATTAGATCCTGAATAGACAGCATTAGACCCGACCGCCTAATTCTGGCTTTATTCTCGCGTCTGATTCTATAGTAATGTTGTGAGGCGCTTACTTAGCAACGGGGGTAAATGTTTGTTTTAAATGTGATTTCCTTTCTTCAGCCTCTTTGGAAATAGGCTTCAATTAAGAAGTGCGCCTTCCGTTTCTTCAGAGGAGCGAGCATGTGTTTGCACACACATACCTTGGCTTGTTCCCTCTTCCTCCCTGTGGTGATTTTGATGAGGTGAGGGTTTGTGCTGGCAAAACTCTGAAGTGTGGACAAATTGTGCCGCACTTCCATTAATGCAAGATGGAAAACGTGACTAAATATTCTGGAAAATGTAATTTATATCCGCTCGAGCTTTGTATTAGTTTGCTAGGGATGCTGTAAGAAGGTACCACAAGCTGGGTGGCTTAAACAACAGAAGTTTGTCTCGCAGTTCTGGAGGCTTTAAAGTCTGAGATCAGCGTGTTGGCAGGCTTGGCTTTTTTTCTGAGGGCTGGGAAGGAGAATCTGTTCCATTCCGCTCTCCTAGTTTCTGGTGGTTTGCTGGCACTTTGGTGTCCCTTGGCTTGTAGAAGTGGCTGCCTTCATCTTCATATGACATCCTCCCTGTATGTCTGCCTGTGTCCAAATTTCCCCATTTTAGAAGGACATCAGTCATATTGGATTACGAGCCACCCTCCTCTGGTATGATCTCATCTTATGTTAACTAATTATATCTGCAGTGACCCTATTTCCAAATAAGGTGCAACTCTCAGATACTGGGGATTAGGTTTTCACATATGAATTTGAGGGAGAGCACAGTTCAGCCCACAACAAGCTTCAAGTAAATAATAGACCATTTAACTCCATGAATTGAATTGTAAGTTCAAAATAATAGAGAAGTTGTTTTTTTAAGATGAGCATAACATTTGCTTTTCATCTCCCCGTAAGTCCCCCTAAGGCACCCTTGTGTGCCTTCCTTCACCAACCATTGGGAAGATGATTTATAACTGGCTTTAAAGGTGTTGCTGTGCACAGAAGTTTGGTGTAGCCTTTTCGAGACTAAGATACAAAAAAAAAAAAAACCTCATTGCCCAATTCTTTTCATTATAGTCACTGTTTCTTTTGCCGCTTCTGTTAATTTGGAGAGACATATGTGACTTTGTGCTTCACTAGAGGAGTACAGACTTCATGAGGGTCTGACCCGGCTCCACCCGGTTGATCCGGGTGAACAAGGTGTCTGTTCAGCGGAGCCCAGAGACCTCGTAAGGTTTGTGGATTCATGTTGTACATTAAGTTATAGGTTCAAAACTCACTGTTCATTAGCCACCTTCTAGACCCGAAAGAACGCTGCCACAGGATGCCGAGTTGGAAAAGTGGTAGGTAGTAAAATGTCATAGTACATGCCCCACACTTTAATGGAAAAAAGAAAGTTTTTAATGCTTGCTGCCTATTTTTTGTTGTTGTTCATTGGACAAAAAAAGGTGAACGCTCCTAGGCCAGAACATGATAAAATCAGGTTTCCTCATTTCCTTCAATATTAGACCATGATGACAAAATATTCTGTTACCTGTTCTCTTTATAAATAGTGGAGTTCTAACAGTCATGTACTTTAATCTCTTTTAAAGTCCCCAGCAACATATATAAGTGGTGCCCTTTGACCCAGATCCCGGTATGCATACCTCATAAATCATTTTTTTCAGACGTATGTGTTTTTACTTTTATTTTTAAATTAAATTTTTAATTCCAGTGCAGTTAACATACTATGTTATATTAGTTTCAGGTGTACAATACAGTGATTCAACAATTCTATACACCACCCTGTGCTCACCATGACGAGTGCACTCCTTAATACCCATCACCTATTTCCCCCATCCCCCACCTACCTTTCCCCTGGTAGCCATGTTTGTTCTCTCTAGTTAAGAGTCTGTTTCTTGGTTTGTGTCTCTTTTTTTTTTTTCTTTGCTCATTTATTTTGTTTCTTCAAATTCCACAAATGAGTGAAATCATATGGTATTTGCCTTTGTCTCATTTGTTTCTCTTAGCATTATACTCTCTAGCTCCATCCATGTTGTTGTAAATGGCAAGATTTCATTCTTTTTAATGACTGAATAGTATTCAATAGTGTGTGTATATATATGTATATATACATATATATACATACGCCACATCTTCTTTATCTATTCATCTTTTGGTGGACACTTGGGCTGCTTTCATAATTTGGCTATTATAAATAATGCTGCAATAAACAGAGGGGTGCATGTATCCCTTTGAATTGGTGTTTCTGTAATTTTGGGGTAAAAACCCAGTGGTATGGTTGCTGAATAGTCAGGTAGTTCTATTTTTGACTTTTTTGAGGAACCTATATACTGTCTTCCACAGTGGCTGCGCCAATAGTGTAAGAGGGTTCCTTTTTCCCCACATCCTCGCCAACACCTGTTGTTTCTTGTGTTGTTGATTGTAGTCATTCTGACAAGTCTGAGGTGATGTCTCATTGTAGTTTTGTTTGCATTGCCCTGATTATCAGTGATGTTGAACATCTTTTCATTCATCTTTTGGCCATCTGTATGTCTTCTCTGGAGAAATATCTTTTCATGTCTTCTGCCCATTTTTAAGTTGGATTATTCATTTTTTGGGGTGTTGGATTGTGTAAGTTCTTTTTGTATTTCTGATACTAACCCTTTATCAGATACATCATTTGCAAATATCTTCTTCTATTCAGTAGGTTGCCTTTTACTTTTGTTGATTGTTTCCTTCACAGTGCAGAAGCTTTTTATTTTGATGTAGTCCCAATAGTTTACTTTTTATTTTGTTTCCCTTGCCTCCGGAGGCATGTCTAGAAAAATATTGCTACAGCCCCTCATGAATAATTTTTAACTATTCATTAACTCTTCTGAAATGTCCTCTTCTGATAGCATACCTTTTCAATATTGGCATAATAATATGCTAATCACTTCTGTTTCATATATTTTCCATATATGCTGAGAAATGAGAAGTGACACTACTCTTCCCACCCTCTCCCCCAAAAGGAATGGAAGAGATTGAGAATCCTGTGCTCTCAGGTCAGTGGCTCCAGTCTTCCCTTGTTTGGTGTGCTTTCAGAGCACAGTGCATTCTTTCTTTCTATTGTTGCTAGTCGCCCACATTGAAACTCTGGGGCAGTGGTTTGCATGCTTGTAATGTTATAGACCGAATGTCTGTGTCCTCCCAAAATACATTATATTGAAACCCAGTCCTCAGTATGATGGTGTTTGTAGGTAGCGCCTTTGGGAAACGATTAGGTCCTGAGAGTGGAGTCCTCATGAATGGGAGAAGTGCCCTTACAAAAGAGGCTCCAGAAAGCTTCCTGCCCTCTTCTGCCATCCGAGGATAGAGCGTGAAGATGATGGGGAACCGGGAAATGGATTCACCAATGTCAAATCTGGTGGAGCTTTGAGTTTAGACTTCCCAGCCTCCAAAACTGTGAGAAAAAAATTTTTTTGTGTGTTTAAGTCATGTAGTCTATGGTATTTTGTTTTACCAGGCTGGGCTAAGACAAAGAGGGAGCAGTTTGAACAGAGTAGGCTACCTTTATATGTCACACTGAATTAGGCTACCATCATCCCATGTTCTAGTGCAGAGTATAATGCTAACCACATTAATACAGTAATGACTCTATAGGCTGCTTGACTCTCAGAGTGCTTTCACATTTGTTCTTTTCTTTGGATGTAGCTAAAACTGCCCCGTCTAAACCAAGAACACTTTCCCTGTGAGCTGGAAAGAGGTTTACTGAAAGTATAATTCGGTCATACAACCTCCTCCCCTTTGAAGAGAAACACGTATACAGTTGATGGTCTCTACAACAATAGGGAACAAACAAACAAACAAACAAAAAAACCCAAGAGCTTTCTACCATTAAACCTGTTTCTGGAATTTTGTTTTTGCCAAAAGGAAAGACATACGAATTTGTAAGAAATTTATCAGAATGAAAAGGAAGTTTGGGTCATTAAGAAAGGAAGACACAGAACTCTCCAAAGTTGGGTGCAACTTAGAAATATTTGACTCAGGCACCTGGTGGCTCAGTCAGTTAAGCGTCTGACTTCAGCTCAGGTCATGATCTTGCAGTTTGTGAGTTCAAGCCCCACATCGGGCTCTGTGCTGACAGCTCAGAACCTGGAGCCTGCTTCAGGTTCTGTGTCTCCTCCTCTCTCTGCCCTTCCCATGCTCATGCTCTGTCTCTGTCTCTCAATAATAAATAAACGTTAAACAAATTTTATTTATTTTTTTGGGGGGGGACAGAGAGAGACAGAGCATGAACGGGGGAGGGGCAGAGAGAGAGGGAGACACAGAATCAGAAACAGGCTCCAGGCTCCGAGCCATCAGCCCAGAGCCTGACGCGGGGCTCGAACTCACGGACCGTGAGATCGTGACCTGGCTGAAGTCGGACGCTTAACCGACTGTGCCACCCAGGCGCCCCCGTTAAACAAATTTAAAAAAGAAGAAATATTTGACTCATCCAAGTATTCAGATCTGCTGACATGGGAACATGCTCCACAACGCCATGGGGACTGTGAAGGATCATACTCTACCCAAAACATAAGTTCCTCTAGTTCAGACATGTAGCTTAAGAGAGTCTTACGTAATCTCTGCTGCAAGCAGCTAAAATCTTTAATCATATTGGTGTTCTCTGCAAGACTTAGAATTTAAGAATGGGGAGTCATTCTTAAGGATACCTGTATGGATGCCCCAAACTCTGAGTTTCTGGAAGTGGGTTAGATTTTCTTTTTCCCTCCCTCCCTTCCTTCTTTCTCTTTTTTTTCTTTCTCCCATCCTCACCCTCTCTGTCCTTTCTTCTTTCCATACTTATTTAGTACCTACCATGTGGCAAGTTTGATGCTCTACTTCACAGATTAAGAAATAAATACATCACTTTGCCTCCTCTAAAGATGCTTGTAAACTAATGAAGACACACAGGTCTCATCCAGGTGTTATCAATGCAAGATGAGTCTTTTCTTGCCAGCATCTTCCTTTAGGTCTTGTTAAAACACTTCCTCTTCTTTAGACATTTGAACAGCTGTGAAACTCCATCCTGTCTCACATTCTCAGGGCAAAAAGCAGTGACTTCAAATTAGTATATGATATAGTTAGTAAACATGAAATATAAATAATGTATTTCGCATCTTAATTTGAGCCCCTAAATTGGGGTGTGGTTTCTCTCTATTCATGAAAACTTGAATTTCAGCGCTTCCTGTTCCATAAATAACGTGACTTCAGTGACCTGAACCCCTTCCCCAAGGGCATTGTTCAAAATGCATGTTTGAGATACCAGGAATAGTGAGGAAAATGCCCACATCGCAGTAACCTGAAAAGCAGGGTGTGATCCCAGGAGGCACGAGAGATGTTTCCCTAGTTGGTTAATCCTGGGTGGGGGTGTGTGTGGGAGATCAGGATTAGAGTGTTTCTGGTTCAAGTAGCTATGAGCTTTTATTTTAAGACCCTCAGGGTAACAGAACAAAGCCTGCAAGCCCATGAGGGCAGAGCTGGAAACCCTGAAGGTCTAAGCCTCAGTAAGATACAGGACTGATAAAGCTGTGCCTAGTGCCACAGGAAGGCCACAGGGAGGTTTATCTATCTCTGCCAAAATTCCTGGGGAGTTATATTTGGATCTTCTGTGCATAAATGTGGGGTTTAAATTTATACCACTTTTGAGGTCCTCTCAAGGTTTAGGAGTTTCCAAACTGAGAAATTAACATCATTGGGCTCCCATACCAATGATAATTCTGGGGCAATTATTACACATGAAGAGAAAACCACTCCGCGGCATGTGTGCCCCATGATTCTCACGAATGAAGTGCCTCTCACACTAAACTTTCATGAGTAAATGATCTAGAATGTGGGAGGAACTACAGACATAACAGGTCACTGGGGGAGTAAATGATCTAGAATGGGGGAGGAACTATAGACATAATAGGTCACATTAGAAGATCAGTCTTTTCATATTAGAGCATATTTTAATAGAGAATATAAAGTCATTGTGTTCAAATAATTATGGTAATACAAAGAATCAACTCTAAGAATACACCATAAATAACAACAAAAAGATTGAAACAAGTGAAATAGAACTTTTAAAGTTAAACAATAAACAAACAGCTTGTGGAGCATATTAGAAACAGCTGAAGTAAAAATATTGAACTAGAACATAGATCTGAGAAAATTAACTGAAATATAACTGAGAAAGATAAATTAAAAACTAAAAAAAAAGAGATTCAGTGACATGGAGATAATGGCAAGGTCTAATATACGTCTGCTGAAAGTTTAAGAGGAAAAAGAAAAAGAATGATGAAGAGTCAATAGTAACAAGATGATGGCTAAGAATTTTATAAATGATGAAAAACATGGATCTTGAGATCCAACAACAAAATGTTTCAAGTAAGATAAATACATTAAAAAAAAACTATTGATAATAGACTTGTCATGGCAGCAATAGAGGCCAGGGTACATTTGAAGAATATCTTCATGTTGCTGAGGAAAAACTGTCAACCTAGAATTAGAAACTAAACAAACTATCAATCAGGGATGAAAGTATAATAAGGACAATTTTAGGCACACAAAAAGACATTGAGGCGCTACCACCCACATATTCTCACGAAGGCCATTATTTAAGGATTTACCCCAGAAAGAAGAAAATCGAACCCAGAAGGAAGAAGAGGGTTTCCAAAAGCAGTAATGTGCAAAACAATTGGCAAACACAGGGTAAATCTAAACAGATGTTAACAATATAAAAAATGAAATAACTATGAAGTATGTGTTCATACGAATCAAGTTGAACTAAAATTTTGAGGAAAAATGACATTTAAGAAAGGAAGGGATGGGGTGCCTAGGTGGCTCAAGTCAGTTGAATATAAGACTTCAGCTCAGGTCATGATCTCATGGGTCATCAGTTCGAGCCCCATGTAGGATTCTGTGCTGACAACTCAGAGCCTGGAGCCTGCTTTGGATTCTGTGTCTCCCTCTTTCTCTGCCCCTCCCCTGCTCGCTCTCTCTCTCTCTCTCTCTCTTTCAAAATAAGTAAACATTAAAAAGTAAAACAACAACAACAACCAAAAAAAAAAAAAACAATAAAGGAAGGGGTAATCATAGCTAAAGTTTCTAAAGTCCTGGTAATATTTGGAAACCTGGTAAAATTTTTGCTTCACTTTCAACTTTGTTCAGACAGGTGTGCACAACTAAAAGGATAAACCATAAAACCGTATAGATTAAATGTATAATTTTCTAACCAATGAAAGGAAAGAAAGAATTATGGAAAATAAATCATTCCAATGCTTGTTTTGGGAAGATAAAAAAAAGGACAAATAGGGGCGCCTGGGTGGCGCAGTCGGTTGAGCGTCCGACTTCAGCCAGGTCACGATCTTGCGGTCCGTGAGTTCGAGCCCCGCGTCAGGCTCTGGGCTGATGGCTCGGAGCCTGGAGCCTGTTTCCGATTCTGTGTCTCCCTCTCTCTCTGCCCCTCCCCCGTTCATGCTCTGTCTCTCTCTGTCCCAAAAATAAATAAACGTTGAAAAAAAAATTTAAAAAAAAATAATAAAAAAATAAAAAAATAAAAAAAAGGACAAATAAAAATATATGATACAGAAATCATGAAATAAAGTGATAAAAATGAAAACTACCCAGAATAGACTAACTAATGAACTAATCTCATCAATTGAAAGACCAGGATTACCAGATTGGATTAGGAAAATGGAATCCATCTACTTGATAGTTACAAAAGTTATACATTGTCTTATTCTGAGTGCATTGTCTATTTGGGCTGTCATAGCAAAATACTGCTACTGACCGGCTTAAACAGGAGGAATGTATTTTCTCATAGCTCTGGATGCTGGAAGTCCAAGGTTAAGAAGCTCTCAGGAGGGGCGCCTGGGTGGTGCAGTCGGTTAAGCGTCCGACTTCAGCCAGGTCACGATCTCGAGGTCCGTGAGTTCGAGCCCCGCGTCGGGCTCTGGGCTGATGGCTCGGAGCCTGGAGCCTGTTTCCGATTCTGTGTCTCCCTCTCTCTCTGCCCCTCCCCCGTTCATGCTCTGTCTCTCTCTGTCCCAAAAATAAATAAACGTTGAAAAAAAAAAAAAAAAAGAAGCTCTCAGGGTTGGTTTTTGGTGAGACCTCCTATCCTGGCTTGTAGATGTTTGTCTTTCTACTATGTCCTCACATGGATTTTCCTCAGAGCATGCAGGGAGAGAGAGAAAGAGAGAGAGAGAGAGAGAGAGGCAGAGACAGAGACACAGCTCTCTGGTGTCTCTTCTTAAAAGAACACTAATCCCATCAGATCAGGGTCCCACTCTGCAACCTCACTTAACCCCAGTTACTTCCTTAGAGGTCTTATCTCCAAATACAGATGTACGGGGTGGGGGGGGAGGGTTAACCATATGAATTTGGGGGGATGGAGTACAAACATTCATTTTTATAACACTTGTCTTTCGGAAAGCAGAACACAAGGCAAAAATTCCAGTGCTAAGCCAAAGAAGCCAGTGTGAAAAGACTACATACTGTATGATTCTGATTATACCCAAGAAAGTAAAATGATCAGTGATACTGATCCTGGAACAGAAAAAGGACATTAGGTAAAAGCCAAGGAAATCTGACTAAAACCTGAACGAACATCAGTTAGCAATAATGTCGTATTGGTTCATCAAGTGTAACATATTTACCATAGTGATGTGAGGTATTAATAATAAGGGAAATTGGCATGAGGCATATGGGAGCTGTCCGTACTATCTTTATGATTTCTCCATAAATCCAAATTGTTCTAACACAAAATGTTTATTGTTTTTAAAGGAGTGTGACAAAGAACAATAGGAAGGAAAGCAATGCAGTGTGTTACTGCACTGGCCTCCTCTTTCAGCAAAGTTGGAGAGATAGCAAATTAAGCTGCCATGTTCACTTAGAACACAGGTTTTCTCACTGGTGTGAGGGAGAATTTGTACCTTTGAGTAGATGGGAGAGAAAAATAGGGAGAATTTGTCAATTAATGAGGAATATATAACCTTTCCAAATCTGTATGTACATAATAGCACAGCTTCCAGATATATAAAATTAAAATTTATAGAATTACAAGAAAAAACTTACAGATCCCCATTATATTTGGATTAAAATACATCTCTCTGAAGATCTGATCACACATTCAAACAAAACTCTATATCTCAACCACAAGATAAATGTTTTTCTAATAAAAACTTACAGATATCTATACCAGTAAGTAAAAAATAAACATTCTATGCTCACATAGAAGATTTATAAAATTTTCTTGTATAGTAGGACATAAAACGATTGTTCACAAATATTGTAAAATTTATATTGTATAGCATACTTTTTCAAACTCAACACCCAAAAAACAAATAATCCAGTGAAGAAATGGGCAGAGGACGTGAATAGACACTTTTCCAAAGAAGACATCCAGATGGCTCACAGACACATGAAAAGATGCTCAACATCATCATCAGAGAAATACGAATCAAAACCACAATGAGATACCACCTCATACCTGTTAAAATGGCCAAAGTTAACAGGAAACAACAGATGTTGGCGAGGATGCAGAGAAAGAGGATCTCTTTTGCACTGTTGGTGGGAATGCAAACTAGTGTAGCCTCTCTGGAAAGCAGTATGGAGGATCCTCAGAAAAATCAGAAATAGAACTAATCCAAGACCCAGCAATTGCACTAGTAAGTATTTATCCAAGGGATGGATACAAAAATGCTGATTTGAAGGGGCACATGCATCCCAATGTTTATAGCAGTGCTATCAACAACAGCCAAAGTATGGAAAGAGCTCACATGTCCCTCAACTGATGAATGGGTAAAGAAGATGTGGTGTGTGTGTGTGTGTGTGTGTGTGTGTGTGTATGTATGTATATATATATATGTGTGTACACACACACACACACACACATATACATACATATACACACGCACATTTATATATACATACACACAATGGATTATTACTTGGTGATCAGAAGGAATGAAATCTTACCATTTGCAGTGACATGCATGGAACTACAGTATATAAAGCTAAGCGAAATAAGTCAGTCAGAGAAAGACAAATATCATGTGATTTGACTTATATGTGGCATTTAAGAAACACAACAGATGAACATAGGGGAAGGGAAAGAAAAATAAAAGAAGATAAAAAGAGGGAGGAAAACCATAAAAGACTCTTAAATACAGAGAACAAACGAGGGTTGCTAGAGGGGAGGTGTGTGGGGAGATGGGCTAAATTAGGTAGGTGATGAGCATTAAGGAATGAGCCCTGGATGTTATATTTAAGTGATGAATTACTAAATTCTACTCCTGAAACCAGCATTACACTCTATGTTAACTAACTTGAATCTAAATTAAAAAAATATTTAGAACAGATCATGGAAATATTACACATCAAAACTTTGGGATCAAGTAACAGTGGAACTTAGAGGGAAATTCATAACCCTGAATGAACATGGTGGAAAATAAAGATATACTGAAAATCAATGAGCCAAGCCTACAACTCAACAGCTTTTTAGAAATGACTGAATAATTTCTATAACTATAAAAAAGACAAATAATTCATACTAAATAAATAGTGAATCCTAATTATACTGCCCAAGAAAAAAAGATGAGATGGCACAGATTATAATGACGGAAATAAAAGAAGAGGCAGCAATGCAAATATGAGAGAGACTAAAACGTTCATAAGCAGAAACTCTTAATTCTGGATATAACTGATCAACGAGAATCACACTCACCTTCCTACCGTAATTACCTACAAAATAAAGTATATAAAAAAGCCCTTTTCTTGGACAACAGGAAACACAGGGCTCTGATCCCCAAGTGAAGGGACGAACATGAGTTGAGCTTCACCTTTACCCGGTTCTCTGCCTGAGGACACTTTCTAAACTGAGGCACAAGGGAGTAGGGACCCCTCAGAGAGCACTAGTAGGCCTGCAAGGAGAAAGCAGATGTTGGAATTTGGGTGTATAGAGGCATCTGGGATTTGTGTAAGCAGGGTCCCAGGAGGAGAGACTTGTGTAGAGAAAGAACCCCAGAAATCTTACAAGTGTTATCTGGGCTATTTAGCCAAACATTAAGCTGTGTATGCACAAAGAAAGACTCTGGGATGCCTGACAGAGAACAGATTCTGGGGTGCTGACAGAAAAACTGGAACCCCAAGAGTGACACAGTACTGGGAAACACTGGAGTTTTGGCAAGCCAGAGTGGAAAGACCTCATGAACAACTCAGCCACTCAAATGAAACCCCAGAAATATCATGCCTTACAGATGGAGCTGCTCTGCCTCCATAGTGAGGCTTATTCTAGACTCATCCTAAAATGTCTAAAATCAAGCTTCTCTAGGATAGAGCTGATCTGCCATAATATTCCACCCTCCTAAATGAAGACAGTATAAACCAAACTCTCAACAATGTAGTATCCATAAAGTCGTACATACAATAAAAATTACTAGACATATAAAGAAGCAGGAAAGCATGACCCAAAGTAGGAGAGAAAACAGTCAATAAAAACAGAGACAAGACAGGTATTGTAATTAGCACACAAAGATGTTAAAACAGTGAAAAAAGAACTATGTTCAAGGGCTTAAAGGAAAAGCTGTGCTGATGGCTCAGAGCCTGGAGCTGCTTCGGATTCTTGTCTCCCTCTCTCTCTGCCCCTCCCCTTCTTGTTCTCTGTTTCTTTATCTCTCTCTCTCAAAATAACAAAACATTAAAAAATATTAAGGAAGAAAAAAAGGAAAAGCTGGCCAAAATGAATGAGAAGATGGGTAGGTGAGCTCAGAAGAAAAACAGAAACTACCAAAACAGAGCCACCCACTAATTCTAATTCTGAAACTAAAATAATACAATATTAAAAAATTTCTAGGGGCACCTGGGTGGCTCAGTTGTATAAGTGTCTGATTTCGGCTCAGGTCATGGTCTCGCGGTTTGAGAGTTCGAACCCCGCGTCAGGCTCTGTGCTGATGAAGGCAGGACATGGAGTGGCTTTTTCTTAGAACACAAATGGAAGATGGATCTTGAGGATGGCACAGCAGAAGATTAGGAGTAGGGTCCCTGTCACTATCACCAGTATATAGACTATTACGCGAAGGAGAAATTCACTTTCTCCTTTGTAAGCCATTGTTATTTTTGGATCTTTGTTACAGAAGCTAAGCTTGTGAGCTAACTCACAGACCATCCAAGCGCCCACACTTCTCTGTTACGACGCCACATCAGCTGGTGAAAGAAATAGATGAGGAACAAGACACCTTTATGAAATATCCTTTAGAGTTAGTACCCATTCAACTTTTTTCTTACTGTCATTTCACACAGATGCTCTCACCATCATCTTGTCCCTGTGGCCTGTCCCTGTTGAGTGCTTATTTTCATTGCTAGTATAATTACTTGCATTTTAACGATAAGGACATTGGGAACCTGCTTTTAAGTGTTTTTCTTTTTTCCAGTCTATAATGGTATTTTTCCCTTTTATTCCCCCTTCAGATATATCTTTTAGTATTAATCAGAAGAATCATTGCAGTGATTTCCCCCCCCCCGTGGGGGGGGGGGATAAAAACAAAACAAGGAATCCTTTCTGCAGTGTGCTATCTGTAATTTTCGGTGTGCTCCTGAGTCTGAATAAGGATTTATTTAACTACAGTTTGTAAAGGCTGCAGTCCATCATTGGCTCCTAGTTCTCATTCTTTTACTTTATCCAGATTGACCAAAAGATAATGATGGGGTTTTTTTTGTTTTGTTTTGTTTTTTGTTTTTTGCTAATGGTCCTGGATTATTTCTGCCAATTGGCTGATGGCTTGAGTATGTAAAAAAAAGAAAAAAAAAAACTCTACAATTAAAATCTGGCTAAAGTCTCCAAAAGACATAAGAATCAAAAGGTCAGCCCAAATGTGAAGAACATATTGTCATGAATGATGCCTTCTTTCAAGTCTCATGCATTCCCCTCCAGTGTTTAGTCACCTAGAAATTGTCTAAATCTCAGGAGAATTAAAATACTTGTAAAATTCATCTTGACTGAGGTAACATGTTCACCAAATGTATGAAGTTTTTCAGCCTAGAACATTCTTACCAAATGATCTTTCCCTGTAAACTATTTTTAAGCCAAGAACTATATTATTCTTGTACAAAAACTTAAAGGAAACTCTCAGAAAATTGGGAAAATACTCGTGCTTCAAAGCTACTGCCCTTAAAAATGTCCCCGAGTCCTTTTTAATCTTTGCCGAAGTACATCCAAACATCCTCAATTAGGATACCGCTCAACGATTCAAATTGCTTTATGATTACAGAGAAACCACTTACAACGTACGTGTGTTTGCTTTTCCAGGGACGAACACAAGCGTTGGATAATATAAAGTGCTGAGGTGAGGGGTTTGTGGTTAAAGGAAGCTGTGCTTGGGCTTCGTGTTTTACAAACTCTCATCACTGCATTCCCAGCCAGCACTGCTGGATCTTGGAGTAAAGAATCAAGGCCTTGTTCTCTCATGAGTCCAGGCTTCACTGTTGAAGGAGGCTCCCCTTTATTTTTCTGTCATTATCTTTTGCTTCTTTTCATCAAAAGATGCTACCATTTACTGGAGTTTAGTATGAAATCCCAACAATACCATTGTTGCATTTTTCAATATTAGGAACAGGTTTTGTACAAAAAATCACCTCCTCAGGTTGGAGTTGTACTGCCAGTGCCTTTAGAACATTTATGTTTTCGTTGCTGAAATGGAGACAAATGTTGTGGCAAAAATATCCTCTTTCCTTCACTTGCAAAAAAATTACAAAGGCAGCTTTGAATTGAGACAAAGCTTTGAAAAGCAAAAGAACATTCAAGAGCTCAGGCGTTCTAGAATTTTAATTCTCTTTTAGTCAAAAGTAACATTTCAGAAGAAATGAAAACACACCCCCTTAGGAGTTTAATTAATCATTTTCATGGACTTTAATTATCATTTATATCCTGACAGAGGATGGGAGAACACATCCTACAGTCCTACACCTTTTATTGTCCACGGAAAAAGGAAAGCACAACACGACCAAGAGGGCCGTGCTGTGAATTAGGAAGGACACATTTGCCACAGAGTTGTCCATGGAAAGAACATTTGAGTCTCTGAAATAACCCTAATGTCTTTAAAATCAATCAAGTCACCAGTGGGAATTTACTACGTGCCTTGAGCCACGCTCATCTCTGTAGAGGAAAACACATAATCTTTTGTTCATGAAGGAAGTGAGGAGGAAATATGACACACATTAAAAATAAGAGAATAATGACAAGTCAAGGAGTCAAAGAATTGTGTACCCAGAAAGCATTGTTTTCACCCAACTTACTTCTCTCGAATTAGACTCTGGAGTGATACCATCGATCAGCTTTGAGGGATTTCTAAGAAACAAACTTGAATGACATTCACTAAAGTATTTGTTGGAGATTTGTTGAAAACATCCTTTGCCTTAAACAAACAAACTAAAAATCATAGAAATAACAAGGACATGTGAGATGCAGATGAAATCGCCACAGGGGTTAGTTAGGGCACAGCCGGGATACTCAGGGAAGTCTTCTTGGAGGAGGGGAGACTTGAGCTCTACCTCGAAAAATTAGAGAAGTTATGAATATCACACTTGTACCTGAGAAGTCAGGACTGGAGATGTGGTCGTTCGTGCATTAATTCCACAAGGATGTATTAACACATGCCTCCCCTACACCAAGCACTGAAACTATCACAATCAGACAACAGGCAAAGTTTCTGTCCTCAGGGAGCTTACATGCTAGTGAAGAAACAGCAAGATAAGACCATGAAATACTTAATTGGCCAAAGATATTGTCTATTTCTGTTTTTTCCTGCATTTCATGATCATAATGTCAGGTAGAGCCAGATACAAACATATTGTCTACAGAAAAGCTGTAATTAGGAGGGTAGGAAGAGAAGAAACAGTAAATATTTATTGTTGTTTTCTTTTTTATACCTTCTAAGCCAGTAAAATCAGAAGAAAGGTCTTGAGGGGAGTGGAAATAGGAGCTTAAGATATGTACACCATGGCGGGGGGGGGGGGGAGAGAGAAAAAGGAAAAATAGGCTATAGATAAGGTATATCTGTGCTGAGAAGAGAAACAGAGGTCATGATGTTGTACCTTGGTAGAGGTCAGTCAGGGAATTGGTGAGCAGGTAGGGGAGTCAAGTAGAAAACTGTTAACAAAAGGAGAAATGCCAGTAACTACCAGTGGTCAGAAGCAGGACCACATGGGTGCTGAGCCAGTTGCCTGTATACCCTGGCCTTTGGACTGGGAATGCCTGTTGGTTCTCCAAAGGAGGTGGCTCTTCTCATCATGGTGACCAAAGGGCCTTCCCCTGGTGGCTTCTAGTGTGCATAATGCCATGATCATGCAACTGAAGGATGTCTGCCTCTCACTTGAGAATTGTTTGAGCCTCTGTGAACTGCTCAGTATGCTTTTAATTTCCTGCCACACTCAAAAGAAGGTGTGAGTTCTGGAACCCTGGAGGAGAGGTGGTGATAGAGAAGGGAAGATCTCATCGCTGCTTGTTGGGGTAGCCGAATGGTGGAAGATCCCATACACCTGCACTCACGTATATGCACACACATGTGCTCAAGTACATACAGCTGCAGAAAGGGCTGTTCGAGTCAAATAAAATTCAACTATGAGAATTTTTTAAATTGAATCCATAAAGTCTGGAAGTGTAGATGGGATAAAGAATGGTGATCCTGATGTTTCCCAAACTTACCTAATCATGAAAATCACCTGAGTCAGTCGTTAAACATGCCATTTGCAAGGCACCTGCCCTACAGTTCTGAGGCTTTGCCCCACACCGTTAAAATCTGGACTTTTAATCTAGGATTCTTATATTAGGTAGATTTGGGAAACACTGCTTCCTCCAGTGTGGGCAAAATGTTGCAGGTTCTTCTGCTTCTAGCTTCCACCAGGAAACTTAGCAGTTTGGAGCTGCTTCCTGCTGAGCCTGCATACAGTCTCTGGTTTCTTCATAACAGTGTTCCAGACAGTCAGTCACTACCAGTCTCTCCAAGTTACCATATGAGAGACGACAGAACCAGTCTATCATCCTAGTGCAACTTATGGGTGATAGACCCTTGAGGTGAAATCTCATAAGCCATGCTATGGTAAAAGACACCCTCTTGCTGGCAGTGACTCTAGTTGCCAAGATCTGGTGGCCCTCTGGAACTTTTAGGAAATGATTCTGTACCTTCCCTGGTGAAAATGTTGGTACAATCAAGTCTAAGGTATGATGTGATGGAGGCTACAGAGAGTTTCACCTTATACTTAACTACAAGGCCATAGAGAGCAGATCCATAGAGCTGGGGACTCCAGCTAAGTGCTGTGGGGAGCCACATTGTTTGGAAAACGGGCTTATTAGCTAGCTTGCCAGTCTCCTGGATAAGGTGGATAACTAGCTAGTACCCTGCTGGATTTAAGCTGCCACAATGTCTTCTTCTCTTTCCAATGTGAGTTTCCACACAAGCAGGTGCTGCTTTTCCAGCTAGTTAATAAGATGGTTATGGCTCAGCTTTGAAGTCAGACAGGCTTACATTCCTATCCTGTTCAGCTGCTTTGCGTCTCTGTAACATGGGCACATTTCTTAACCTCTCTCATCTTAGTTTCCTTTCTGCAAAGTGGGGATAAAGAAAGTACCTAATTCATGGGCTATTTGTTAGGACTGAACAAGATAATGAAAGTAGAGCGTCTTTCCTAGTACCTGGCAGGTCATATGGTCTCACCATGTGGAAATTTCTGTCCTTATTTCTAGTCAGAAAGTTGTCCCTGTTGTCAAAACCTACCCATTGTGTGTGTGTGTGTGTGTGTGTGTGTGTGTGTGTGACTTTCTTATTCTGCCTGTTTGTCTTAGGTTGCAATGCCATTATAAACTTGCACTGTAGAAGAATATTCTCTAGTTCATCCAACCTAAATACCTTCATATTATTCTTTTCCCACCAATTCACTATTTAAAGGCTTTCAGAGGCTTTATCCTGACTTTGGGAATTACTTCAGGACACCTGGAAGTGTACAAGTTGTTTTTGCCTAGCAAAAATACAAAAACACTAACAACTACGGTGTGGATTTTCTTCATATAGCCAAGAATCCAAGTTGCTACATTTTGAGCTGTTTCCTTGCAAAAGCATTTGTTAAATCCAAGACTAAGCCAAGAGCGTCTAATAAATGCTCTCCTAACTTTTTTTTCAAAGCAATTCACAGTGTATAACGTTCTATCCACTTGTGTGATTCTTGGCTAAAATGTCTTCTTTGTCAATGCCATTTTAACCTTAGCTGGAATTGGCGATGGGTCCAATTAACATGGTGTTTCCTAAACTGAGGACAGTACCCAGCACAGAGCAGGAGCTGGGTCACTGCTGGCCACATCTCCTAGGATCCTTTTAAAATTTCTTGTGTCCCCCACCTTGACTTCTGTGTGCTTTTGTGTCTAATGCCAGCTTCTTTGACTTTCTTCCAGGGACTTCCCTGGGACATCTGGAGTCTCGTTGTCAGGATATTCAGAGATCTAGAAGTGCCTGGGGGTTTTTATCTGCCTAACCCATCCTTAGCCAATGGCCCAGCCCCCTGATCCCAAAGGAGAAAAACTGAGGTGTAAGTCATACTCCCAAGTGCCTTTAGAAGCAACCATGAGACTTTGCCTGGAACCACACCCCTCCTGACTCCTTCTCCTTCCCTATTCTGCTTCCTACATTCCCTTGCAAGCTTCTCTTGCCTGTCTTTAATAAATCACCTGCACTGTCCCTGAAAAGTAGGAAATCTTTATTCATTAAATATGCCCCTCCAAGGCTTATAAAGATTAAGGGTAGGGGGGTAAGGTTTACGTTGTGTGTGTTCTGTCAGACACCAGATATGAGCCAGAGATTCATCAGTAGAAGAAGGATAGCGGAACAGCTCTTTCTGTGGTTAACAAATGACTGTGTACAACACAGGCAGAAGAAAATGGGAAGATGATAGGGGCTTTTTCAGGTAGAAAAGTGAATCTCTATCAAAAGCACCTTCAATTTGCCGATACAAAACACATTTGAGAGCACTGCGTTCTTGGTAAATGGGGATTAAAAAACCTTGGCCTTTAGCCAGGTAATGAAAAGAAATGCATATTTTTCTTAGGTGTGCCTAAAGAATTTTTAAAAACCCTTTGAAAAGCTGAGCTCTACAAACATGAGAGGAAAGGCCAAAGAAATTTTAACTCTGTAATTGTGAAGGTTGCATGCAAGGAGCACAGGGATATTTGCAAGCTGTCAGAAAAGCCCGGGTGTGCTTGGGTGTGATTGTAAATCTGAATGTTTGCAGGGGATTATGTCCACGTTAAAGGACTTTAGTTTTGATAGCAAAAGGAAAACATGGAATTTCTTCATTGTGAAGCCATTTCACCTAAGACCTCAGAAGATTTCAGAGGGGAAAGGCATGAACTAAATCAGAATAGTGCTTACTCCCATTACCAAATGGATAGTTTATACACGGATACACTCATTTAAATGAAATTTCCAAATGTAACCCACTGCCTTAGGCATAGCTAAAATTATTCACATTAACCCTTGCATTAGAAAACAAATTCTCATGATTAAATAGCCTAAAGACTTTGGCACTGCTCCAAATTTTTGTCAACCTGTAAATTATATTATGGGAATGTAACTTTCTGGATGGCCACTTCTGCTCCAGAAACCATGTCCAGGTTGATTTCATTCGAGCCTAGCGGGGGAATCAAGAGATCTTAACTAGGAAGATGGCTTCCTGTGACCTTGAAGATTTCTACTCTTCCATAGATTTTGTCTCATGCAAATGTCCTGGGGATTAGACAAACTAAACAGCAGATATGCTTTAGTTTACTTATAGAATTTTGTTTCTCTGTACTATAAAATATAGAAATAATTTTAAAGCTTGGGGGAAAGGGAGGGTGGGGAAGAAAAAGAAAAGCAAATATCCACAAAGCTTTGGGCTCTAGATCCATATTGGAGCTACCAAAACACTAGAGAATTGTACTCTGGGCTTACCTCTTGAGTTCTGTGGTTCAGAGGTCAGGATTAGGCTGTTGATTCCTTATTCCTTCTGGGGCAAAAGTTCTTTTCCAGTCATATTTGATCACTTTTATTCCATTGTGGGCACAGATTCTCTGGAATAGCCAATTGAACAGTAACAGAAACAGAACAGACTCCATTAGCCTTTATATAACATTTCTGCTTCATTCTCTTTAGACTTTTTTTTTTTTTAAGTGAGGGAATTAGAAACTCTTTAGAGTAAAAAGAAATGTTTTTGCTTTATTGGACAGATGAAGAAACTGAGGTCCAGAGAAATGAAGTTGTTTATCTGAGTGACAGCTCAAGACTTTTGATTCTCAGTCCTAGCTCCTCCTCCCGACCAACACTGTCTCTCTCCAGGACTTTGATGTAGTGTTCCACACTATCAATACATCACCATTTGTTCCGATAAGTATTTGGTTTGTTTCCCGTTCAGGGCAATGAGTATTTCTGTAGAAGTCTTTGTATGATTTATGCTTTCGTTTATCTTGTAACTACCTTGGAGTGGGATGATGCATGTTTAGCTTTTTAAGACATTTTCAAACTGTATTCCCACATGGTTGCACCATTTTACATTCCCAGCAACCCTGCACGAGAACTCCCAGCTTCTCAAATTTCTCACCAATGCTTAGGATGCTCAGACATTTTAATTTTAGCCATTTTAATAGGTGTATCTCATTGTGGTTTTAATTTGCGTTTTTCTTATAACTAATGATGCTGAACATGTTTTCATGTGCTTATTTGCCATCTGTGTATCTTCTCTAATGTAGTATCTGGTCAGATTTTTTGCTCAATTTTTACAAAACTGGGTAGTTTTTTCTCTCATTGGATTTTCAGAGTTCTTTATATAATCTAGGTGTAAACCCTTTATCAAATACATGATTTGAAATATTTTCTTCCAATCTATCTCTTAATTTTAATTTCTTGAGAGTATCTATCAAAAAGCTCAAATTTTTACATTTCCTAAAGTCTAATTTATCAATCTTTAATATTATGGATCACACTTTTGGTGTCAGCGCTAAGCAATCTTTGACCAATCCAAAGGTCACAAAGATTTCCTCCTGTGTTTTCTTCTATATAATGTCTTTTTTATTATTTGGTTTTACATTTACCCTGTTTTGCTTTGAGTTATTTTTTTGTATGAAACAAGATATGATTCAAGTTTCTTTCATTGTATATGGATGTGCAGTTCTTCCAGCACCACTTGTTGAAAAAAAATATCCTTTCTCCATTGAATTTACCTTTGCACCTTTGGTGAAATTTAGTTATCCATGTAGATGTGAGTCTATTTCTGGATTCCATTCTGCTACATTGATCCTATTTGTCTTTCTTTGCCTATGCTATCCTGTCTTGATTGATGAAGTTTTATGATAAATCTGAAAATTAGGTAGTGTTATTCTCCAACGTTGTTCTTCTTTTTTAGAATTGTTTTGACTATGGTAGTAGGTCTTTTATATTTCCATATGAATTTTTTTTTATTTTTTTATTTTTTTTTTTAATTTTTTTTTTCAACGTTTTATTTATTTTTGGGACAGAGAGAGACAGAGCATGAACGGGGGAGGGGCAGAGAGAGAGGGAGACACAGAATCGGAAACAGGCTCCAGGCTCCGAGCCATCAGCCCAGAGCCTGACGCGGGGCTCGAACTCCCGGACCGCGAGATCGTGACCTGGCTGAAGTCGGACGCTTAACCGACTACGCCACCCAGGCGCCCCGCCATATGAATTTTAAAACCAGCTTGCCAGTGTCTAGATAAAAACAAAAGCCTGAAAATATTTGGGTCTTATTTTTGTCCAGGCTGACAATTACTGCCTTATAATTAGGATGCTAGGAGCATTTCCATTAAATGTGATTACTGATGTGGTTAGGTGTAATTCTATCATTGTGTCCCTTGTTTTATATTTATCCCATTCACTCTTTGTTCTCCTTTCCCTCTTTTCTCATCCCTCCTCCCTTTTGCGGGGGGGGGCTCAACTGAATATTTTTTATGATTCCATTTTATCTCCTTTGTTGGTTTATTAGCTCTACTTCTTTGTTACCTTAGTGGTTGCTTTTGTGTTTATAGTGTACATTGTTAACTTACAACCGTCTACCTTTCAGTGGTCTTAGGCCACTTCATACATATTTTAAGAAGGCTACAATACTATACTTCACATTCCCTCTACTTAGCCTTGGTAGTATTGGTGTGTTTCAGTATCCTTTGTCTGTTATAAACCCAAAAGGACCTTACTATTTTTTGTTTGAACAGTCAGTTAACTATTAAAGTTATTTAAATCACAAATAAATAATCTTATATACGTACTCAGGTTGCTCCCATTCTGGTGCTCCTCATTCCTTTTGTGTAGATCCATATTTTCAGGGGTTGTCAGTTTCCTTCTGCCTAGAGAATTTCCTTTTATATTTCTTGGAGTGTTGTTTCTGCTGGTGATGAAGTCTTTCAGCAATTTATGGCTGAAAAAGTCTTGTATGCCTTTAGTTTTGTTGGAAAGATATTTTCCCTGAGCACAGAATTTTAGCTTGACACTTTTTTCTTTGATATGTTGGCCACTATCTTTTTGCATTGTTTCTTCTAAAAAAAAATCCACTGTGTTTTTTGTTGTTATTCTTCTGTATATAGCACATCTATTGTCCCTGGTTACTTTAAACTGTTTCTCTTTATCACTATTTTTGAGCAATTTTATTATGGTGTGCCTTAGTGTAGTTGTGTGTGTGTGTGTGCGTGCGTGCGCACCTGCACGCTCTGGAGTTTGGCAGCTACTTGGATCTATAGGTTTATAGTTTATATCAAATTTGGGGGAAGGAATTCTACCATTATATCTTTAAATATTTTTCTGTTATGTCCTCTCTTTCAAGCATTTCAGTTATACATGTACTAGGCCATTTGGGGTTGTTCCACAGGTCACTGGTATTCTTTTCACTTTTTTGGATTATTTTATCTTTGTGTTTAATTTTGAACAGTATCCATCACTCTCTTCAAGTCCACTGCTCTTTTCTTCTGCCACGTCTAATCTAAAGTTTATCCCATCCAGTTTATTTTCTCATTTTGTACATTTTTGTTTTCATCTTCAAAAATTTGATCTGGATCTTTTTGATATTTCCATTCCCAACTTAATTTTTTGAGCATATGGGATACAGTCACAGTAAGTGTTTGCAAGTCCTTTGTCTGCTCATTCTGACATTTGTGCCAGCTATGGGTCAGTTTTGACTGAGTCGTCTCCTCATATTCTCCTTCCTTTTTCCATATCTGATAATTTTTTATTGGATGTTAAAGATTGTGTTCTACCTTTGCCTTTGTGTAGGTGTTGGATATTTTTGTGTTTTTATAAATATTCTTGTGTTTTATTCTAGGATACAGTAAGCTATTTGGAAACCTTTCGACCTTTTCAGGTCTTTCTTTTAAGATTTGTTATGTAGTACCAGAGCCACGATTAGTTTAGAGCTAATTATTCTCCACTATTGAGGTAAAACCCTTATTACTACTTTCCCAATTCCAGGCAGCTTACAAAGATGTCCCCTCTAGGTGTTGAGAATAGGCTCTGACTCTGTGTGAGCCATGGGTACCTTTCCCTCTCATCCTTGTGGGTGATTCTTTCCCCAGTGTCAATTACTTTTATCACATATGTGGGCTGATTTATACTCTTCTGAACTTGAAGGTGGACGCTGTGCAGTTCTCTAGAGTTCTCTTTCTATGTGACTCTTTCTTCTCTGTACTCTTTCTTATGAACTCCAGCTTCATTGGTACCCCTAGACAGTCACCTCTGTGTCTTCAGCTACGGGATTCTGCTGGACTACACCTTGTTTTTCCTCTCCGCTGCAGAATCAGGAAACTTTCTGAAGGTAGTAAGCTGGGACAATCAGAGGTCTCACTTCACTTGTTTCTCATATCCCAGGGGTCTCTATCCTTTGCTATCTAATATCCAGCGTCTTGAAAACCAGTGCTTCTTCATATATTTTGTCTGCTCTTTTATTTCTGTGAGGCAAGAGGGAACACCTTGCCCCCCAAAAGACATTTTGTGATGGAAGAATGAAAGTCCTAGAATAGCATTTAATCAAGGTTTAGCTCCATTTTCCAGATATAAAAAATCAAGGCTCAGAGAGAATAGATAACTTAATATCACAAATCTGGTAATAGTTCTAGCCAGGATTTGGAATCAGCTTGTCTGACTTCAGAGGCTTGGGTATTGAAAATCCAGGCATGATAGAGAAATCATAATGGAGACTTAACTGCCACATGTTTTTAACCAGAGGACCTCACCCATTCTGTAACCACACCAGCTAACATAGCATTTCCTGTAGGACTTTGGGTGACTTTTCAATACCGAGCCCCCTGCAGGGGTTCATGACTTTAACTAATTTTCATATGTATTACTCTACAATGCATGACACCCTTTCTTAACTGACCTTTTAAAAATAAATACTCCACTATGCCTGTATAAAGAGCATTATTTTGTCGTATCATTTCACACTTCTCTTCGCTTTCCCAATGTACAAAGAGTGAATGTGACCAGAGGAAATTGACCATCTGCAACATAACACATGGCTCCTTTTTCCACGATGACTGGGAGACCACAGCTCTTTCTCCAGATTTCGGAGAAAACAATGTTTTCATGCAGCCACTCAGAATCATGTGCACAAACATATTAGCTGCAAATAATCTTGGTCCCTTAGCCCCTGCAGCAAAGGCAAAAGTGAAGTTTCTCCAAACATTCACTTCTTCTTCCTAACCCTAGGGTTTTATTATTTTACTGAAATCTATAAAAGTTCATATATCTCCCGAAAATCCTAGCATTGTCTTTAATTCATGTTTATTCAAAAGTGTGAACACTGTTAGGGGTCTTTCTCATAGATAAGTCATATAAATTACATAGCTGAATTAAAATGAGCCTTGAGTGAGCCGGTGGCCTCTCTCCTTTTGATTATTCCACTCAGTAGGCTTCAGTATCTTTGAGAAATGAGCGAGACTTAGGAGAAGTGCAGGTAGGGAACATAGGAGGGTAGAGGCTGTACATAACTAACAGAGCTGTGAACTGTCAGCATATTTATGAGGTTACCACAGATACTACCTCAGTTTAAAAGGCAGCCTTGAAGATATTCCTTATTTATATGACAACAACTGAATATGTATTGTGAACTACTTAGAGGAGGAATTGAATGAAACTCAGTTTGGAAAAATGACTGAATGAGGCTTCTTCCTTGCTCCGTGACTTCTCAAACATCTTAACTTTTATCTGTAAAAGTTTTGGAGGCTTGCTTTTTTGGGGAATCTGCCTGGAAAGTTCTTTCATCTCATTGACAAGCTGAGAAATTTCTTCTTGGTTTGGCTTCATTGTGTATTCTTTCATTTTGTACATTGTTGTCATTTTGAAAGACACTGGGCTGCTCTTGGATGCATTCGTGAGAAGGAATCATTTAAATAATTTCCTAAAAAAGAAATACATGTACCTATTAGACTTTCAGGTTCAGAGAAGATAAATAACTCAATTTTAAATTCACTGGTGTAGACCCAGTGGCTCCCATCAACACTAGGATTCATCTTTTAGAGCACTGGCCTGCTGCATGACTTGGGATAGTTCTCTGTGCTGGATTAATTCCAGGGATTTGAATACACAGTTCAGTGAATACGAAAAAAAAAACTCTTTTGGTTCTAAAAATAATGATATCTTTCATTTGCCTGTGGTATTATACATTTGAGAACATAAATCCACATTCCTAAAAGAGTTTACATTCCAGCCAGGGAAACAAAAGGCAAATGCAAAGAATAATTAAGTGTTGAACTGGATGGTGTGGGTTGTATTGGCAATAAGAAATGAGGAGAGGAGAGCCTGGGTAGCTCAGTGCTTTAAGCATCTGACTCTTCATTTTGGCTAAGGTCATGATCCTGCAGTCCATGAGATCAAGCCCGTGTTGGGCTCTACACTGACAGCATGGAGCTTGGGATTCTCTGTCTCTATGTCTCTCTCTCTCTCTCTCTCTCTCTCTCTCTCTCTCTGCTTGTCCCCCACTTGTGATCTCTTTCTCTCTCAAAAATAAATAAACATTTTTTAAAAATGAGGAGAAACATCTGTATTGTCTAGAGTAGTTGAGGAAAGCTTTATGTAGGAGACAGAACTTGCTGGGTAGACAGAGATGAGGAGAGTTTTTACTAATGATGAGAAACAGCACCCGCAAAAGTGAAGAGTTAGAAATAGGAATAGAATACATGAAAGGAAGTAAGCTGTTAAGGAATACTTTCGGGGACCCCTGGGAATAAAGGTGCTATCAGTTGATAAATAGTCTGGAAGACCAAACAGAAGAATTTATAACTTCATTCCAAAGATAGCAGGACACCAGTGTAGATTTTTGAGTAGATGACAATTGTGAGTGTACTGTCGGGAAGATTAGCCGGGCCTCGTATGCAAGGTAGGTAAGGGAGAAGATGAAATGATAGAGGCCACCTTGAGCCTAGTGGAGCTGCTCAAATTAGGAGAATTATATCAGGTACTTGAGAAAAGCAAAAGACATAGAAAAGAAAAGTTAATATTCTGAAAGAAGAAATAAAGACATTTGATTGTCCAATCTTATAGTGCTCTCCATCACCCCAACAGAAGATTTCAGACAGATACTACAGGACAGAGATGTGTATCTTCCCAGTTTTCACCTCACCTTATGTAGATATTTGGCCACTCAACCGTTTTGGATGCCAGCTGTATGATTAGCTGAACTTTCTCTAAGAATGGATAGAGTGTGGTATGGTCTTTAAATGCATGAGACTTAGAACAATGGTACTTTTTTTTCCTTTCTGAGAATAGAGTGAATATTTTAAAAGGTAAGAAACTAGAAACATTAATGGAAAAATGAAAAAAAAAGAATTTTACAGGAAAGAAAGGAAAACCATTGAAGTCAGGAACTATAAAGGAAAAGAGAAAAGAGGAGGACAAGAAGTAGACTGCCCAGCTCCTGAAGGTTTGAATTGCCTTGGCTAAGATCCAGTCCCCAGGTAACATCTCTTGTCTACCAGAAGAGTGATAGAATTCTAGAGCTTAGAAACCGCCCCCCTCTTTTTGGTTCTTGAGAAAATTAATGGCCAAAGAAGTCAAGTGGGTTGCTCAAAATTAGATGGCTAATGAATATTGCGGACAGGATGAGAACACAGGTCTGTACCTCCTGCTTCAGGTCTCTATTCCAGCCTCACACTTCCTTTCCTGGAAAGGATTTAGAGACTTATTCCACACAGTGTTAGTATTGCCTACTTTACACAACTACTTTTTGGTTACTCAATTAAGCTGTCTTGTTCCATCTTTGTTCCAGTTGTGAAGGATACAGGACATATAAACTATAAAAGAAAAGGTGCTTGGGGCACCTGGGTAGCTCAGTGTGTTGAACATCCAACTCTTGATTTTGGCTCCAGTCATAATCCCAGCATCATGGGATCAAGCCCCGCTTAGAGCTCTGCCCTGAGTGTGGAGCCTGCTTGGGATTCTTTCTCTCCCTCTCTCTCTCTCTCCCCACCTCTCTCTCTCTCTCAAAGAAAAAAGAGAAGGTGCTATAATATGAGGAAAAAACTTTTAAAGGAATGTAGCAAAGAATGAGAAATAAGAAACTAAAAATAAAAGCATTACCAAAACAATCTTGAAACACATACACACACACACACACAAAACATTGGAGCTCTTGTGTTTCCTGGTTTCAAAACTTATTACAAAGCTACAGGAATCAAAATGGTGTGGTACTGGCATAAAGACAGACATATAGACCAATGGATAGCATAGAGAGTCCAGAATGGGGTCTTTTGTGACTCCATACAAATTTTAGGATTGTTTGTTTTAGCTTTGAGAAGAATGCCGGTGCAATTTTGATTGGGATTGCTTTGAATGTGTGGATTGCTTTGGGTAGTATTGACATTTGAACAATATTTATTCTTCTAATCCATTGGATAATTGTCTAATTTACTCTTCACATTAGCTATATAGCTAGAGGCAGAGTTTAAACCTCTCACAGCAAATGGGTTTGAGAATTGCAATTTTTGTTCATTATCCTTGTTGCAATAAGCAGCTATATCACTAAAGTTAGATTTATCTCTCTATTTTGTTTTAATAGAATGTCTTTTCCCAATTAATAAATATTCTTGGCTTCTTTGTCAAATATTAGTTAATGGTATATTCTTTTTTATTTTTACTTTGTTTTCATTCCAGTATAGTTAAGATACAGTGTTGGATTAGTTTCAGGTATGCAGCATAGTAATTCTACAATTCCACATATTATTCAGTGCTCATTAAGATAAGTGTAGTCTTTTTTAATTTTTTAAAAATGTTTATTTGTTTTTGAGAGAGACAGAGCATGAGTAGGGGAGGGATAGAGAGAGACGAAGACAGTATGCAAAGCAGGCTCCAGGCTCTGACCTGTCATCATGGAGCTCGAGCTCATGAACTGCAAGATCATGACTTGAGTGGAAGTCAGATGCTTACCCAACTGAGCCATCCGGGTGCCCCCAAAATAAGTGTACTCTTAATCCCCTGCACCTATTTGACCTGCCCCCATCTCCCTTCTGGTAATTATATGTTCTCTATAGTTAAGAGTCTGTTTTTTGGTTTGCCTTTTTATTTCCTTTGTTCATTTGTTTTGTTTCTTAAATTCCACATATGAGTGAAAGCATATGGTATTTGTCTTTCTTTGACTGGCTTATTTCACTTTGCATTATACTGTCTATCTCCATCCACGTTGTTGCAAACAGCACAATTTTATTTGTTTTTATGGCTGAATAATATTCCTGTGTGTGTGTGTATGTGTGTGTGTATCACATCATCTTTCTCATCGGTTGTTAGATGCTTGGGCTGCTTCCATAATTTGGCTGTTGTGTATAATGGTGCAGTAAACAATTCTTTATATTCCTTCCTGGTGAACAAGGATTCTATCATACACCCAGGATAAAGACACTTTTCTCAAGATGTTGTGACATAATCACGTACTCTGTCACCATTGTGTGCATGAAACAGAAGCTGCCCTATAACATTTCCCCCATAATCTTAGCCCTACCTCACCAGTAGCATCCTTTCAATTCAGGACATGAATAAGAAAATTTAAACTTGCTGGAGTAATTATTCTCCAGTGCCTCCTGGAAGGAGTATGGAAGGCATTCTCTAACATGGTGCTAACCTTTTGCCTCTGTGTAAAAAGTGAACCTGGATTCATTGGCCCAAAATATAGAAGACGCTTGGCCAAGGCATTACAAAAAGAATAAGATTTCAATTTTGATGGAGCTTACAATGTAGAGATAAAGAAAGCACAGAAAATTACACATATATACTCTTGTATATACATATTCTTTAACATATATAATCTTTATATATATTTATATATTGTTTCCATTAAGATACATATACAAACATTAAAAATATTAGTATGTGTATTCACACACATACACACCCTTTTCAAGATGGATATTGTATTATTGTATTATTATATTATTGTATTGTAATATTGTATTATTGTCAACCTTCACAAACTAATAATTTGATTTAAAATTTAAACAGTGTTCTTTTTTTAACCTGATAATAGTTTTCTAAATTTACCTGAAAATGAAAGGAAACATTCAAGAAGGTTTATTTTTTTTTTCAAAAGCATTGAAATTTAAGCGGAGACATATTCTATTAGGTGCTTCAGAATTAAGTTTGTATCTTATTTTTTCATTTGAGAATCTTCCCAAGTTAACATCAGACACCAAATCACAGATCCAGGAAGCTCCCAAAACACCGTACAGGATTAATGCCAAAGAACTCTATCCAGGCATCTCATATTCAAACTGCAGAAAATCAAAGACAAAGGAACAATTTTTGAAGAAACACCTTACCTATACACGAACAAAATAAGCATCACATCTGATTTCTACTCAAAAGCCCTGCAAGCTAGAGGGGAGTAAAATATTCAGTGTTGGGAGAGAAAAAATTACCAACCTAGAATTCTGTATTCTGAGGAATTACCTTCCACAGGGAAAGAGATACTGTCTCGGGCAAATAAAAATGAAGCCCTGTGATGGGAGTTCCCACTTCCCACAGCAGTGCTGCAACCTCCTGTGAAAGGTTCTCGATGTGTTCACCAACTCAGGAGTAAAACCAGGGCACCCAGAAAACCTTTCCCGGAAGGAGGAACAACCCATTTGACTGAAGAGCTCAAGGAAGGGAAATGAAATGTTACATGAAAGCAATATTCAGAGGTTATGGCCATTGAGTTTGGTTTGTTGTTTAGAGTTGTGTAGTACAAAGTACACGCACAAAATCTTTGACATGATGGCTTTTGTCGCATTGTGATGGAAAGCCCTTATACAGAACCAGGAAATTGTTTGGGGGCTGAAATTCACCTGCCCTAAGTGGGGCCAGGCTTACTTGCTATCTGTTCACTGTTCTGTCCCTTTGCCTTCATCTTTTTTTTTTTTAACGTTTTATTTATTTTTGAGACAGAGACAGAGCATGAACGGGGGAGGGGCAGAGAGAGGGGGAGACACAGAATGGAAGCAGGCTCCAGGCTCTGAGCCATCAGCCCAGAGCCCGACGCGGAGCTCGAACTCACGGACCGCGAGATCCTGACCTGAGCTGAAGTCGGACGCTCAACCGACTGAGCCACCCAGGCGCCCCCCCTTTGCCTTCATCTTAACCCATCTCCCCCTCCAACTTCTTGAAGTATGCAGTGGGTAGCACTGTTCGTTCTCCTACTTTTAGCCAGAATCTTTAATCAGCCATGCACATTTTAATGTGAACAATCAGACAAGGTGTTCATTCATTCACAGCAAAACTGAGTCCCTCTCCCATGCTTAAACTGAAATGTAGGAGACCGTGCTTTATTTCCAGTTTGCAGGTGGGAATCTTGGGGAAGGGGCAGAAGTCTTTCCACGGGCCCTTGAAATTACAGCTTGGCATAGCCTGGCCCTGACAATCAATGCTTAGGTATCTGTAAGGCAATGAATGGTCTCTCTGTATCAGAACAAATTTCCGTCAGGAAGTTCCATGTTTCTGCAAAGGACAAGCAAGTCTGGTGGCCCTCCAGCACTGCTTGTTCTTTGTAGAACTGAATCACTCACAACAGAGTTTCCATAGCAAACAGGTCAGAGACCTCACTTTGAGGTTTACACTGGGGGAAAGACAGCATTCCAGAGCACATTATTGCTGACTATAAAGGACTGTAAGGTGAAAGTCAGCAGTCTCAAGGCTGTCTCTCTCATAGCTCGGGGCACAGGGAAACAATTTCATTCCACAGTGACCCTCACACCTGTGTTTACAGTCACGCAAGCTGGGCTTGGGCCGCAGAAGAAGTTTGTCAGAGTTTACTCTAGTGGTGTTGGTGTGTTTGTGTTGCTTTGCTTTGCTAACTAGTCTAATCCTTTGAAAAAAAAATCAGAAAGGAAAAAGGATGGGCTACATAAAAGTGAGGATCTAATGATAAGGCTGATAATGATGAGGGTGATGCTAGCCCTACCTAGCACTCACAACGTAGCAGATTTGTGCTTCTGTGTTGACACATTACAACTCCCAATGGTTCTCTTAACAAACCTATCAAGTAGGTAATATTATCATCTCTAACTTGCAAATGAGGAAATTGACTTAGAAAAGAAAAGTTCATAGTACCCAATCACAGTAAGTACATAGCTAGTAGGTTATATACATAAAAATTAGTTTCTCACTCACAGCACATGGCCAACATAAATTGTAAGCAATTTAAAGAGTTACGTGTACAACATGAAATCAGGCAAAATAATTAGAAGAGAGTTTTAAAAAATATTTATACTGTTTTTGATTATGTGGTATGTTTTCTAGGCATGAATACAGGTAGAAGAAATCACAGACATATCTAAAGACCTATTTCTAATTTCTAAGTATCTAAAAGCACATACTGTTAGGAAGCAAAATATTTTTTTAAAGCCAAAAACATTCTTAATAGTTAATGTCATCAGTATTTAATGTGTTCATACTTCAATAAGAGAAACAGCAATACCCTAAAAGGTAAATGGTCAAAGAATAGGAACAGACAATTCATGACAGAAAAACTAAGCATTACTAGTACTATATGAAAAAGAATAATCATACTATCGTGAAGTTACTACTCTGAGCCAATAATTATACTAAATACTTTCATTATCTTATTAAATATTTAAAATAACTGGGTATGATACATGCCCAAGGTCTCAAAGCCAGTAGGTAATGAGACTGGGCACCAAAGTCTGACCAACTCCAAATTCATTATTTAACCATAAAGCTGTACTTCCGTCAGTGGTAGGCTGATGCCAGCTCATTCCCACTCCCTGGAGTTGACAGAATATGCCTCTTCCTAGCTCCCTATTTAGTAATGTCACGTTGGTAGCTTGATGGGAATATTACACCACAGAAATTGGCATATGCTACAAACACCACGCCCCCCAGTAAAAACTATTTGTTAAATATTTCCCAGCCCACAACTTACTGTCTCCATAAAACAACCTAGAATAGTGTTCCAGGACCTGAACATAGGAACTTTATCAGAGCACAAGTAGTACTGCTGAACTATTTTCCCAAATGTCAACCTTATTACTCAAAGAATGAACTTAAAATGAGTTAGAATACCATGTTTGTCTACAACTTAGCAAATACTAAAAAAGAACAATGGTAAATTAAATTGAGATGCCAAAGGCATGTAAATTAGTTCAGCCTTTCTGGAAAAGTATCTGGTACTATGTATCAGGATTCCTTAAGAAGTTCATCTATTTCAGTGTCATAATCCGATTACTAAAAACCTGGAGGAAATGATCAGTGATGTATTCAGTGACCTGTTTGTAAGGGTATTCATTTCATCACTGCTTAGAGTAAAAACTTGGAAACTACTTAAATAGTAGGATGATGGTTCAGCTCTGTATGCAACAGTCACACGATGAAATGTAATGCATTGATTAAAAATTATTTTCAAGTTCAAAAACATTGTAAAACTACATACAAAACGATCCTTACATTACTCAAAATACTTATTTCTGTATATATGTAATATATACATGATTCAGATACATAGCTTCATATAAATCCTACATGTATTTGATATATGTCTGTGTGTCTATATATATATTCTGTACACATATAATGCATATGTTACATATAATGTATATTAGGATATAGTTTTGCATATACATATATACCAAGATATATTTTTTAAAACAATAAACAAATAGAAATACATATCATGCTTATAGAATTGAAGACTGAGTATTATAAAAATATTAATTCTTCACAAGTCAGTGTATAAGTTTAATGAAATATAAACATAAAAATAAATCTAAAATATAGCTCCAGTAGAATTTTTCTTCTTTGTACTTGATTAAATGATTCCATAGTTCATCTGTAAAATTATGTGAGATGAATAATTTTCTTATTTAGGAGTTTTATTTTCCAGATTTCATATAATAAGTGTGAATCACTTTTACATCTGAAAAATATTTAATAATAATATATAAATGATATAAATGCTTAATGCATATTAATAAGTACATAATAAAGTTTGTAGAATACATGTAGTCTTTCATGTACATGGACCTTGTGATGAGGAACATATGCGAAGAATAAAGCAAGTACTTCACATCTCAAAGGGAGAGATTGATTTCTATCAGAGGACCCGGGGAGCTAGGAAAGTCACTGTTATCCATAGCTGAGGTGACCATTTGAGTCACACCCTATAATCAGAATTTTAATCTGTTCCCTTGAAGTTGAGGTGGTCAGCCTTGTGCCTCTGGGGATCTTTTAAAACACTCATTATTGGAAGCCAGTTGGAAACACCCCAGATTTATTGAGGCTTAGCAGCTCCCACTCTTCCAGAAATTATTTCTTAGGTGTCTAGCTTTGCATTTTCTTAGGGAAAGTGCTGCTTTCAGTTTTGAGAGGGTTACAAGTAAAATGCCTAATAATAAATCATGAGAGCGGTTCCAAATCATGAGAGCAGTGACAGTGGCCTTAGGATTCCTGTCTAGATTAGTTTATTTCCCCCTAGAATAAACATTGAAACCAAATGTAAGTTTTGCAATAGAGGCAACCTTGTGTACAGGAAATAGCATGGAATTTGAAGCCCCAAAGACCTGGTTTGAGTCACATCTCCCCCTCTGCCTAATGGATTGATGTGAAGTAAGCCAGTAAACTGTACATGTTTTTCATATCATTCTTTTGCTCATTCAATCGGCCAATATTTAGTGCTCCCCTACCATGTATCAAGCAGTGTTGTAGCACTAGAGATCAGTAGAGAGGAAAAGCCCATGCCTGTATACTGTATAGATCCTACATTTTAGTTGCAGACAGAGACACCACCATCAAAATAATCAAACAAGAATTCATATAACTATAAGATCATTTAAGCCACTTGAAGAAAGATTAGACAGAGTAACATGATAGAACATGTAGGAATGGAAGAAGGTGGATGGGAGGAATAGGTTGATGAGATTGTAAGGGAACGTCTTTCTGGGGTTGTAATATTTAAGCAGAAACTGAACCTAGGGAGTTAGTCCTGAGAAGACTAGAGGGGGAGCGTTGGGGTAGAAGTACACTTGCCAAAGGCCATCGCTGAGGACAGAACACCAGGAAGGCTGGTGTAGCTCAAGTGGGTAAGCAAAGGGAGAAGGTGGTGGGAGATGAGGTCAAAGTGGCCTTACCACCAGGGTGATCCTGAAGATGAAACAGTATGTGAGGACAGCCACAGGGTACCCAGCAACTCACACTACAAATGTTGGGGGATAGCAAGGAAATGGAGTTCTGGTGGCCTTGGCATTGTGTACACTACCTGCGTTGACCACGTAGTAGATGGAAGATAGAAGGAATGTTTGGATAGAAGGAAATTTGGCAGCTGAGATTTTTCTTTAGAGGTCTTGCCAGCACCAGTCCATTTGGGCATCAGTAGAGGCCACAGTGTATTCTGTATAAGGTGTTCATTTTCTATGCAGAGCCCATCTGGGTCAGCAGCTGGCCAGGACCAACAGCCGGTCCCTTCATGCAGTAAGCATTTGGCACACGGTGTATACTTCAGCCGTGCACACTTGTGATGTCATGCAAAAGAACAAATATAAGGAATTGCTAGGAAAGCTTGCATAATGCATGGTATAAAGAAAATGTATTTGAGGACAACTTCATTTCTAAATGTATGTGCTTGTCCACGGGCAACGCTTATCATTTAACCTTTGTCATGCCCTTTGCATCTGGGCTCAACTGCGTGTCTTACATCCAACGTAATCTCTCATCTGCTTAACATTTGGAGAGGTACGGTCACTCGAGAATGATGTGGGAAACCAGACTCCATCGTAATCACCCTTTCCCACAGTCTAAAAGGGAGTAAGATTCACTTGGGTTAGCATTTGACAGCATAATGTAGGGTTGTCAGATTTGCCTTTCTTCCCAGACTATCACCTCCCTTCTGCTACTCTGCTATTAACCTTGACCTTGTTGCTCCTTCTCTTGTCACTGCTACGCTGCTGCCTACCTCATCCTGCTGTCCCAGTTCACACTGTACTTTCCTGGGGCGAAGCCTCTGCCCAGAAGTGTGGGCAGAGAAGGGAGAGACTGCTGTGCTCAGTCTTCAGGGTACGGATGTCTCAGTGTCTTGGTGTAGAACTACTGGCCTGTCCACAGGATCTCCGGGCACCATGGTCCAGGAGCACAGAATCTTTCATAAGCCTTGGGCTCAGGGAGTGCGTGGTGAAATCTATGCAAGTTCGAGTGGACTTGAAAGCTTTTCAAATATGCTTTCCTGTTGTTAATCTGCACATTCATCTGCACATCTGGCTTGCAAGATCTCAAGCCACAAGATCAGCTCTATTTAGGGTGACTGGTTTGCCACTGCAGTGAAGCCAAGTCCAAACATGGAAGGGGAGGCAACTCCCCTTCCTCCTGGCTGCTCCCTGGGCCGTTCTTCATTAGGGAGATATGCTAATTTTCAGTCACGTAGGTAGCATTCAGAGTGGTACCTCATTAAAGTGGGAGATGAAACGTGAATCACAATCCCTCGGCACTTCAAACACGCCCTGCCTAGTAACTGTAACTGAACATGAAAGAAAGCCAGCCTCGCCATTAGCCATGCATCCAGGCTAAGTCTGTTGTGCTGAGCCGGCAATTAAGACCGCCCGTTCAACTTCCGGGTCCCCCTGACCTTCCCAGATAGGAAATGGACAGCTATCATACTCTGGGCCACCAGGCGCTGGTTGCCAACTGGGAAAGTCATCAGAAAACTTTCTTAACACGGTCATTGGGTAAGTCATCTGGATATCGCTTTCAGCTACATCTGTTCTTCATACTGAGAGTCAATGTGTTGGTTTCCTAAGGGCTGGCCCTCAAATCTCCCCTATCTTGTTTTTAATCATGAACATAATCAGATTTGTTTGGACTTGGGAAAATTACACTCCCTGAACCCCAAATTGTTTTATACAGGTGGAATCTGATCCAACAGTTTTCAGGGGTAGAATTAAAGATCCAGAAATGGGCAGGATCCTTACGGGGTCACATGCTTCCTGGGGCATAGGAGTAGAAGTGTAAGAGCCCAGCCTGTGGGCTGCCAGTGTGGACCGCCCCATGTGTTCAGTGATTTTGTAAGTCCTCACTCCGGGATGTTTTTATGTCGACAGTTGTGGCTCCATTCTTTTATCACTCTTATTCTTCCACATTGTTCTTGTTTTCCTGCACTTTCACTGCCCTGCCCTACAGTGAGGCCACCAAGAGTCTAGGGTCTGACTTTAGAGGTGTAGAGCCTCCAGCCGCAATCCCTTTAGATGCTTCCCTTTGTCCCATTCATTCCAACAAATATTTACCAAAAGCCAGCTGACAGTAGCAGTGAGACTGACAAAGATAAGTTAGTTTGTCCCTGCGTTAGCGGCTCTTAGAGTCTAACAGGAGAGACAATTAGCAGATCATTTTAAGAATTTCACTACAGCACGTGAAGTGCTGAACTAGAAATCTGCCCCTTGTGGTGTGGGAACACAGAGAATAGAGCACCCATGGCTCAGCCTGGAGGTTCAGGGAAGACTTCCTGTGAGAGACTATAACCAAATCAGGGCTTGAGGGATAAGCAATATTATAATAAGTGGGAAAGGTGTTCCAGATAGAGGGATGAGTATGAGCAACAGCAAAAAGTCATAAAACAGCACAGCATCTACAGGGATCATAAATAGTTGCTATCACTCAAGCATAAAGTGTGAGTCAAGAAGCAGCAAGTGATTAAGTTGTAGAGGCTAGTGGGTAGGTGCTAAAGGCACTAAGGGCCTTGCTGGCCAGGCTGAAGAGCGTGAATTCGGTAGGTGACATATGGTCGTTCAATGTATTTACGTGGCGACTAATGTGGTCGGATTTAGATTTCAGATAGATAATTTTTAAAATGTTTTTGAGGTATGAATTCCAAAGGGGCAATACTGAAGGCCGGGAGATGAGTTATGAGGTCCAGTATAGAGATGATGAGTGGGCACGGAGAGAGAGGATGAAATTGAGAAATTTTGGACATGGTGATTGATTAATTGATTGGGTGTTGGAGAGGTAAGAAAGAAGGATAAATTGAAAGCAATTCGGTTTTCTGCATCCGAGTGGGATGGATAATGGAGCCATCAGTTGGTTTAAGTATTATAGACGAATGGGTGTGTTTGGAGGTACATTTGCCATGTAAGAGGTAATGGAGCACTAAAGCACACAAGGTACCAATTCATGGAGACTGTATACCCAATAGTGATTTACGAGGCTGGTGTCAGAGATCTGAAGGGTAGGATTTTTAAGGCACAGAGGCAGCTCATCCTAGGGGTTTGCTACACCATCTAAAAAGAAAAAAAAAACAAAGTTAAAATATGCAATTACAAATCTCAGATTTCGAAATGTTGTGAGTGCTGTTCTCCCCAAGACTCCCTGCTCTCCCACCTCCACCCCCTGACATCCTTTAGGCACCACTTCATTAGAAAGAAATGAAGTTTCCTATAAGTCCAAATTTCCACTGACAGTACTGTGAGAATTTAACCTTTTTTTTTTTTAGTGTTTATATATTTTTGAGGGAGAGAGATGCAGAGTGTGAGTGGAGGAGGGGCAGAGAGAGGGGCAGAGAGACACAGAATCTGAAGCAGCTCCAAGCTCCAAGCTGTCAGCACAGAGCTGTGAGATCATGACCCAGGCCGCAGTTGGATGCTCAACTGACTGAGCCACCTAGGCGCCCGAGAATTTATTCTGAAAACACCCCTCTCCCATTTCAACTTTTTCCCGTACGGTGTCATGAAAAACTGGTCAGAATGCCATTTGCTTTCCACCTTGTTGCAACTTCCATTTCTTTAAATCTTTCTGTGGTTCTGTCACTGACCATTACATATATCACTCAGGAATTAGAACTCACAAATTTTTGAGGTAAGAAGTGGGTACATTTGCTTGTTTATGGAGAAAGCTCACTATAGAAATAGCCTTCTGTCCCTTTTGGCTTCTCTTCCTTCACAATTTGAGTTTTTTCTTGAAGATTTAAGTAATTCTGTTTGAAAGACAAAAAGCATGCTTGACCAAGAAGTATTAAGGTTTACTGCCAGAGATATGATTAGGCAGGTGGATGAACTACAGTAGTTTGATTCAAGTCAAAACCGCCCTTTAGACTAGAACTATCAAATGAAAATACAATGTGAGCCATAATATTTAATCTTCAGTTTTTTAAGATTCATATCATCTTAAATATTATTTTTCCAATGAAAAAGTAAAAAGAGATGAATTTATTTTAAGAATACGTTTTATTGAACCCAGCATATCCAAAATATTATCATTCCCACGTTTAATCAGTACAAATATAGGTTCATGAGGCTGGTTTTTGTTTTTTCATACAGAGTGTTCAGAATGTGGTTCATGTTTGTTTCCCACTTAGAGAATGTCTCAATTCAGATGCTAAACTTTCATCAGAAACCCATGATCTGTACTTAAGACTTCATAAAATTAAATTTGAAAAGCATATCCAGGTCCCCAAGGTGTTCCCAACATACTTAAAATTTCCGAGTTCCACACTTTGTATTTTAAGTGCTCCTGGCTGCTTGTGGCTACTGTGTTGGACAGAGCAGCAAGAGACCCATTATCCTTCCTCTCATCCCAGTCTTCCAAGCACTGTACATGACCTTTAGGTAACCGCATGTTTCTGGATATTTATGTAAGTTTGCAAATCACCTAAGTCTTTCAGATCTCACTGGGAAGCTCTAGTCAATGGACCTCTCAAACTGGCTCAGTCAAGTTCCTGAGGATCTTTAGTGGAAGGAGTAAAGGCGTGAGATGGTGAAATAATAGAATACAAAAGCATTTGATCAAGACAGGCAGAAGGTGTCTAGTAAGTGCCCCGGAAAATAAATTTGTGTTCATTTAAAAAAATTTTTTAATGTTTATTTATTTTTGACAGAGAGAGAGAGAGACAGAGCATGAACAGGGGAGGGGCAGAGAGAGAGGGAGACACAGAATCTGAAGCAGGCTCCAGACACAGGCTGGAGCACAGGCTGACAGCACAGAGCCTGACATGGGGCTTGAACTCATGGACCGTGAGATCATGACCTGAGCCAAAGTCGGATGCTTGACTGACTGAGCCACCCAGGTGCCCCACCCTGCTGGGTTTTTTTTTTTAATTTTTTTTTTAACGTTTATTTATTTTTGAGACAGAGAGAGATACAGCATGAACGGGGGAGGGGCAGAGAGAGAGGGAGACACAGAATCTGAAGCAGGCTCAGGCTCTGAGCTATCAGCACAGAGCCCGACAAATTTGTGTCCATTCTAAAACATTAGTTGTGTTGGGAAATTTGTTTGTAATATGAAAGTTGCCTTGAAGGTAACTTTCAAACTTTGGGTGGGTTTTTGTTGTTTGTTTGCCTGTTTGGTTGGTCGGTTACTTGTTTTACCTTGGATCCAAATATATGATCTTAGAAAATTCACCAATTACTGTTGGTACTAAAAAAAAACTGCTCTGGGGCACCTGGGTGGGTCAGTCCGTTAAGCGTCCGACTTAGGCTCAGGTCATGATCTCACAGCTCATGCGTTCTGGCCCTGCATAAGGCTCTCTGCAGACAGCACAGAGCCCGCTTTTGATCCTCTGTCTCCCTCTCTCTCTCTCTCCCCTCCCCTGCTCACGTTTTCTGTCTCAAAAATAAACATTAAAAATAATTGCTCTAATGTAAGCCTAGTTACCTCTAGAAGAATTCTTAGTGTGGTAAATCTAGCCTAAGATTAGAGCTCATTACCTCTCTACCAATGCATGCGCGCATGCACACACACACACACACACACACACACGCACACACATGTGCTCACATATATGCTTAAGGGCATGTGAGGCTTTGGAGCAAAAATCTTCCCTAACTAAAGCCACCCCGAGTGTCCGAACTATGTGGAATACTACATCAGAGCTTAGTGGTTAGAAGGACTGTTTCTTTGCCGTCAGACATTTTTAGCTTTTGTCAGGGGATCGGAGTGAGAGGTGGAGAAGCAAGGAGTTCTTCCTTTCTTCTCCCTCCCATTCCATGGGCTCCAGTGGGATGAGCGTGGCAAGAGTCTGACCTGGACCTCCTCTGTATGGTGAGCCCACGTGGGGAGTCTGCAGTGGGAGGGAAGGATGAGGAGATGATGGGCGGGGCAATTCCAGGATCCTCCAGGCACCTCCTGACCCACCCTTCTTCCTCCTCCATCTTTTCTGCTCAAGGTTCTCCCCCTCTTGGTGATCAGTTAGCAGATTTTTACCTCAGGAGTCTTCTGACACATTTCCAGGAACCTCAGGCCTTTGATTTGACTTTTTGAGATGTTTTAGGCTAGCTCTAAGTCCGCTGTCTGCTATCTTAGACCTCCTTCTCTAATTCATCTTTTTCAATGTATTTTTTTTAACTTTGAGCTCACATTGTGTTTACCATTAACATTTAGACCAAAAAAAAATTTTTCATCTTTTTGTCTGAGGTTTTCCTGGGTTTGAACACCAGTCTATTAAACTTAGAAACATTTATGAAACACCTGTTCTGTGCTAGGGGCCTTGCTGGATACTTTGGTGTCAAACGTACATATAACAAGAGTCTGGTGGAGGGGAAGCAAACTAGAAAATGCTGGACCTTCTTCCATGCACAAAGCAGGGCACCATGAATACTTAAATGGCCAGATATTCCTAGGAGACAAATTGGTAACAGAATATATATAATTTTTTTCTTTGCTCTCAAAAGTTGCACTAGTGATCTGGTTATTTTCATTCTGATCCTATTATATACCAAGTGATTATTTTATGAGCCCAAAGTCAAAAATGATTGGAAATCTCAAAAATATCTCACCAGTTCTTTGCCTTGGATCTCTGATTGCTTTATCTCATAGTAACAGCTTAGGTCAAGCCTTCATTTCCAAGCATTTTATTAAATAAATTCACTAACTTATCTTTACCCCATTAGAGACATGGACCCTGACATTTAATATATCTTACTCGTAGAGAATTACTTTTCCGTTAAATACCTGTAAACAACCTGGGTAGGGGGAAGCAGGACCCACTGAAAATGTAACATGAACAGGATTTCACATTCAGAGATTGTTCGGGGTGGGTAGGTTGGGCACAGGGAGTGGTTAGCTGGGGTTGAAGGAGGAATAGGAGAGAAGAAAGAGGTAAGACCCTCCTGGCTACAGAAACAGATCTGACAGAAGAAACAGAATCCGGGAAGGACACAGATCCATTTAACCATCCCCTGCCCCATCATCTCTGCCACACATCTCTAAATTCTCCTCTTCAAAATATCCACGCCTTCTTCAGGTGCGAGACTTCTGTGAGAAGATTATTTTTACCTTCTTATTTTTACCCTCCGTGAGACAGTTATTATACCTTGAGTGACTCACATAAGAGTTGTCAGTGCTTTGAAAGGAACGCACAACTCCATGACAATTTAAGTGGCCACCTCTGGCCATCTAATCCACAGTCCTTTCCTGATGAGAAATGATCACTGGTAGCTAACAAAGGCAATCGGAGTGGGAGTTGAATAAAAGGAAAAAAGTGTTGGAGACAATTCGGGGACTGGGATTGACTTGTAAGATTTAGAGGTATGAAAAAGGAGGGAATCCTTTGTGATAGAGAATTGACATAGGCTGGGTTTCATCAGGACATGATTTGCTGCTGAAAGAAACATAGAACCAATGAGAAATAAGTCATTTATTAGACAACAGGGATAGTGTGAACCAGCCCTTAAAGGCAGCATCAATTCCAAAGTAGGGATCCCAGGTCCCATTGTGGCCTTTTCCCTGCTTTGTGATCCAGGGAAACTCACATGGCCCCTCTGAACTTTAGTACCTCTATCCATAAATTAAGAACATCATTTGAGATAATCTTATAGGCTCCTGTAGCTCCAAAAATTTTCTCCTCTTCTTCCTTTTTATGTTCCTAAAACCTTGAGAGGAATAGTTAGAAAACTGTTCACTAATATTTAAAATAAAATGCTTGAGGTGGCCTGAGTAGCTCAGTCAGTTGAGTGTCTGACGCTTGGCTCTGGCCCAGGTCATAATCTCACGTTTGTGGGACTGAGCCTCACATGGGGCTCCTCTGCACAGTGCGAAGCCTGCTTGGGATTCTCTTTCTCCCTCTCTCTCTCTAAAAATAAATAAACTTAAAAAATATATAAATGAAATATATATTCACCGGGGGTCATGTATATGGTACAGGGGAGCCAAAAGGAAGTGAGTCTGTATGGAATTTGTCTGCTGATGCAATAAACATTATGAGGAAAGTTGCCCTGTCCACCATTGTCTTTAAAAAGAATAACAATATTGTTGTATGTTTCTAGTCCATGTTAACTTTGCGAATCTATTATCTTATTATATATATATATGTATATATATATATATATACATGCATACACGTATATATATAAATTATTATGTTACATATAGCATATATTATAATATATTATATTATTATTATTATATATAATAATTAGGAGAAATAGGCAAGAAATTGCAAATCAATTACCTCCTTTGATATTTGTAGCAATTAGGAGAAATGGGCAGAAAAGTTACTATTTTTACCAGTACATTAAACCCAGAGAGTTTAAATTATTTTTTTTCAGAACTGGTTAATGACAAGGCTGGAATGAGATTTCAGGTCTTCAGAATCCTGGGGTTGGGTACTTGCCTGTGCTTTTTGCACCATCTTTCCAGAAATATCCAGAAACACGAGGACCGCTGCCTGAGTTACCACATCCCTAAATGATGCCAAAAGAAAGACTCAGCTTCTCAGATCAGACTACACTTTTCTGTGGTCAATTTTTAACTGTCTTTTACCCAGGAGCCTCCAAATAGGGCGCAGACACCCTGGGAGTGCACACATGATGCATTAGGGTACAGAAGAGGAGATGTTAAGAAAAATTCTATTACATGGTTTTTTGTATCACTCTTATAATTTATTTTTGTGTGCTTTATAAGATATATATTAGCTGATCTCATGGTTCACGGGTTTGAGCCCCACATTGGGCTCGCTGCTGTCATTGCAGAGCTTGCTTCGGATCCTCTGTCCCCCTCTGTCTCTCTGCCCCTCCCCCGTTTGTGCTCACATGCTCTCTCTCTCTCTCTCTCTCTCTCTCTCTCTCAAAAATAAATAAAACATTAAAAAAATAAAATATACATTAGCACAAAGTATCCACATAAATAGCACATGTATAGAATTTACAATGGGGCCATATGTTCTACTGATTGAATCCACGATCAAAATGTTTGGAGAGTATGTTGTAGAAAATGGAAGGAAGGGTGTAGAGGATAAAGGAAGCCATATGGCTGTCCATAGGGGTCCCTCTTTTTCTTATCCCTTATGATGACCCAGGCACAGGAATGGGAAGAGGTGTGGAAAGGGGCAGTTTCACTCAGAATCTTGATGAAAATCCAGAAAAGTAGACTAACAAATCGAACTGCTCTGGCCGAACTGGGGCAGCTGGTCACATGCTTCCCACCCGCACAAAGGTCTCTGTTTCTCTCACACACTGCAGCTCTTTGTCAGTCAGAAGCAACAATTCCCTTCAGCTCTTCTTGCTGCCCCTTTCCTCCTGTCTTTTTAGTCTATCAGGCAATAAATGTAAGGCACAAAACTTCACAAGCATTTCAAAGAAAAAGTTGAAAGGGAGAAAAAGATGTGCAGATCAATGAACCTATCAGTCCTTTCTAATGGGAAAAAAAGGTCTAACCTACCCAGAGAAACTGACTCAGGAATTTTGATATTGTTTATAACTTACGACATTGTTGCCGACTGATTTTTTGTGTTCTCCAAGGATCTTTGTGTTTTACTGGGAAGTTTATAAAATAAGGAAGGAATATTCTGAGGGGGAAGAAGATTGTTGCCTCTCACCCTTAGGCTCCAGGAAGGTAGTGTACCCAGGATTAATATTGGATTATTAACATAGAAAATACAAAGAAATGGCGTGCCATGTTACATAAATAAACGAGCACTCTCACTACTATAATGGCAAGCAAGAGGTCAGCTCTTAGGATCTATAGTTGGGACTATTTCAAGGAAAAAGAGAGCTGTACTCAGGGTGAAATGTGTCCTTTACATAATTAAAAAAGAGGAGTCCACCTAAGGATTAAGGTCACAAGTGTGCCTGTATCATTAAACTGCTTTCTTTACTCATAATTCTTGCTAGACATTAAAGGCACCAGATCATTGTTACGGTACTTTATAGCCAGCAGGGACCATAGACATTGCCTCGCAAAAGCCTGGTGGGTATAACAGGCTTGTCGAGAAGGAATCTGGAGGTTTCCGAGTATGAGCTTTCTGTATTTAAAGCGCGTAGCACCTACTTGGAGGGACAGAGGGAGGCAAGGTCTTTCATTTCTTGTTCGGTTTCTGTCACTAAATTCCTTGGGAAGACTTCATTTTATTTTACAGAGGAAATCCATTGCTGAGAAAATTATGAGAAAACTCATTTCTTGTTGGTGGCCTTTATTTATTCAGCACACAATATCGTATTCGCTATGGGCCTGCACTACTTTAAGTTCTGGAGATACGAAAATCAATAAAATATTACCCCTCAGATGGGACACCGTCTGATTAAAGAGATAAGACACATACAGTTATCCATCTAAAACAACAAATGAACCAAGACACAAATAAGTGATAGTTTTAGTAAGTACTGGCATTCCTTGGAGGAAAAGAGAAAGCTGCCTCATCTTGCAAGGAAATAAAGGCATAAAGGAAGTCATCATGGCTTCTCTCTGATATCCTCGGCTGCTTTCCTTTGTTCTGGCTGCCATCTTTGGCTCCAGGGCCTGGATCCCACTGGCACAGAAATGAGAAGAGTGGGGTAGAGTTCACAGCTTAAGAACACGAAGCTGTGGATTGTGTGTCTCTTTTGTCAGCTTAGAGCACGCAACAGGGCATTCATTAGTGCGCTGTACGGAATCACAGAGGGAGGGACAGAGATGCGGAGAACAGTGGCGAGCACAAAAGCTGGTGAAATGTGTTGGCAAATAGAACCAAATACTGACGGTCACGAATGATCATTATTTTTGTGTGCGTTGTTTAGATAAAAATAAGGTCGGCGAGCAAACGACCATGTCTAGCCGAGGAAGATTAAAGCTATTCTTTTCCTTAATGAATCAGCTATCTTAGTAAAAGTGGCTTAGAATTAACTAGTTAGAGTCATTCTCTTCTGTGTTCTTCCAGTAAGGAGATGGAAAAATCTAACTTTAACAGGCATTATGGTGGCCACACATTCTCATTGAAATACCGCAAAACATGGGGTAATAAAAACCATTTTTTGCTGTTCTTAGACTTTGTATGTCTGCACTGTTTCAAAAGTGTAAAGGTTTGGGGCGCCTGGGTGGCGCAGTCGGTTAAGCGTCCGACTTCAGCCGGGTCACAATCTCGCGGTCCGTGAGTTCGAGCCCTGCATCAGGCTCTGGGCTGATGGCTCAGAGCCTGGAGCCTGTTTCCGATTCTGTGTCTCCCTCTCTCTCTGCCCCTCCCCCGTTCATGCTCTGTCTCTCTCTGTCCCAAAAATAAATAAACGTTGAAAAAAAAATATTAAAAAAAAAAGTGTAAAGGTTTTATGCTGAAAATAACAAAAAACACCAAAACTTTCAGAACTTTATACTCTCTGAAAATCTGAGACACGTGACTATTATTCCTTTCACTCCGTGGATTTTTAAATTGATGTAGCCTGAATCAACTAGAATTCTGAGAACTTGAAAAACAATGAGAAGTAGTCAAGTGACTGTTGCAATGTTACATGATTTGGCTCTCATTGTATACATTCATGAAAATTTCGTTATTACCTCCCCTCTTTCTCTTTGCTGGGTTAGATGCTATAGATTCCATCTCTGTTCTTTTTAATGCTAGTCTTCAAATTTTAGCACACCAACTTAAATAGGAAATGTCATCAAAGTCTGAATTTATTAAACATCTTTACCCTTCTCCCAAATCAAGCAAGAAACCTACCTACTAAACAATTTCCACTTACTACCCTTGATTTTCCTTATTGTTTTATCATTAGTAGCTATAGTAGCAGTAATAGTAGTTACCAAAATTTTTTAAAAGTCAACAGTTAACCATGCTAACTGTTCCAGTCAATATATCTCTGTAACAAATTGCTCTAAAACTTAGTGGCATAAAAAAGCAAAGTCACTATTATGCTCATGGATGCTGTGGGTCAGGAATTTAAGCAGGGCAAATTAGAGACAATGTGTCATTGTTTCACCCTGTTTAAGGCCTCCTCTGGAATCTGGCTGTTGGCTGGGGGCCTCAGTTTCTCTTTGTTTTCCTTTACTTGTGGCTTCTCAGTGTAGGCTAGTTTGCACTTACCCAGAGCATGATAGCAGGGTTCCCAGGGCAAGCCCCAAAGAGAGAGATGGCCATGCAGAAGACATATCACCTGCTCCAGAAGTCACATAGTGCCACTTTCACTGTATCCTACTCATTAAAGCAGACACAGTGTCCTCAGATTCAAGGGCAGGGACAATAGACTCAGTCTCTTGATGGAGGTGTGGTGAGGTTTTATAACAGCAAGGACAGGAAATGCTGCTGTGCCCATACTTGAAAGATGCAATCTGTCACACTAACATATTTCATGAATTTCCACAGTCACCCTTATTCTTTATATCTCATGTCTTTCTTCTGGGTTTCTTTTTGTGTGTACGTTAATTAGTGGTTTATCAGCAATGCTTGTGAATATTAGGTCAAGGATTTAGACTTTATATCTTACTCTCAAAGAATATATTCACTGATTATAAAATTTATGTTGATGGGGCCCCTGGGTGGCTCAGTCAATTGAGCATTTGACTCTTGATTTCAGCTCAGTTCATGATCCCAGGGTCATGAGATTGAGTCCTACGTCAGGCTTTGCTCTGAGTGTGGGGCCTGCTTAATATTCTCACTTTCTCTCTGCCCCTCCCCTGCTCCTGCTCGCTCTCTCTCTCTCTCTCTCTCTCTCAAAATAAATAAATAAATAAATAAATAGTAAATAAAATTTACATTGGCAATTATTTTTTGGCACTTTGCAAATGTTATCCTATTGCCTTTTCTCCCCTTTTACAATATATTTTGTTGTGGTAAAATACACTTAACATAAAATTTACTACGTTACCCATGTTTAAGTATACAGTTCAGTCATATTAAGTACATTCATATTGTTGTGCAACCTTCAGCACCATCCATCTCCAGAATGCTGGAATTCTACCCATTAAATAAAAACTTTCTATTACTTCTCCCACAGCCGCTGATGATCACTATGCTACTTTCTGTCTCTATGAATTTCACCTCTCAGAGTAACGCATGTAAGTGGAACCACACAGTATTTGCCTTTTGTGACTGGCTTATTTCATTCAGTATAATATCCTCAAGATTCATTCATGTCATGGCATGTATCAGCTTTTCCTTCCTTTTCACGACTGAATAATATTCCATTGTATGTATGTACCACATTGTGTTTATCCACTGATAGATGCTTGGATTCTTTCCACATTTTCAATATTATAAATAATGCTCCTCTGAACACAGATGTGTGAATATCCCTTTGAGACCCTGCTTTTAATTTTTTAAATGTCTACTTAGAAGTAGAATTGCTAGACCGTATGGTAAGCTTTTTCAGGAACTGCCATACACTTTTCCACAGAGGCTGTTCCATTTATGTTCCCACAGAGTGGGAACACTTCTCCTGGAAGCTGGCAAACCTTTAGCAGACCCCACTTTCCAAACTAGATGAATAGACACATTCTGCCAGTGCCATTGTTGTGTAGGTAGGGAGACAGACTTGTTGTGCATCTTAATCTGCAGTCTTCCCAGAACCTATCAATCCCATTGCTTTCTAACACTTATTGTTGCTGATAGAAATCTGCTTTTATTCTGTCACCTATCTTCTTTATTGGGTAACTTGTACTTTTTTTTTCTTTTTATACTTGACAGATAAAATATCAAGCCAGTTTCCCGGGGCACCTGGGTGGCTCAGTCAGTTAAGTGCCCGACTTCAGCTCAGGTCATGATCCAACAGTTTGTGAGTTTTAGCCCCACATCGAGCTCTGTGCTGACACCTCAGAGCCTGGAGCCTGCTTCAGATTCTGTGTCTCCCTTTCTCTCTGCCCCTCCCCCTCTCGCTCTCTCTCTCTCACAAATAAATAAAATGTAAAAAAAAAAATTTTAATATCAAGTCAGTTTCTGGGTTTGGATTTGTTTGTTGATTTATCTTAGTGTTGAGTGTGCAATTTAAATCTGAAAAATCAAGGATTTCTTTAATTCTGGTTAATGTCTTTTACCATTGTCCCTTTGAATGTTCTTTCTCTCTCATCCTCTCTTTATTCCCTTTTCCTGGGGCCTCTGTTCGATATATTGTGTCCTCCATATCTCTCAACCGCTTTAACATTTTAAAATCTATTTAAATCTATTTTTTTTCTTTCTGTGATGTGTTGTGGATCGATTCCTTAGAGCTGTGCTCTAATTTACAAATTCTTGGTTTTACTGTTTCTGCTTCATATTTTAGGGAAGAAGTGTTCTCTCTTTCTTCCAGCTTCCTTAATACACTAATTTTACATGAATATTCAGGTGACTTTACTGTCTTTATCCTTAGGTAAACTCATTTCCTAATTGCAGGTTTTGTTGGCTCTTGTAGTCCTCTTATAAGTGGAATTTTTGTTTGAAGGTTCATCTTGAGCAGCGGTATTTTTTTTCTTCTTTTCTTTTAGAAACCACCCAGCACTGACTACCAGTTCTGTGATTGTCTCCACCCTTCTCAAGACCCAGAATTCAGATTCAGGCCTGCTACTGGATATTCACAGCATCAATGCTGGAAAATATCGAAAATATTACACATCCGGGCTAGCACACAGCTGAGTGAAGTTCTTGGCATTGAGTCTGTATTTCTCTATCCTGTCTCCCCATGCACATAGTGTATTAGAAGCTACAGCCAAAAAGAATGGTAGCAAATAGGTTTAGTTTAGCCTCTTTCACAGGTGAGCTCAATCAATCCCAGCCTCTAATTTTATGATGTAAGCTAGGCTTCAATTTTATATTCCCCAGCCTTACATCAGACAGTTTTAGTTCCCGTTGTAGCACAAGCATCAAAATCTACAGCGTCCTCTGCTAGCTTCCAGCCCTGGAGCATCTAAGGTCCCCAGACCAATGTCTCTCAATTTCAGCCCATCTTTTCCTATGTAATATAAGTGCCTCTTCTGGTCAGCGAAAATGTCTATCTTATCTTTTTTGTCTATTTTATTTTTTTTAATAATACCTATATGTTTAAAATTTGTTTTCTAGAGGAGAGGGGAGAGGGACAGAGGGAGAAGAATTTTCAGGCTCCATGCTTAGTACGGAACCCATTGCAGGGCTCAATCACATGACCAAGAGATCGTGACCTGACCTGAGCCTAAATCAAGAGTCAGACACTTAATTTACCAAGCCCCCCAAGGCAACCCTGTTTATTTTCTCTTTTTAGAAACCTTTCATTGTTTTATGTCCAGAAGATTCGCGGGGTCTAAAATTATAAATTTACAATGCTGTGCTAATTGAAAATACGAATTTATCTTTAATGCTCTGTCCTAGTTCACTGAGTAACACTAAACATAATACAAATAAAAATTAAAGCAAAAGAGAAGAGCTGAAGGTCATGAAGCCGGTGTGAAGGCCAACATCTCAGTTACGTATTCTTTTGTAGTAGCTAAAGTAGAAAAGAATTGCACAGCAGTCTTTACGGTAATTGGCGAATGATATAATTTGTGTCACATACACCTACAAATGCCCGGGAGAGCCCAATGACGTGATGAAAGCCCACATCTAACTGGTTCTCCCTCAGGAAACACTCACTTTGGTACGAGGCACTTTTTTACATTGCAAATGCTTTTCATCTTTATACTGTGCTTAGGGATTTTCTATTTCTAAGGACTTCCTGTTACAAATTATATAAATAAAGGAGGGAAAATGGCAAAGAATGGGTATATTCTTTAGTTACTCACAGGCTAAGTTTTCTCAATGTGAGACATACTGAATATTTGGATTTTTTTTCCCCACCATTTCTTCTAAACTCAGTGGAAAGCCAGTACTGTATACTTTTTGCTAGGTATGAAAATGAGGTTCTCTTTTTTAAAATTTTTAAGCAATATATGAATGGGATTTTGATAAACTGAATGACAAAAAGGCTTATAGATTGGAAGTAAGTGTCTCTCCTACCCCATTCAGCTTTTCCCTTCTTCAGAAGCCACATTTCCCCCCCATAAATAAGTGCATGGCCTTCACATTTCTATACCTTGCTTTTCCTCTTAACCGTATATTTTCAGATTTTTTTTTCAGTATCAACATGCATAGATTGACTTTTTTGATAGCTGCGGAGCATTCTGTTTTGAGAATGTGCAATAATTGATTTAATCTGTCCCTTATTTATAGGAAGTTAGGCTATTTCTAGACTTTTGCTACTACAAATCATTATGCAGTGAATATCCTTGTAGATACAGTTTTGCTCACATCTGCTAATTTATTGAGAAATGCTGAGCCAAACTGCCCTCCAATGAGGTTACACTGAAATAAATCTTTAAAAACAAGTGCACCATTTTCCTAAACTGGAAACACTTAAAATTTAGCACTGCTGTTTCAATTAACAAACAATTCTATATCCACTTTCTTCAAATTTGTAACTAACCATATTTTTATGTGAGGGCAATTTATGATTGGTAGTTAAATATTTTGCAAACCACTTATTTTATTCCAAAAAAAAAATAAAATATTGTTGAAACATGCACATTTTGATTACAGATTTTGGGGAAATGATCAGAATTAAGATTAATTCTCAGAATGTATTTGCCCCAGAGTTTTGGTGCTTTGGCTAGTAGCTGGCCTCATTATACATTTTTACGTTCATGTATTTTAGAACGTGCAAAATGTTCTGCAGACATGAGAGTTGTTTGACAAAAATGTTTTCCACTTTGAGAAGGGTCAGAATGGCTGCATCACCACACCCCTCTTTGGAGGAGCCCTTCCCCACACAACCCCTGTCATCCTGACCTCAGCTGTTTTCATGGAGGCTGACCAGTAACCTCAAGCCTCAGTGAAGTGAGACAGTGGCCCGTGAAGACTCTTAAATCAACACCTCCACCAACAGCAGTGTCCTAATCAGGTCCTCACTCAGGAAGGTCAAATGCAGGACTCTGATAAAGGGTCATCAAGAGGGGCAGGAACTATAGAAACAAAGGGGATAGGTAAGTCTCTGAGCAGCAGAGGGGTAGTAGCATCATTTGAGGCTGATGGGGAGCCCAGTCATGGGGTTGTTGGGGCTCTGACATCTGAATAACTCTTCAGTCCCTGTTAGCCCAGCTGGGAAGTTTAAGGTTTTTTCCTATTGTCCCTTAATGTACTCAATAAATATAGTAACTTAAGCATAACTTACGCTCCTTGCAACCTGAAAAGAACCGATTCGATATTCTTAGCAAATAGTGAAACAGGAACACATTTAGTCATTGAGCAAATTGCCTCGGATGTGCAAGGTGCTGGGGAGCCAGTAATCAAGGCAAGACAAGGCATCCTTATCATGGAACTTAGAGTTTGGGGGAAAAGGCAGAAAAAATGAGTAAGAAATTTAGCAGAGAGTGGGAAGTGCTATGCAAAGAAGTAAAAGGTGGTTATGGACAGTAACCTGGTGACTAGTTTGGAATTGAGGGATCAGGCAAATCTCCCTGAAGTGGTTACACTTAAGCTGAGACCAAAATGACAAGACCAAGCCATTGTGAACCAAGGGAAGAGAGGTTAGCGAACAGAAAAGCCCTATGGCAATAACGTATATATTGGAGAAACAGAATGACGGTGCAGTAAAGGAGAATCTTCTGCACCAGGAAGTTGGAAAGGCAGGCTGGGACTAGATCAGGTAAAGTTTTGCATGCCCCAGTAAGGATATTTTGACTTGATGAGAAGCCATGTGAAGATTATAACCGGGGCTGATGTGGTATGATTTATGTCTTTAAAAGCCTGCTCTGTCGTGCATTGCTAGGGTGGAGGGTGGTAGTAGTAAGGTAGGTAGATCGGTTATGAAGCTACCACAGTAGTGTAATGCAAAATGATGGCATCGTAGGGTAGTGGTTGCAGTATAGGTGGAGAAACCTTCAGAATCTGGGGTGTGCTTCGTAGGGGTAATCCTTAAGACCTGCTGGTGGATTAGCTTGAAGGGGATGAATCACAAATGAAACAAAAATCAGGGGAAAATATGCATTAGACTCTAAATTTTCCTGAGCACTTTAAATGAAAGAAGGTCATTTTCCTTTTCATTCCATCACCAAGACCCATTGAGAATCAGGTAGCAAAGGCATGGAAGCAGTATTTTCCCTGCCTTAGCTTTCTGAATCACCAAAGAAAGGTTCAATTACATTGAGTATGTTTCAGTATAAAAAGGACTTTATCGTGTGTCAGGTATCTGGAAATTTCTATTCCATAGAACTCATATCGCATGGACTCCAAAATGGTAGAAGTGGAACTTACACAGGCAGAGATTTGGTTCCTGAAGATCTAGGACAAATCTAGGGGCATTTCCATAACTAAGATCATACGAGTTCCTATAGTAGCCTCTAGTCTGACATTGTACTATACTGGCCTGACTGTGTGTCATCTCTTCTCCCATATCCTGTGAGGACATATGAGACAAGGACCAAGTGTTTTTGTTCACCACATTTATGTACTTGGTGGTGTCGAATGAGTAAGCGAGTGAGTAAGTGAATGAATGAATGAATCCTGAGTACCTGTCTTCTTGGTTAATATAAAATTGGCTCTTTGCCCTAAGTGGTTTTTCAGGCTATTGGTTCTAGATCTGGCTTTCTGCATATTTCATCCCTATTCTGACCCTACACTACTTCTTTCTGCCTACATTATAGTGGATGACTATGTAGGATGGACATTCCCATAGGACGTTTGAAAATCCTGTGTTAAGATAGGAGAAGGTTTGCTCTCAGAAACTTTTCAGGGTAGACACTAAATTTTGTTATCATTTATATATTGGGATGGGGGAATGTACCACTTGACTTCTGATGCTATACAAGGCTCCACGAAGTCTCCTTTCGGCTTCAGAGTTGATCTGAAGTCATTACGTTCTGTCTATTTGCGGACCTAGATATCATATTTTAAAATAGCTTCCCGCAGAGCAATTCAGAGGAGAGTACGATGTATCATTTAAGTACTAAATATTGACTCCTTCTACAAATGCAAAAGTACAGAGAGTTCCTTTTTTGTTTATCCTTTTATTACAAATGACCACAACCTGGTCAAAAAAAATTCTCTGTGGTAGAAGGATATCTGCCAACAAATGAGTCTGTTGAAAGGCCCACACCAAACCCGGCGTCGTAGGCCAACCCTGACCACAGCTGAGTGTTGTGAAGAGGGCTGACAGCCACATGGTCACCACCCAGGCAGAAGAGGAAGGCAGTGTGAAGTGTTAATGGAAAAATCCAACATCCTTCTCTTCCAATGGTGATGAGCAAAACCAAAATGGAGGTTTCCCCGGTAAGTTTTAAAAGAACACTCTAATTTCAGAATGGAAATATTTACTAGGCTTTTACATTTTTGCGTCTTTTTACATATTTCTTTCTGTATAGGAAATGTCTTTTAAAAAAATTTAATATTTATTTTTGAAAGCTAGAGAGATAGTGTGAGTGGGGGAGGGGCAGACAGTGAGCCTGAAGCATACTCTGTGCTGACAGCGGAGAGCCTGATGCGGGGCTTGAACTCACAAACCATGAGATAGATCATGACCTGAGCTGAAGTTGGACGCTTAACAGACTGAACCACCTAGGTGCCCCTGTACAAGAAATGTCTTTTCGAAAGCTCATGTTTGCTTGATGATAATTACTTGTCTCTATTGTTTTATGTGAAGAGTTCAGTTGGTTACTTTATTAGTTTCCTACAGCTGCTATAACAATGTGCGCTCCATTGAGTGGCTGAAGCAACAGAAATTTGTTGTCTCACAGTTCTGGAGGCTAGAAGTCCATATGAAGGTATATTGCAGGTTTAGTTCCTTCTAAGGACCAGGAGAGAAGAATCTATTGCACGTTCTTCTTGCCCAGTTTTTGGTGTTTTGCTGGCAATCCTTGGCATTGCTTGGATTACAGATGTTATCATCCTAATCTGCATCTACACATGGCCTTTCCCTGTGTGCTTGTCTCTGTGTCCAAATTTGGCCTACAATTAATGACATAGTCAGATTAGGGCCCACCCGAATGACCTCATCTTAACTAATGACATCTGCAGTGATCCTACTTCCAAATAAGGTCACATTCAGTACCAGGAGTTAAGACCGCAACATAAGAATTTTGGGGAGATATAATTCAACCCATAAAACAGTTATCACATACTGCACCACACCATTCTGAAGGATTGGATCTGTGTCTTCTGACCTCTGAGCTCAGGCATGGGGTCTTAAACTTTGTAAACATTCAATAAATTAGGGTAGAATGCCTTAGAATTGTGGCACAAAATCCCCTCAAAAGATCCCCATGACCTAGAACCAAAAAAGTACTATGAGAAATATTACTACAAGTACATTTCCTTTTTGAATCCAAGGCCTTGTATCTGCACAACTCTTGGTTGATTATAAAGATTTCAGTTTCCAAACAAATCTTCATTTTCTAAGGGAAATAAAGTGTGACCAAATAATTCCAAAGGGAAATGAAGGGGGAAACACACACACACACACACACACACACACACACACACAAATAAAGTAGGTTATGAGCAGCTGGGGAGCTCTTTCGGAGATTATGGAGACCTAAGACATTTCTCATGTCCACCAGCTTTAATTTGATCTAAAACAGACACAATAAATTGATAGATGAAATTAAAAAAAAAATAACTAAAACAAGCAAAGCAGAAAACCCAACAGGGTCAGCTTTATTAATGGGCAAACACTCAGTGGCCACTAGGGATGTCTAGTAAGAATCAAGTGGAAACTATTCATTCCTTGGGTTAAAATCAAGGTGATGTCTCTTAACCTGCCTTCCCACCTGGGAGAGGTTGGTGGCACTGAGCTGACTTTGTCAAGATAAGAATTGCAGTCTTGACTCCACCAGGTCGGCAATAGAAGAGTAATGCATTATGGTACTAGGCCGCATTATAAATTCCATGGGCCCCAGGTGCTTTTGTCTTTGTAGGCCCCTTCCTCCAAAATAAAAGCAAAAAGCAAAAATTGTATTTTGTGACTCTGTTGGTGTAAAGACTGTTGTTACATTAATAGTACATATTAAAACATGATTTTTGACCTAAAAGGTCATTTTTTTAAAAATCTCATTTCAAAAGCAATTAAAACATTCCTGTGGCCCCCAGAAGCATTTTCAACCCAAGACACTGTGCCCACTGTGACGCAGGCACAAGTCCGTTCTGCCTGGCCAAATCAGATGGGCGTCTGGAAGGTAGACCTTGGACCTCTGTCCAGGTATATGATGTACATGGTGGCTGAAAAGAGAAGAATGTCCATGGCTTCTCATAACCTCATCCAGTGAAGACACAGGGGTAGCCTTTTTCCTGCTTGTGAGGCCACTGGTGAGTGTGGTGAGGGAGGGGTAAGCCCTATACTCTGCCCGACTCCCTTAGCGTAGGAGAGAGGCCCTGCTTTCATCCACTTCTGCAGGCTTCAGGCTCCATCCTCCTTCCTCCTGTTCTCTCTTCACTTCTACCCTCTCCACATACAAATCAAAGAAGCACCAGAGGCAGCCTGGGCAGGTCAGGTGGCTTTCGGTAGCAGGGGAAGCAGGAAAGGAAGATTCTCCTAGAATCTTTGAAAAAGGCATCCTTGTTGCAAAATGCAAGGGGAAAGGGAAGAGGAATCCCATTTGTCATTAATATGTACCAAGCCCTTTGCTGTGCATTTTGCATTTGCTATCATGTTTAATTCTAAGGACAATACTTTCCTGCCAGGAGGCATCCTCACGGCCTCTCCTGCAGAGGAAGGAAAGCAGCCTGTGAATGGCAGAGTCTACATTCGCCGTTAGCTTTTTTGATCTCTCATGCCTAGATGTGGTATTTTACTGTCTACATTTTAGTTGCCAGTTTAGTTCAAGAAAATTTATAATGGCGGGGAAAATTTATAATGGGGGGATACTGTGAGGGGGAGGAAAATGTATTTTTTTTTAATCCCAGACATGAGTAAGTGGCCTTTTACATTGACTCAGAAGATTTAAGTATCTGTATCTCTGCAGATTCATTCATTTTACCCACAATCCACCAGCAGCACCTTTGTGACATGCCAGTGATAGCTAGTAGAAATTCAGCATCTCCGGTCGGTCTGGTGATTGTCATAACCTTTTCTGTGCTAAATAGCTGGATTAAGAAAAAGCCCTGGTTTCCACCACTGGGCCATGATCCTCTTTAAATTGTTTTTTATTTAAATACCAATACCTTTGCTTCACAAAATCTGCTCTGATACTTAACACAGCTTTATAGTAACAAACACTTAAACATATTGCCAGGCTTTGTGAATCCAATTAAGATCTCCTTAAGTGCATCGCTGTCTTTGTAATAAAAAAAGAAGAAGAAGAAAAACACTTCACAAACCCTCTTTTTGCTCAAGATTCTATTTGCTGTTATTTAGACCTCAAAAAACCAGATGCTAGATAGTCTCCCCTTGATATCATGATTAACTGGTTACTAAGCACAGAGTTACTGCATGTAATTTGCTCATTTTTTCATTATGTGGTTTTCTTTGTAAATAGCTTTACTACTTTAAAAAAATTTTTTAACGTTTACTTATTTTTGAGAGAGACAGACAGACAGACACAGCATGAGTAGGGGAGGGACTGAGAGAGAGAGAGACACAGAATCTGAATCAGGCTTCAAGCTCTGGGCTGTCAGCACAGAACTTGTTGCGGGGCTTGAACTCAGGAGCCTCGAGATCATGACCTGAGCTGACGTTGGATGCTTAACCGACTGAGCCACCCAGGCACCCCTTGTAAATAGCTTTACTACTTTTAAAGAATTCATTCCAAACTCTTTTTCTTTCTTTTAAAAACATAAGTTAAATCATTCGCCTTTATGTAAGATGCAGGTTGCCCATGCCCCTCCCTCCCCCCTTCTTTTTTTTATCATAAAACACAATTTCCTTATTCCATAGGGGTGAAAGTACCCGTCAGAGCTTTGTAAAGGTTTTTGTTTCCTTTAAAAGTGAGATAGTTCATGCTCTGCAGGTCCTTGCCAACATAGATCTCAACAGGAAAGAATTTTAAAATTAACTTGAAGTAGTCCCGAGATGTGAAAAATACCATGCAGAAGGGAGAGGATTGTCCCAACATTATACAGGTGTGTTTCTTCAGTCCGACCTTCAGAGACCATCATGTGAGTCATACCTCCCCTCCCCCTCGCGTCTGTAACCTGACTTATCACTGTTGTTCCCCGCCCAAGTCAGGCAGAGCTCATTAGACACTGTGCATGCCGTAACTGTCCCCCTCACTCCCACGCCGCAGCCACCCCCCACCCCCCTTCCCCCGCTGCACCAAAGGTGTTATATATCTTCTCTGCCATTCTCCCTGCCTTCTCTGCCTTTGACCTATCAGCCCAATTCAATTGTACAGATATTTCTGCAAGTGTAGTAAACTGCCACACAGTAAACTGTGCTTTATGTCAGTTTGACTTAAAAGATTTTCTTTAACATGAATAACAGATCTAGCCTTCTCTCTAAAATAAGATTAAATATATAACATAGTATAATATAATATAACATAGTATGGTATTATAATTTATAATAAGGACTGTATATTTGGTTTTCATCCCATTTCTGGTAAAAAGCTCCTAAAACCCTTACACTTGCCTAAGCAATAACAATACCGTATTGCATGTTTGAAGGTTGGCAGGAGAGTAGATCTTAAAAGTTCTCACCACAAGGGAAAAAGCTTATAACTATATAAGGTGATGGATGTTAAGTAAACTTATTGTAGTGATCATTCCAATATATATTAGGTAATATTATATTCAATTATATATATTACATATATAGTTGAAGGTGTACAACATGATTCAAAGCCTTATGTTGTATACCTTAAACTAGTACAGTGTTATATGTCAGTTATATCTCAATAAAACAGGAAAGATCTTTTTAGCAAGAGCATTAGGAGCATCTTTTGTTATAATATGTGACCTTTTGTTTCTGGCTCCTGAAATAGTTGCAGGGTATAAAGGTGAAAGGAATCTTATTCATAACAAGCCCCTTGTAACCGCATCTGAGTTTCTGTTGAATAAATGACTTTCGGAAAGCCCCCAAGGATGGCACTGATTGCTGGGGGAACCAATCATAGTGAGAAAGTTGGGACTTTAAATCTCACCCCTCAACCTCCAGGAAGGGGAGAGAGGTTGAAATTTGTATCAATCAAATAATGGCTGGAGATTTAACCACCAATGCCTACGTAATGAAGCCTCCAGAAAACCCCAGAAAGATGGGAGTAGGGAAGCTTCCGGGTTGGTGAACACATGGAGGTGCTGGGAGGGTGGTGCCCAGAGAGGGCATGGAAGCTCCACTCCCCTTTCCACATACCCTGCCTTATACGTCTCTCCCGTCTGCTTGTTCCTGAGTTCATTCTTTTCTAGTAATGAATATGTGATGGGACTATAACTACGTATTCCCTTTGATCGATAAATACTCTCAATTACTATGCGAATCTAACTTTGGTTTTCATTTATAGATTAGCCCTAGCTTGCCTGGGCTCTCTCAGGACTCAGGCCAGGTTGGACCAAAGCTGACTGGCCAAGCCTCCAGAGGGCCAAGTAGTCCCTTATAACTGTAGTCATCGATAAAGGTTTTGGAACTAGTATCAGTGGATATATACTTGGCTAGTAATTTTCATCCTACTTAATGTCATGACCCAACCTACTTTAGTCTGACTTTTTGACACTGTCTTGACTCCTCCACTTCACCCCGTACACTATGTGGTTAGAACCTCTTTTAATTAAAGTGAATTAAATTGTGTCCTGAGAATTTCATGAAATCTCACTTAACGTCACTAAGAATCCATTTAATTTCTCCACATCTTGGAACGTTAGCATCAAATTTGTATTTACCCATGATAGATAAATTTTTCAGTGTCTGAAAACTTACCATAGTTCACAGGATACGTTAGCAACTGTTCCAAACAGTTGGTTAGAAACACTTGATGAGCAGGAAGTTGGGGTTGCATATTGGATTTATTGCCACTAGTCACTTTATCAAGTATGCCTGCTTCTCCCAGCTAACTCTCTTCAGGCTTTCTAGCTCACATGAGAGGAAAGATGTGTTGTTCACAGTTCTAGGTCTGAGAATCAGTTAGTCCTAACACCCTAGTGGATCACCCACAGTAACCAATCCCTTCAAGCTTCTCATTTATTTTTTCTGCTTCCTTTTTAGCATGAGTGACTAATCAGGTACAAGTTGACTCTTGAACAATGTGGGAGTTAGGGGCACTGACTCCCACCCCACCCCCTCCGTTGGGTCAAAACATTTGATTCCCCCAAAACTTGACTACTGATAGCCTCCTGTTGAACTTCAGAAGCATTATCATTAACATACATAGCCAATGAACACATATTTTATATGTTATGTAAATTATATATAGTATTCTTAAAATAAAGATAGGTAGAGAAAAGAAAATGTTATTAAGAAAATAATAAGGAAAGAAAATACATGTAAAGAGCTGTACTGTATTGATTAAAAAAAAAATCCACATGTAAATGGACCCGGATTGTTCAAACCTATGTTGTTCCAGTCAACTGTAATCATTATTGTAGGTATGTAGATTTAGTGAAAGTGTGTATGCTTTGAATGTAGCCAACATTTATGGAGACCCGTGTTTTTAAAATCGGGCAAACCTGGAAGACATGAGAGAAAACATGTCTGTGCTAACTGACTTTGTAAACCTTGAAAATAAGAGAGTCATTTGCCCGCAGCAAATGATAGATTGAATTTCCCCCAAAGCGATGATTTTTATGAAAAGCAGACCTTGTAGAAAATGTTGGGAGATGTAGACATTTTTAAGATGTCTCTCCCTTTCCATTTAGGGCTAATATTTTTGGTTTGTTAGGCCTGGATATGTGGGCTTAGATGATTTTCACAAGTAAATTAATAGCTGTATTTCAGGTTGATTCCCTTCAAAGATTATTACTCTAACTTAGCCTGTTTACGTGTGGAAAGTCATCATTTCATTGTGTTCTTTTAGTGTTTTGAGAGTATTTTGTTGTTGTTTTTCATTGTCGTTTTTCAATGAAGACACAAGGCTTGAGCCTCTTTAGAAAGGAGGAATGTACATAAAGACTCCTTTCACCGTGATGTATGTGGCGACATGAGTTTAAATGTTAGCTTCTCTGTCAATGTCAAAGTTTGAGAACATTTTTTGCTATCTGGGCACCATGATAGGATGGCACCCCATCTGTGCTCCACTCTACCCAGTGAGGATTGAAGTGTAGTTAACTAGAATCAAACTAATGAAAAACAGGATTTTGGTGTTGCTGGAATATGTAGAAAAATGTGGAGTCTAAAAAAATAATTCTCCCGCCAAGACAGCATTGAAGAAACTCGTTATTTTCCATCTGCCTATTTCTTGTTCTCAGGGTGAAGTGAAAGCAAAGTTTTAAAACTTTTTTCTCTACTGAAAAATAAATATACTTCAGAAAATCCCTATCTAGAGAATAAAGCAATTAAGAACTACCTGACTGTGAGGATCTCGCCCCAGCTCGACTGAAAGCAACATTTTCATTGCGTTGCATCAAGATGTGTGTGAGAATCAGCCTGCTCTGATCGGCCAACGTGCTGAGTGACTTAACATTTCAGTAAATAAATAAATATTCAGGCCGTCGTAAAATATCCTCTGTAATTATAAACACGGGAGACTTTATGAGACGCAAGTGGGAGTTAAATGGCTCTGCAACACAAGGTCTGAGCAGTTGGTGTGCTTTGAAATTGGGAGACCTTGGGAAAATTAAATCTACCAAAAGACCATTACCATTTGTTTCCAAGGCTTGATGTTTTTGTAAAATTTTTTCAGCTCTCTAGTTTGGAAATACAAAGGGGTTTGAATTCATTTGATTCTAGCAGCATATGTAGGGTACCATCTAACATTAGGGCAACTTGAATAATTTTTTGAGCCAAAAGTTTAACTTCTGCTTTAGAAAGTTTAACTTCTACTTTAAAAAAGATATGTAGATGTTATTATTGCCTGCATTAATGTGGAAATTACTAATTGCTAGTTACTTTATTTTAATTAATTAGATTTAAAAATTTTTTTTAATGTTTATTTATTTTGAGGCAGAGAAAGACCAAGTACAAGCAGGGGAAGGGCAGAGAGAGAGGGAGACACAGAATCCAAAGCAGGCTCCAGGCTCCAAGCTGTCAGCACAGAGAATGACGTGGGGCTCGAACTCACAGACTGTGAGATCATGACCTGAGTCGAAGTCGGACACTTAACTGACTGAGCCACCCAGGCGTCCTAATTAATTAGATATTTAAACACTGGCTGCATGTGCCTAGTCCAAGGCTATGTAGTATTGGAAAAATTAACATTATATATGTTGCCTGATCTATGCTTCCTGGGAAGCAAGATTTTGGAAATAGTTTGATATGGAAACACTTTTTAAAACATTTTTTTAAATGATTGTTCATTTTTGAGAGAGAGTGACAGACACAGAGACAGAGCAGGAGTGGGGGAGAGGCAGAGAGGGAGACTCAGAATCTGAAGCAGGATCCAGGCTCTGAGCTGTCAGCACAGAGTCTGACACAGGGCTCAAACCCACAAACCGTGAGATCGTGACCTGTGCTGAAGTCAGACACTTAACCGATTGAGCCACCCAGGCGCCCCAACACTTTTTTATGTAAAGCACTAGATAGTATTTATTCAAGTCCCAAACTGATTTTGACCAAGTTCTACAATGTGATACAGAGAAAGCAATAGTTAGCAATCAAGAGGTTTATGTTGTAAGAAATATTTAGGTAGGCAATATAGATGATTTAAGAATATTTATAGGCCCAGAAAAATTGGTAGAACTTTGGTAGGTAGAGATGGCCAGAGCAGAGATGCACGGTAAATAGCAGAGAACTACCAGTGAATTTATGAATTATATCCCTGATTACCTTTTCCAAAGCATGTACGTATCATGTATCTGTCATTAGTGAAGTTAATGAATCAGTTAGTATCTCTCGATGATTTCTAAATAGTAGACTATTCCTTTCTTGTTATGTGTATTATCCTAACAGTTGGCTTGCTCAATAAGCAGCTGTTTTTCTCACCAAGGGCTGTTAACACACGTAGGTGATAGTGCATGCTTTACCACTACACGAGCTCTCTGTGTACTTTTGACAGGATCAGCTACCTGATCTGTGAGGTCCTGTGCAAAGTGAAAGTGGGGTCTTCCTGGTCAAAAATTAGCATTAAGAATTTCAGGATCATGACAGGATGAAACCAAACCCAGCCCTTCCTCCTCCTCCTCCTCCTCCTCCTCCTCCTCTTCGTCTTCGTCTTCGTCTTCTTCATCTTCTAAAGTTTATTTATTTATTTATTGTATGTAATTTATTGTCCAGGCCTTCTAAGTAAGGGGCCCTGTGCACCTGCACAAGTCACACACCCAAGAAGCCAGACCAGCCAGTGGGGACAGCCAGAGAAGGTGGATGAACTCTGCTTAGTGCAGAACCTTCCAGCCTAGGGCACCCTGTACCAAATGTGCTCATCATGGCTGAGCAACTATTTACTAGTCATCAATCCTGACTAGTATATAGATAGAGCTATAAAGTGACACCAGGTGTGTAACTTTGTGTAATATTTATTTAACATTATATTCGCACAGACATGTATGTAAATAAATATGTAGAACAGAGTTCTGAAAACTTCTGGTATGGCAGCCTTGGGCAAATTAACTAGAATAAGATCAACTGTCACTATCCATAAATCATATTGTATGTCATGTTATATACATCATTCCACAAATACTCTCTCAGCACCCACTTTGTGCTAGATGATTTTCATGGTGTTAAGGATACAGCAGAGGACAGACTAAACATAATCCCTGCTCTCAGAGAGCTTTTATACTATTGAGTTTCTGAAATTTTGACTAATTTGCTCAGGCTTTACTTTGTATTTTTGCTTTCATGTTGAAAAACCCCTGGTTTTCTGGCTTTATTAAGACCAGAAGCTATTCTTGTCACTATTTAGAACTGAGAAGAACCAGGACTCTCTGGAAAAGAATGCGCGGAAAGTCTGCCCTTGAGAGATTTCTAAGCTGAGGACACTCCTCAGAGCACTTCCCATGAGTCCAAAAGGCTCATTTACTTCCAGAGATTCCTGGGAAAGAAGACAGCCCCCTTATCTTTGGTCAGAGGACACTTACCATAATCCTGAGTGACAAAGGATTGCCCTGAATGTCAACTGCATCCATCTTAGAGAAATCAACAACCCTTGCTTGTCACCCTTTCAAAGAATTTCCTGGTCTGGTTTGGCCTTTCTATGCCACATTCCATTCCAGAACCCCAGCTGAAATGTTCTCAAGGGCTGACCAGAGATTCCTCCTCCTTTCTCTGTGTTGGTACAACTTGACCGCTGCTTGACATCAAGGTCAACTGGAGATTGGGAACAGTTATGTAACTGCATTGTAAATTGACTTAGTGCTGTACATGAGCCCAGACCATGTAACCAGGGCAGCTCAAGGCAAGTGCAGCAACGTGTCCCCAGGAGACAGCATCGACAGCATCGCAGGAACTGCTTGCTGCTGAAAGGAAATCATGTATCACAGGAGAAAAAGAACACAACCCATCTTGCTCCAGTCCCTTCACAGTCTGGGCAGGCTGCTGCCCTGTCACGTGGGGAGGAAGACAGAGGCATTAAGCGCAAAGGGAGGTTGTGTATGGTGTCAGCCTGGCGGCTGGGCACTGACCGTAGCATGCATATGATACACATTCTTAGACTGAGAAAAAGAAGTTATTTTTTAATGTCAGAAAGGACACCACCCATAGACAGGAAAAAAAGGCTTACACGTGTGGAGGAAAGAAGCCTCTGGCAATCTTCTGTGCATTGGAGGATGGACAAGAGATTTCGTAGGACCATCCTCCTTCTGCTGGTGACCAGTTGTTTGGGGGAGAATATGTGCACACAGGTCTTAATGGCTAGAGATGAAACATTTTTGGACACCTTTGATGACCTGGGGACATTCTCCCCCAAAGTGAGATGTCATGCTGGAGAGAGGGAAAAATAGTAGGTAGGTTTTCTTTACTGGCAAATGAATACAGAGGTAACTTTGGCGGGGGTGGGGGGTGAGAAAGTACCAGGATCTTATCATGACCCTGGTACATGCTAACATGACCATCTTTAAAAGAAGGTGAGGAAAGGCAGAATAATGTAAGGCTGAAAGCTTGGCCTGTGTAGTCCAGATGGGACCTGAGCACAGCTTTATCTCATACTAAGTGCTTGATGTGAGGCCAGGTTCTTAAACCTCTTCCACATCTGCAAAAGGGAATTGTTACAGTACTAACCTCAAAGGGATTTTGTGAAATTAAATAAAGTCGCACAAGATAGTATCTGAAAATTAGTAGCATGAGGACTTGCATATACTAACTATAATAGCTAATAGTTACTGGATGTACTAAGTGGTTTCCACATACAACCCATTTATTTTTCATAATAATCTTATGAAAGGCTGAGAAGTTTAGCAAATTGCCCCAGGTTGCATATCTAGGAAGTGGATGATGCAGGATGTGAAGCCAAGGCAGTTGGCTCTAGCATTCTTGCTCTAATATAGGGTTGTGTTAATGAAGGGATTAGGGCTTGTGAAGGGGCAGAAGGGGCAAGGTGGGAACAGAATAAGACAAGCCTATAACTCTACGAATCATAAGTGTGAAGACAAATTGATTAAAATGACTCCTGAAATGATGGGGCATCTGGGTGGCTCAGTCGGTTAAGCGTCCTACTCTTGACTTCGGCTCAGGTCATGATCTCACAGTTCGTGAGTTCGGGCCCTGCATTGGGCTCTCCACTGACAGTGCAGAACCTACTTGGGATTCTATCTCCCTCTGTCTCTCCCCCACTTGCTCTCTAGCTCTCTCTTAAAATAAATAAAAGAAAAACTTTAAAATAAAATAAAATAAAATAGCTCTTGAAATGAGTGAACATTGATTATAAGGGCCAGTCTCCTTTACTGGTTATTCTTTTGTGAGTCCATTACATGGTTATGACTCTCATGGTTCCATTTTTAGCCCCTTCTGTTCTCTACCTGTATACTTTGCCTGAGTGAGCATTCTAGCCACATTTCTGCCTCCAAAACATTTCCATATGCCTACTAGTTATATTGCCTCTTATCTTCCCTCCTCAGATGTATCCTCCTCTCATGCTTGTACCTCTAACAAATGCCTGGATACCTAACAGGTATCTGTGACTACCTAACAGAGCCTCGCTGAGTTTCCCACCAGCAGTGAGGGGAGCATGACCACCATTTTTGAAGATCGTCACCAGCCCTGAAATGTTTTTGCCATGCGGTAGGTGGGAAATGGCATTTAACTTCTTTCTTTGGCAACTTCCTGACTGCTAGCAAGATCACAGCCTGTCAGTTATGTACATTTCCTTCTCTGCCCTTCGGATCCATAGAGTGTTTGTCTTTTCTTCATTTTAAGAGACTTTTTTGGCATATTAAGAAAATAAAGATATTGTTTCACAAATACTTTTCTATATTATGGATCTTAAGGTAATTGTGTAACAAATACATTTCCCAGTGTATTTTAAATTTTGCTTATGTCTTTTCCTACAACATGTTTAAAAAAATTTTTTTAACTTTTATTTATTTTTGAGAGTCAGAGATAGGGCGTTAAGCAGGGGAGGGGCAGAGAGAGGGAGACACAGAATCCGAAACAGGCTACAGGTTCTGAGCTGTCAGCACAGAGCCTGACACGGGTCTCAAACCCACAAACCGTGAGATCTTGACCTGAGCCGAAGTTGGACGTTCGACCGACTGAGCCACCCAGGCGCCTCTCATTTTTAAAATTTAGATACATAGTCTGTCTGGTGTTTATGTGTGGTATCTTTTATTTATCCCATTTTTTCCCCTTCTAGATATTTCAGCAATAGTCATTACGTATATGCTAACTTCGGCCATGAATTAAAATGTCATCTTTGCCATATGTTAAGTTCCCATGAGTACTTGGATCTGTTTTGTCCTCCCTATTCAGTTCCATTATTACATATCTTTTTGGGTGCTATTATGATAGGTATATATGTACAACAAATACTAAGTTTTATTATCTGGCAAGGCAAGTACCCCAGAGGTATTTAGTTGCCTATGTCTATTTTCCACCAGAATCATTGTGCTGGAGACATTCCCTCCGAGTGTGTGCCAAAGTGGCAGTGTTCTCTCTGTGAGCGTGATCAGGGGATGTTCTTTTGCCTTATCCCTGGAACAAGACAAAATGACACAATATATAGTAATTTTAGGAGGCCATATTCATTGTAGTTTGGTGCATGAACTCTGGAGTCAGATTGCCCAGGTTTGCACCCCCACACCAGCACCAATTAGCTCTGTGCCCTTAGACAAGTCCCTGATCTTATCTAACCTCAGTGTTCCTTATTACAGAAAGGGAGAGCATAATGGTACTTAACTAGCTAGGCTTTTAGTTAAGATTAGATGAGTTACTATGAGTAAAAGTCTTTAGCACAGTACTTGGCAAATAGTAAGTGCTCCATCCGTGTTGACTGCCTTGTTGATTATTCTGCCCTTCACTCTGCCAGGCCCAGGGATACAGCAGTGACAGGCAAGACCACTGCTCTCGTGGATCTTCCATGAACCAAGAAAATAAACAAGACAAGTGCAGATTGTGGAAGTCCTCTGGAGGAAATAAACGGCAATGTAATAGTGACTGAGAAAATGTGTCTCTGGGGAGGTGACACTGAAGCTGCCACTGGACAAATGAGCAGCCAACAGAGAGTACCCGGAGGAGGAAAAGTAGGTGCAAAGTCCCTGAAGCAAAAAGGAGCTCACTGTGTTCCAGAAACAAAATGAAAGCTGGACTGGCTTGACAATAGTAATGGGGGCCTGGGCTAGGCTGGAGCCAGGCTTGCCTAGTTCTGGTGAGTAGAGGAAGGCAACACCCATTGCCCACAACTCTGTTTTAATCCACTGGTTTACCCCGGGGCCTAAGGAGCATCCTGGAATCGAAGCCTGTTCACAATTAGGGTTCAGGCATCCAATGTGTCAACTAGATAGAGGTGGCCCCAACAAGGGAAGACAATTTCAGAAAGTGAACCCAAATCAGAAAACAGTCCAAGCACTGCAGGAAAGTGAAGGTTCTAGGTTAATGATAAAGGACACCAGAAGTCATCCTGACCCAGTGTTGTGTTGTGTTGTGTCTGCTTGCCTGGAATAAAGGTGCACTGGAAGAAAGGTAGCATTAAATACCGTGGCATATCGGGATCCAAACATCGCTCTCTAGGGATCTCACGCCAGCACCAACCTAAGCTTAAAACTGGAGTGTCTCCATCACAGTCTGCAAGAACAGTGGCAAGATCTCCAACCCGGAGGCACAGCTGTCATCTTCGGGTTTCACCACATTGGGCACCATGGATTTGCAGCTCAGGGGAAGCATCTGTCATGATAAGAACACAGTTTTAAAAATAAAGGTTTGGGGCATGAGGGTGGTTTAGTCAGTGAAGCGTCTGACTTCAGCGTCGGGCTCTGTGCTGACAGCTCAGAGCCTGGAGCCTGCTTCAGATTCTGTGTCTCCCTCTTTCTCTGCCCCCACCCCCCCCCCAACTCATATGTGTGTGCTCTCTCTCTCAAAAATCAATAAACATAAAAATAATAAATAAATAAATAAATAAATAAATAAAGTTTTAACTTGAGATATCAAGAACACTGGTTGTTTCTGGCCAGTATTTGCAAGAAATGGCAAAGTCTAATTTAGGCACATATGAGTGCATCCCCAGAGATTCCTGGAAATATGTAGAGAGGGTTCTGTTAGACTGGTGTTCTCCATGAAGCAGGTGGGAATTTGACCATACGCATTTGTATACTGATGTTAGAGTGGTCCCATTACAGACAATGTAAAATATACCTGTATGTTCACAGTTGAGCTGAGAATCATTTTGGTGAGGTGAAAACTGTCAGACCATCTCATTTTCCTTTGAAAACACGGGAGTTTTTAAGTCTCACCTTCATTTTGTTTCCTTATTGGTCTTCCTAGAAAGTAATCATGAGAAAACCAAGGTTGATATTTAAAAAATAGACCAGAAGCATAGGAGGTGTACTCTCAGCGTTTTATCTGAATTACACGGGGATGGCCTACTGGATGCCCCACAGAATGGGTACTCTCCTTTGCTCTATAGAAACCTTCCCAACCCTTCACCCAACTCCTACACTTGGTTTGTTATACTAAACCTAAGAGGAATTTAACATATCTGGCATGGCATAGAGATGTACTTTATTGCTAAAATTGCTTCTCTGGCATCGTTTACCAGTTATGCTTGACCCCAAGAGCTCAAGAGGTATGCTTTCCCTCATATTCAAGCACACATATCGATGATTATTAGATTGGATTATTTGAGTTTTGAGGGCTGAGGACTGCTTAGTTCGTCTTGGTCAAGTAATGTTTGCTGAATAAATGGATTCATTTTATACACTACATTGTATCTACAAATCCCTTCCATTATCTCTTCATTGTCTTTTTTTGGACCTTCTCAAATACCAGGTAAGAATGGAAGACAAACAAGTATTATTTTTAACAGATGAATAAAACTCACCTTAGAAAGGTTAAGGGACATGCTCAAAATCTTGCTCCTAGGAAATGACAGAACCAGAAATTGGATTCATATTTTCTGCTGCAAAAGTCTCTATTTTTCCCATAGAGTTCAGATGTTTGTTATCTACCCAACGAAAGTGACCACCATCATTTGCTGAAATATCCTGAGCTCCTCCTTGCAGCGTGCACGGATATTTATATTTTATTCTCAACTTCTCATCTTCTTGCTCCTTTCCAAACGTGAACACTATGCTGACCACTAAACATGACATAACAAGAAGAGCTCAGAGGTGGAAATAAGGAGATTCAGGCTCTTCTATAGGGCCTGCACCAGTGCCAAAAATAAAGTACAGGATGTATTATTTCTCTGGGAGGAGCTTACAATCTAATCTCATTGTTTGCAGAACTAACGAAGCAAACTCCCCTTGAGTTGCCTGAAATGCTGGCCAGTTCAGTGGCTCTCCAAGGGTAGATGGCAGTCCAAGGGAACTATGGCACTCTCAGACTGTGTTTTGTCATCTGGGAATGCCTCAGTTCCTAAATTGAACTGAATCTATGAATTTGCAATTGTCTCATGCATTTCCTTACTGTCTCCCCTTCTGCCCTGGTTTGGTCTTTTCCCCAGTCTATAGACCCTTCATGGCTCTAGAAAGACAACCTTCTGTAAAGACCTGGATCCCCCATCAATGCGCTGAAATCTGGACCCTACAGATTTCAATCCTGAAGCAAGTGGGAAAACCACGGAGACATGTTGAATGTTGCATTACCACCTGAGGCAAATTTTCTTTTTGAAAAATTTCAACAGAGATTGAATGTACATCTACAGCGTAATTGGACAACAGCTTTTCTCTTTCTCTGCAGGTTCCTGCCAGGACTTCAAACAATGAGAAGGCAGGTCACTGCCAGGTTTGCACGATGAATTTGGGAGGAAGTAGGAAAAGGGGAAGAAAGGCCAAGTCTTATAAGGTATGATTTAATTTTAAAAATGCTTATGCTGCTCTTTATAAGAATATCCATTTAACTGGATTTCTTTCTTGCTGACAAAAGAGGCAACTGCTGTATATAAAATAAATCTGATTAAAACTCTTTCTCTGTTCCTTTCAAGGTAAAGGGTGCAGAGCCCAGGAACAGAACACATTTGGATTCCTGGCGTGTGCAAATGATTGTTTATGGGATGTCTGGTGCCAGGACCCACAGAAGGCTCTTGTATGGCCCTGTAAAAGTAGAGGGAATGGAAAGCTTTTCCTTAGGCATAAAAAGTTTATTTTATTTCTCATTCTCTTTCACAGTGGTAGCTATTACTTTGTAATTTTGTTGGCATTTTGTTGGCAGCCCAAAACGACAGAAATCATATCCCTTGCTTACAGTGTGCAGTTCTGATTCATTTTGTTTAGCCCAAGTCACCACATATAATAAAGGCAGCAGCTGCTAGGCCTTATGCATAGGTCTAAGCTGGAGCAAGTTTCTTTAGGCGAAGTCTTCATCAGAAAGCTGAGCAAGTTCACACCCTTTCCTCTCCTCTCTCCCAGCAGGGTTTTTAGAACGCAGCAAATAGCAAGAAATGAATACAGTTTTCGCAATTATAATCGACGTCTCTTCTCTTCGGCATCCGACTGAGCAAACAACCTCTTTCAGGCCAGTCAAGTACCATTTCAGAGAATCCTATCTGCATGGTGTTATCTGGACAGCGGGAGGCCGTGAGTCATAGACACACGGCCAAGTATCCGGCCTGAGATAACCAAGTGTCTGAGAACGGGAGCCGTCTCCCAGGATGTGGGTCAGGTGTGAGGAGCCGCTAGGAGCCAGGACCATCCGGTCAATGGTGTAGACAAAGAACGAAGTCAGCACCCCAGGCAGGCACGAGGAGCTGTGGATGCGTGGAGATGCCGGTTGTCAAGAGAAGCGGTGTGCTGGCAACAGGGAGGCACAGATGCTGACGGACGAGGTGTTTCGGGCTGACAAAGGTCTGAGTAGACGGTCACGAATCAGGGGACCCGTGGTGGCCAGAAAAACACAACGAAGGCCACTGGAGAGCGGCTTGGCTTCCGTAGCGGAAGCCACCCCTCTGCAGCCAAAGGACTTTTATGTGCTGCTTCCGTTAAAGGAAGGAACAGCAGCCTTGTGTGGCTTGTGTAGAGCCTTCAGATGCAAACAAGCCAATTGGCCACTGATGCTGAATATGGCCTTGGGTGGGGAAACGCCTTCCTGAAAATATAAAGCGTGCATTCACGCACACTTGACTTAGAGTAGTTAATCAGGAATGGAATTATGGAGAAGCCTAAACACTCCCGTGCCATGAGTGGCTTTTGATATGGCCATATTTCTACAGGTGAGTAAACCAAGACCCAGGTAAATGTGCCATGTGTGCGCCAGTATTAGAGAAAGTGGTGCGAGGTGTCCCGGACACAGCCTGTGCTGTCTGGACAACAGATAGGAGTAGCAGATCAAGTTCCTTAATCGGGCACAGGGATTACGATTTTGCAAGAGAGGTATGTATAAACAGCTGAAGAGAGTCGGAGGTAGTTTGTGAGTGATATTGAGTGATAAAATAATATCAATATTGATGATGGTGATATGGTGATGATTATAAGGGTGGTAGTTTTAATTAGACGAAGGAGGAGATAGAAAAGGAGACGTGCAGAATCTAACTTACATGTAATAGGCTGAACAAGCTAGAATTCATCTTTGAGATAGGACTGCATGACTCCCTGGGGGCAGAGACCAGGCCTTTTTCCTGGCTTCGTGCCCAGCGTCTTGCCCCGTACCTGGCCCTGCCTAGACGTGCTATTAACATTATAGAAGAGAAAGCACCAGCGACCATGACCCCTGACCATGCCAGGGATGGTATACAATCGGTGTGAATTGTGTCCCCCTGGGTGGCAGAGTCTGTAGCATGGACTTGAGATACACTGTGGTTTGGCCCTGGTCCATTCTTACCTCGCTCATTTGTTTGAGGCAAGCGGTTTTTGCCTCATTGATTTTCACTGCTCATCGGGTCCCATTAGCCTATTCATTAGTAACAGCTTCATTCCCTTCCCACATACTCTGTCTCCTGAACGACATTTCTTTGTGTCATTAGCAGGGACCACGATGGCGGTGCATCAGCGGAATGTGGCATTTCCAGCAGGGCCTGCTGGCTGGCAAGTACCACTCTGCCACACTGGTACTCACAGGGCGGGGACAGCCATTTTAATTACAAAGGACTCAGAGCATTGGTTGTCAAACTGACATTAGAGTTCTAATCTCTTTCACTCATTCTCTCTCATGCGCAAACACACACGCACCCACACCTTGACTCGAGAATGCCTTTCTCTATTATGTCAGGTACTTCAGATTCCCTTTTCCAAATGCGAACCCGTTTTTGTGACCCCAGACCTGGTCTTTCTCCAGATTCCATCTTCTCTCTGGAATCATTCTTGCCCCATCCACCAAACTTGAGGCCCAGAGTCATCTGTGACTCCTTGCTCTTTGCTCTTCCCTACATGTGACCAGGCACCAGGATCCAATCAGGCTTCCAGAGTAACAGTGCTTGAGCCCTCCCCTTCTGTCCTTGGTCACTGCCACTGCTCCGGCACACCTGCCTCTTAGCTTTCACCTGGAACTCACCCCCGCAGCTTTTGTGGGCTTCAGACTTCTCCATCCTTCTGGCTCCTCCTCTCGGGGACCATGAGGGTAGAGAGTGGAAAGGTTATGGGGGAGTACAGACTCCAGGCATGGGAGATAAATTCATGATAGCAAACATTTATTGAGCACTTTCTAGCTGCCAGGCACTAGTCTTGACATGACCCCACTTAATCCTCACAAAAACCTAAAGGTGGATGCTGTTAATTATCTCCACATTTAACAGGTAAGAGAGCCGATGCTAAGAAATTTTAAGTGACGTATACAGTTCACATACTAGAAAGTGGCAGAACTGGGACTCAAGCCGGGCTTGCCTGCCTCTGAGATCCTTGTGATTTTTGTGACAACCTCCTACCTGTCTAGTTGCTCAAGAGCAGAACTTCTCGATCACCTGGAGGGCTCATTAGAACACCCCCACAGTTTCTGATTCAGTACATCTGGGATGAGGCCAAGAGTTTGAGGATTTGCATTTCTAACAAGTTCCCAGGTGATGCTGATCCAGGGACCACACTTGGAGAGCCATCACGGAAGGTGGCGTTTGTTTGGAGCCCTTTCTCCCTAGGCACAGCATGAGTAGATGGAAATTCAGATGTTCAGACTGGTTTCAAGTGGAGGATCCACCATTCACTAGCTCTGTGTCTCTGGGCCACACAATACAACCTCAGCGAACCTCCTTTGCCTTTTCTATAAAATGGGAATGTTTGAGGACTGGAAATCACGTGCATAAAGCTCTGGGCTCTGTCACTGGCACAGAGTAGAATTTAGTATGTTACAGCTGTTTACAAGTATGACCCCTTTTAGTTTATTTCTGCCTTTTCATTCTCTCTCTCTCTCTCACTCTCTCTTAGACACTTCGCACTTGATATTCCTTACATTTGGATGTTATTTTCCAGATTTTTGCATAGCTCACTCCTCACCACTGGAATTTCCACTAAGACAGAACACCTCACAGAGGCTTGGTCCTAGAGGAGGGAGCCTCCAAGCATGTGGGTATTGTTTGTTTGGTGGGTAGATTTGTAAGTACTGATCCAGTTTTTGGAATGATCAGAGATCTATTCAGGTCCCTAGTCTATAAATAGTTTTCAGCTTTGGCTTTGAAGATAATTATTCATTTTCCTAAGTTGTCAAATGTATTGGCATACACAAATTCACTGGTTATATTAACATATTTTTAGCTTCTAGCTATCAGTATTCTAGCCCTTTCACTTCTGACTTTTTCTTTAACAACTTCTCTTCTTTTTTATTGATCATCCTTGCATAACTTGTCCCTGTAATTAGTCCTTAAAAACCCCATTATCTGGTATAATCTTTGTTTTCTATTTCTCTGGTTGATTTCATTCCTTTTTTTTCTTCTTTCCTTTTTCCTGCCGCTTAAGTTGGATGCACAGATCTCTACTAGTGTTTTTCCATTTCTTTGACAAGCCTTTACAGCTGTAAATGTCCCTTGGATTTCACATATCTTCCTCTCCTGATGTTTCTCATATGTCTTTCAATATATCTGAGCTATTTGAGCAACCTAAGTATGCTGGAATTCAGGAGGGCCTCAATTCAGACTGAGCAGAGGATTTTTCTCTGGTTTTGGCCAGGTGCCCAGGGCACTGACCGTCCTGGGTTAATTTCTCGGTTTAGGGTTTCCCAGCTCATGCAGGTGGTACACATTTAAAGCTCAAATCCACACAAGGGCAGAGCTGTGGTGATGAATTCTCGGGAGAGACCATTTTCTGCTTCCTTCTGGATTTAAAGCCAAGACAGAAGTTCTTTCGTCACCTCCTTCAGAAGGTAGGTGGAATATTTCCTATCCCATCCTCTCAGTGAGTTGGTAGTACTTCAGTGGCCCTGAGTTTGTGCCGCTTTTCAGTTCCCTGGCTGCTCCTCCTACAGGCTCCTCAGTCTTTGTCTCCTCTACCTGGTGAAGCCATTGAAACGCCATATTGGTAGCCGGCCTCAGGGAGATTCAGTGCTGGTCTTACTCTAAATAATTGTTTGCTTTTTATATTTTGTGTCCAGGGGTTTTCCTTATGGCCTTGCTAGTTTGGCTATGCGTGCCCCAAAGGGGGGAAAATCTGTACTCTTTCTAAACTGTGTATGTGTGTTGAGGTTATAAAAAGAGGTTATTTTTAGACTCGTTTACCTCATCCCTGGAAATCAAGCTAACCTTCGTCACTCTTTAGTACATTACTGTCTTTTTTCTTTTCTGTAGTATTTGCCAATACCTGAATTTATCTTATTTATCTTACTTGAAGTTAAAGGTAAATAATTTGATTGCAAGTATTCTCTTTTATCTCCTGGTGTATTTGATAATCTAGAACAGCTGCTGACATAGAGTAGAGCCAATAAAAATTTGTTGGTTAACATTTAAATACATCATGGAATATTCATACACTGGACTGTATCCTATGCAAAATTGTAAAATCAATATATGAAAGCATTAGTATAAAAGGTATCTGAAATATTAAGGTAGAAAAGCGGATTATAAACCACATGTATAATTTGAATCCCATTATAAACTACTTGTGTGTGTTCACTGTATGTGTGTGTGTTTAAAACTATCTGGAAGGACACACATACACACACACACACACACACACACACACACACACAAATTAACTGTTTCTTGCCGGTTAGTGGGCTTTTATATAATTCCTTTTTCATCTTCGCGTTTTACACTGGCCACACAATTGTATTTTGTATAATCAAAGGAGGGGGAAAAACATGGTTACAGGTGTGAGGTATTTGTTAGTTTCAAGATGTCTATTCCAGGGGCAGCTTCCTTTTTGTCTTTGTCCTAAAGACTCAGCTTTCAGTAAGTGCATTTGTTTCTACTTTTCTTGAAAGCAAAAATGAGCCCCTCTCAGGCTGCTTCTATGCTATTCCTCCACTCAGTGTAAGGGTGTTTTCTTGAACCCTAATGTCTTTTAACTTATCACTGCACACATCACACTTGTGTAAGCATCTGCTGGTGCTCCAATTAAGTCTGTTCTAGATTTGAGATTTTATCAACTTTAGTTTTGTTACCTTGCTTTGTGGGAAGAAAAGATACCAAACTATGTTGTACACTGACCTTGTGAGAGGGAAGGGACGTCATCGTCCCTTCTTCTCCTCTACACTACCATTTTGTCAGTGTACATTTTGACTCTGGGTTAGGTGTCCTCTGTCTTTGTTCTAAGAACAGCCAAAAATACTGTGAATTAATCCTCTTCATTCTCAATTGCCTACAATTTACATCAATGATAAAATTGGGAGCTGAAGACATAAGGTAAGAATCAGTTTCTGCCCTTCAAGCCCACGGAGATGTTTAAAAATATCATAACGAATATGGTGTCATAAGTTTTATGTGTGAAACACTTCCAGAATTCAGAGAAAGTGCTTGTTGGGTGAATGAAGAGGAAGCAGTGATTTGCCTACTGTTTATTTTTCAGCCTTTTCCACCGCTCTTAACCACTTTTGCTCTAGCGACACTAACATGACACTGGCATCCACAAACATTGGCCATGTTTTCTCTTTTTAATCCCTTCCCGTCTACCTGGAATTCCCCTTTTTGTGTTTTCCAGGCAAATTGCTACTTATCCTTTACAATTTGTATCAGGCATCTACTCCTTCAAGAAAGTCTTCTTACTAGCTTATTCGCAGGCAGGTGGGTTGTACGTATCCATTTATTCATTCACTCAACAAGCATTTATTGAACACCTTCAGTGTACCAGTCACTGTGCTAGATCCAGAGGGACAATGGTGAAAAGAAAGGTTGCATCCTGTCCCCAGGGTTCTTAGCTCCTAATGAGTGAGATGGGCAGGAAAGCAAACAAATGTGCCAATGAGTAAAATAGAGACAGTTTATGATCATTGGTATGGTGAAAATAAGCCTGAGGTTCTGAGAGAACACCTGAGGTTGGAGATAGAGGAGGGAACAGTCATGCACGGAGCCAGGAGAGCATGTTCTGGGAAGGGAGAAACATACATTAAGGCCTCTTCTTGCTCTTTGGGACAGGATGCAACCTTTCTTTTCACCATTGTCCCTCTGGTACCCAGAACTTCTCTAGAGTTTAGTCTGTATGTTCTGCTGTAGGTATCTGCTCAGAGGTCTCTCCTCGCAGACTGAACCCTGAGTTCCCTATGGAGAGAGAGGACATCATTCACCTTTACCCACTTTTGAGGGCTTGACACATTGTCATGCTCTGTACATGCTTGCATGAATGAAGAGTTAGGTGGATAAATGGATGGATGAAGTGAGCGGCAAAGAAGGAAGGTGAAGATAGTTGAGTGGCCTTACAGATGAAGGAAAACATGTTTTCCTTTCAGAATGGATACCCTGAGGAAAGGTACCCCAGGCAGAGGCAAAAGAATTCACAAAGAAAGGGAATTTACATACATACTGAGTTGAGGGAACAATAAATACTTGTCTAGAGAAGAGGAAGACAAAGTGGGAGAAGAGGTAAACTTAAAGATGGACGAGAAGGGAGGGCCCTATCAGGAATGACCCTGTGTTACTTTATGGCAGATAATGCTGAACCAACCAGGTACTGGAAAAGCGCATATATTACTTTGATAATTGTATTAAGTTGAAGTAACCCTAGCCGCTAAGCCCCCAACATCTTAGTAGCTTAAGAAAATTGAGGTTCTTTTCTGGCTGATGAAATCACTTCTTTTCTGGGAGTGATTCAGGGACCCATTCTCCTTTCCTCCTGTGGTCCCTCTAATCTGCACAAGTTCAGAATACTTTGCTCCCATGCAGCCAAAAGGGGAAGAGCAAGAACCAGAATGGCAGAGTCCTGGAGCCAGCCCTGAGCGAGGTCTGTGACACCTCTATCCACACACGGTCTGTTGGCAAGAATTCGGTCACAGGATCACACCTTGTTGCAAGGAAGACTAGGAAATCGAGTCTAGCCGTGTGCCCTGGAGAAAGGTTTGATGAATACTTAGCCAGTCTCTGCCACATTTGTCAGAGGCAAAATGGGCTTATCCTGGACACTCAGGTTAGGTGTAAAGTGAGGCTCTGGGCACGTGGCTGGCTCCCTAGCCACAATGACAATGACTCAAGCATTCACTTTCTCCTCCTCAGCCAACCGGGTATGGGTAGTTTTTCCGCTTTCAAGAAATCAGCTCCTGTTTAACACAGTTCCTTGCAGAGGATTTACAAATACTCAATTTGATACTGTCGCTCATACACTGTGCCGCCTTTTTGTATATGAACACGGGTTCATTAATAACAGGGAACTGGAAGTAGAAATCTTGAAGTACTGGAAATCCATATAATCCTTATTATAATAATATATAACAATACCAGTAATCCTTAAGTGTAAGGGCTTCTAACACATTTTCCCACTTAGGCAGAAATAAATATATAAATCAGTTTTTCATCAAGTAATTCTGGGAGTTCTATGTAATCTGTTATTTTTAAATGATCTTAAACTATATTTAAGAGGAGCTGTTATTTCTATTAGGAGTCGGAGAGACAATACAAGAGAGAACAGGTGAAAATAAAATACTAGATGACGGTGCTCTTCCTTAGGCTCAGGCTTTCTCATTTTCACTACATCATAATTTTGATCATCTCATGTTGTGTAATGCTACCCATTCATGTAATGGAATTTCATAACAGGGTAGAAAATGCTTCTCTTGATGGAGGTTCATCTGAACCTTAGTGCCCATGCTGCCTGTCTCCTTGACCATTCCTTCCACTGTGATCTCATCTTCTGCCTCCACCACAAAATAAAAAAAAGTAAATGGTTGAGGGGAAAGAATACATAAAATAAGACAATATGTTTTATTATTAGCATGTGGCTGTTGTGTCTCAAGGCCACCTTCAGTTCCCTTGTGAATATTCAGCTCTTTGACAGTAAACTCCTTCTGGGCAGGGCTTTATCATCATAACCAATGTTGTAGGTGTTAAGTGTGGTTCTTGACTGGAACCCAGTGACACTGGAAAGCAGATGATTGCTAAGCAGAAAGGAAAACATTTAAAGGTGATACTCTGGTATGTATAAATTGGCATTGAAATCTCAACTTCAAAAGGTAAATCTCTAAACAATGAACTAGTTCTAAAAACTAGGATATTCTCTCTTTGAAACTGAAATTTCTTTTCCAGGATTATATACAGTTTGGACCTACTTTTAATAAAATACATAAATGCACAGTAGTTAAATGTCATTGTATGTAAGTATAGAGCAGTATTTAAAATCGGGGTGCTTGGGTGTATCAGTCGGTTAAATGTCCGACCTCGGCTCAAATCATGATCTCACGGTCCAATGGTTCAAGCCCCGCATCGAGCTCTGTGCTGACAGCTCAGAGCCTGGAGCCTGTTTCAGATTCTGTGTCTCCCTCTCTCTCTGACCCTCCCCTGTTCATGCTCTGTCTCTCTGTCTCAAAAATAAATAAATGTTAAAAAAAATTTTTTTAAATAACAGGTAAAAAAAATGTTAACAATGGTTTCATTTGGGTGTTGGGTTTAAGACCGGTTCGCATTGTTTATTTTTCAGTCATTTCAAGAGTGTTAATAATGAATATTTATTTTTGCAATCATAATAAAAAAGTAAATGTCATTAAAAAAAATAAGGAAAAATGAAGAAACTCTCCAAGTTTGCTTCAGCTCTTTTTAGAACATGATCCTGATCTCTTTTTTCTGTACTAGAAGTAGCACAAACTGAACCCAGCCAACAATGTGTCTACCCTCTAGACACATCTCTAACTTTTCTTTGGACCAACATACTTGCTTCCTCCTTGGAACTCCGACTCCCATATGCATCCTTCTGGAATTGGGATGTATATTCGAAGTTATATCAGTAAAATTTCATTTATTTGGCCCATTCTTAGGCTTAACTGGAATTTAGTAATTGGACAATTTTTGATGGATTATTATAAATTCTAAAAGGCATTGATTGAACTTGGGAGAGCTTCTCTGCTGGGAGGTAGACATTTCCCCTGGGTCTGAAGGGGACAGGAATTGACCAAAGGGATCTGTCCATATTGCTACCTGGGTCGTTGCTTGCATAATTGGTTGCTTGTGACATTCACTGAGATACATTACTCTGGAAGAAGAAGAGCTTTCATGTGGAGTGTTGGGGTGGATTTCATAAGTCCAGCTTCGTACCTAATGAGCTTGATATGTCTCTGGGAATTGAAGAAAGGATGTCAAGTAGACAGAGGCTATATGAGCTGAAGTATCTAGCCTGGATCTACCAATTTGTACTTAATTTGCAAATGGGGACAATTTGAGCTTATTAACCTGGATGGAATCTAAGAAGAAATTAGTATTGAAAAATCGAGGAGTGACTAGTACTCAACCCAGAGAACTTCCAGCATAGAATGGCATATTAGTAGAGAACTGAGCCTGCAAAGGAGGCAGAGAGAAGAAGTGTCTCAAGAAGTAGGAGGAAAAGTCCAGAGAGTACTAGGTCTCAGGAGCCCAAAGAAGAAAATGTATCCAAGAGTGTGTTGTGAAAAGTTCAAAAGCTGCTGAAAGGTTGGATAAGGGTTAAAAAAAATACTTGGATCTAGAAACAAATGGTCACGAGTAAGCAGAACAAAAGATGAAAAAAATACTGAGGTGGGTTGAAGAGAAATGGGAGGTGAAAATAGTGAAGTCCATGAAAGTAGGCAGCTTTTTCTAGTACTCGGGCTATGAAAATGGATGAGAGAGTCAGAGAAGAGGTGACTAAAGATGAAACATCCAGTATGACTGTTTTTGGGTTTGTTTGTTTTGGTTTTTGTTGTTTTGCAAGGTTTTTTGTACTGTGAGAGAGTCTCGATAGTACCTTAAAAAATTACTCAATATTTGGAAAGGTATCACTGAATGGACTTTGAGTAACATGCTAAGATTCCCTTTTTATAATTTTTTATGACAGACGGTTCTCTAGAGACAGAGGATAACCTGGAGATTTTTTTCGCTGCCTGGAGTGAACAGGCCCCTGGTGTGGTGCAGGTTTACAGACCTGTTGCACATTAACCAGTATTGTATCTAATTCCTAAGTACTACCCTAATTAATATTTCTTTGTTTCTTTGAAATAGGTAACCTTTTGAGTGCTCTTTGGGCTGGGGTGAACATCTTTCAAGTCCTCCGTTAATTAATTGACGACTTAAGTAGAGGGATTGTGAGGTGTTTGTTTTAATGTATGCCTGAGAATCGTGATTCTTACATTTTTGAAAATTACACTTGAATGACTGTGAGGCCAATTAAAAGAGGAGAACTGAGAACAGATAAGCACCAGCTTTATGAAGATGGAAGGGACATACTTAGAAAGACGTAGGCAGCGGAGCTACAGGAAGAAGAGTGAAGTATGTCCAAGAAGAGCTGAGAAAATCCAAGGCGATGTGTGAGCTTCCCAAACACAAAGCCATCATTACAAATTTAGGCTTTTAAGTTGGAAGCATACAGAATTTGCATTATGCATTCATTAAGAAATGTTGGGCAATGCTTACTTGAACTGAATAAAGTAAAAAAGAGACTTTGCCTCAGAGCAAAAGCTGAGTAAATTTAGGTCCCTTCAGATACATTTGAGAATGGGGATCCAGAGACAATAGATGGGCTTAACTAGTAGTGTCTTAAAATTTCCGAATCAATACATTCATTTCTGAGCAGGGTTCAACATCATCATCATCAGAGCAGCTTGATAATTTTGGAGCTTCACCACCTCCTAATGACCCATGGCTAACGTAGGCCATGTTCCACACAGCCCAGGAGTGAAGGGGTCATTATGGGAAGAGAGCAGATGTGGTTAAAGGCAGCAGCACACCGTACCCCAAGCTCCCAAAATAAACTTGCTTACATAACACGTAAAAACCTCCCAATTCCTCCCTCAGGTTGTCTTGGCAGGACAGCTGATTTCCCCCAAGAGGAAATACTCCATTATTCAAGATAAGGAGCTCCACTCGCTAACATTTCTGTCACTCCTCTAATGCTCTTTATGAATTTCCATCAGAAAGGGATTTTTTTTTGGCCCCTTTTGCTTTTCACATAAATGCCAGTTATGTGAATCAAACTGGTCAGTGAAGACAGAACTCACCGGCTCACCTGTTTTCCCACTGAGGCTCTGATTATCTTGTGAACGGCACCTAAGAAGTCATTCTGACATTGCTTATTTGAACTGTGCTTTATTCGGCATTGCCCACCTCTTGCTGCGATCTTTAAATGTTGTAAATTCATTTGGACCAGGGATTTGGCTGTTCACACATTTTGCCTATTTTGGTGTTCCTTCAAGCAAAAAGCAAAATGAATGTTTTTGATAACAAGAATCATGTTATCGATGAAGAAGACAAGGAGGTGCAAATACACTGGGGGAATGTTCTGTTACAGCCCAGGGCAGGAGGACTGCTCATCATCATGGCTAGTGACATGACACAGATTGGAAGTAGCATCAGATACAATTGGTGGATTTTGGCTCTGTTAACACTAGAAGACAGGCTCTTCCTGATTCTAAACTTCCATGCATTGAAATGACTGGTTAGCCTAGAAACGTGGTTATAACGTTTGACTCATTTTTTAAAAGCAAGTACTTTCTTTTTTTTTTTTTTAATTTTTTTTAATGTTTATTTATTTTTGAGACAGGGAGAGACAGCATGAACGGGGGAGGGTCAGAGAGAGAGGGAGATACAGAATCCGAAACAGGCTCCAGGCTCTGAGCCGTCAGCCCAGAGCCCAACGCGGGGCTTGAACTAATGGACCACGAGATCGTGACCTGAGCCGAAGTCGGACTCTTAACCGACTGAGCCACCCAGGTGCCCCAAAGCAAGTACTTTCTTATTGGCTTCTCTCTTTCTCTGTATAAAATCCAGATTCCCTTAGCATACTTTATCGTTTGCTCTCATAATTCACAGTAAACATGAGGAAGTCAACTGTTCTACATGTTGCTACCTAATACTAAGGAGAATACCCCTGGTGAACACCTCTTGCTGTAGCCAAAACCACATGCCCATTACCTGGTACCTAGAGAGCAGTGAGAGAGAAAGAAATGCATTAGTGGGGATGAGTATTCCTCCAAGGGTGTGCAAAACCACAGGCAGGAAACAGGGAGGCCAAACATTTCTATTTGCTGCAGAGGAAGTGGCTCACATCAGTCCATCATCTTTTCCCTGGCTGACCTCCAATTACCCTCTCTTCCTCGGGCCATCGCAGAAGGGGAGGGGCCACAGGGAAGGAAGGCCTAAGGAGATTGCTGGAGGGCTCATTTGCACAGGTCCCAAAGCCTCCTGGGTAATATTAACAATAACCATCATTTATGAATATTTTTTTAAAGTTTATTTATTTTGAGAGAGACAGAGACAGCATGAGTTGGGGGAGGGGCAGAGAGCAAGGGAAAGAGAGAGAATCCCAAGTAAGCTCTGTGCTGTGAACACAGAGCCCAATGCGGGGCTTGAACTCAAGCCCTGTGAGATCATGACATGAGCCGAAACCAAGAGTCAGATGCTTAACTGAGCCACCCGGGTGCCCCCTCATTTATGAATATTTGATGTGTGCCACTCCCGGAGCGACATGCTCTCTGTATGTTGTCTACTCCTTATAAGGCCCCTTAGAGTGGAGCTCTAATTTTTAAAAATCATTTATGGGTTTATTTTGTCTCTCCTAAACACATTAGCCATTCATTATTTAAATATTTAATTTGTTACAAACTGATTCCAGTTTCTTCCCACCCGACTTACATGTACCTTGGTGATAGCAGGTCGTAAATCAGTAAGACAGTAGGCTGAAGACTGAGGTTTGGGTGATCTTCCACTTAAAAGTGCTAACAAGCTGTAGAACCTGATCTTCCTGTACTTCTCCATATCCTAACACATGCACAACTTCTTTTTTTATAAATTTTTTTTAATGTTTATTTATTTTTGAGAGAGAGAGACAAGGGTGTGAGCAGGGGAGGGGCAGAGAGAAAGAAGGAGAGGGAGACAGAATCCAAAGCAGGCTCCAGGCTCTGAGCTGTCAGCACAGAGCCGACCTGGGGCTCAAACTCAAGAAATGTGAGATCGTGACCTGGGCCAAAGTCAGATGCTTAACTTACTGAGCCACCCAGGTGCCCCTGCACAACTTCTTACAGACTAGGAAACTGAGGCTTGGAGATGTTAAGTAACATGCCTCAAATCACACAGCTGGCACTTGCTAGAGTACAGATGTGAGTACCAGGACTGTCTGACCTCACAGTCTTACCCTTTGTCATTGCATTATGTTAGTCACATAGAAAATTAGCAGTTAGCCTCCTCTGGTCCAACCTTTTATAGAATGCACATATGTCCTTGATGTGCACCCAGGACTGGGTCATCTCTGTACTGTAGCCTCCAGTAAGGGTGCAGCACCAGAGAGCCTGGTGTTTCTTAAACTGGGCACGCTTCCCACCAAAGCATATACATTCTTATCAGCCATTAGTAGCCAGAAGACTGTCATGGCTGTAGTCTAAACATGCCTCCTTTTCTTTCTTTCTTTTTTTAAGTTCGTTTATTTTGAGAGACAGAGTGAACAGGGGAGGGGCAGAGGGCGAGGGAGAGAGAGATTCCAAAGCAGGCTCCACACTATCAACGCAGAGCCCAACACCAGGTTCAGACTCACGAAATGTGAGATCATGACCTGAGTCGAAACCGAGAGTCGGTTGCTCTACTTACTGAGCCACCCAGGTGCCCCAAAACATGCCTTCTTTTCTGGACAGTTAAAAGGTTGAAAGAGAAATTCTATTTTTGTACAAAACAAATATAACATGGGATTAGTTGCAACACCGTTCTTTGTTTTCAGGTAAAATACGAGACCTCTACAAATGAGCGATTGAATTGAATAACTATATGCTGCAAGACTAGAAGCTGCCAGTTCCACCCCCATCCCAGCTGCCATGGCCACCAACACCACTAGGGTTCAAGTTATTTCTTCTGCCTCTAGAAGGATATCCAAGCAGAAGTGTGAGAAGAGCCGGTTTAGTGAACTAAGTATATTCTTGGGAACTTGAGTCCAAGGCTCCCACCCTATTGATTCTACTAATCTGCCATGAGCCTAGTGTTGGTCGAGCTCCTTAGCCTCTTAGATTCCCATTCCTTATCCATAAAATGGGAATGACTGTGCCAACTTCGCAGAATTGTTAGAATTAAATGAAATGAGTGCAGAGTGTCCAGCACGCCCTTAACATCATAAATCGCCGATAGTCTCCTTCCCACCCTTCCTTGAAATCCATCCCCCTCGGAATTCATTCTCCTGGCATCACAGAGGCTCCCACTTGGGATCTGAGAACAGGCGGGACATTGGGACCCCTAAGTGGCTCAGTTGATAGAGAGTCCAACTCTTGGTTTTGGCTCAGGTCATGATCTCACTTTCTGTGGGATGGAAACCCATGTTGGGCTCCACACTGACAGAATAGAGCCTTCTCTCCCTCTCCCTCCTTCCCTCCCTCTCTCTCTCCCTCTCTCTCCCTCCTCCCCCACCACTCCATCTCTCCCCTGCTCATCATGCGCACCTCTCTCTCTCTCTCTCATAATAAAAAAAAAAAATAACGAAAAAGAGCCAGGTGCTTAACCAAATGAGCCACGCAGGTGTCCTGGCACAGATAATTTTTCGTCCTCCACTTACACCACCCTTGATGAGATTCAGTTAATGAACAAATAGCTAGTGGGAGTCTGAAGCGCTGTCTGTATTTTTCCTGCTCACCTCTTTGGCCATGTAGGTTTTCTCACAAGACAGCTGGCCACCGTCCCACCTGTGAGACCTGCCTACTGGCTGTGCACCACAGAGCACCCATCTGTTTGCCTTGCCTCTCTTACTGTCCGCAGGAATCCGTAAGCAAAAGGCATCTTAGGTACCTGAATAGAAACACAAGGAAACCTAAAGCTGCCAGTGGGGTTGTGGTGTCTCTAGAAAGATGACTTTATCCTTTTAGTGGTGATTTGTAAATGTGTACAGCTGGGAGAAAGGAGTAGCTCTTGGAAGCTGGAAACACCACTCCTATTGGGAGCCATTGCAAACTGCTCAGGTTAGTTGTTCAGAGGCTTCCACTTTCTGATTCAGGATATGGGGATCTGTTGGCCATTGTCAGGAGTGTGGAAAGGGGTTTTGCAAGCAAGGACCCACACCTCATTAGCAGGTGCCTCTATCGGAAATTGCATCCAGATGCTGTGAGCTCTCCTTACACTGATAGAGGTGGCACAAGAAACTGTGTACAGGTGGACCCCAGGCTGTGCTCCTGTCTCACAGCTGATAACACCTCTCTCTCTGAATCCCAAGGGATGGCTTCTTGGGGTGGAGTTACAGGGTTGGTGAGTTGAAAACAAAACAAACATATTATTATGCTAATGGAATGTGAGAGGAAGGAGGTGAATTTGGGAGCTGCCCTATGGGAGTCATTTGACAGCACAGTCACATGTGATACTTAGAGAAAGCATTTCCTTTTTGCTTAAGAAACAGCCAGTTACCCAGGTGGTGACTGGGTAAGGTTTCTCAGCCAGCACCTTTTTGACCTGATGCGGAAGCAAATAACAATGTTGGTCTCTTTGTTTCTTTCAACACCCGCCTAGCTCGCTGCCTGATCTAACTACCTCCTCTGTGTTCTTTTCCTTGGAGCACAGGGTCAGCACCCTTGGACTCCATGGTCAAAATCCAATGTCCTTGATGTCCACAGCTGGAATTGATAGGCCTTTTAGAATACTCCTGCGTGCATTTTGGTTTCTTGGCGTATTATAAATCCAATAGAACGAACTGTTAAAAAGAAAAAAAAAACTGCCCACAAATCCAAGAACCCTGGGAGACAAAGCAAGAGTCTGCCGTCAGCCAAGGCTATTACTTTGTTGCTTATGCTCCCAAAGTCCTCTTCCCTCTGCTTAATGAGCAAAACCTTCAAGACAGCCCTGTGAAAGGAGCGGATGCCACAGTTACCATTACCTTCTTTTTATCCATAAAGTGAAAAGAGAGGGAGTAGAATGCTAGAGTTAGGAGGGCTGCTGCTTGCATTTGGGATTGGAATCCTCAGTCCTCCCGGACGAGAGGGTGGACTTAACCTTTTAAGCTTTTTATCTCTAACCCAGCCCCTTATCTCCTGCAGTGGGCTTTTCTCTTAACTGTATCTGCCCACGTTCACCTTCTCTTATTTATACATGTGCTTATTAAATCATACTTTAGAAGAGATGAGAGGCAAAAGGAGGACTTAAGAAGGGTAAATATTCATATCATAAGTCATTATGTCCTCACCAGCTGGAAAGGAAATAAAGAAACATTTAGAAGGTCTTTTTTTTTTTTCACATGAGTTGAAAGAATGTCCCTATGTGGCTTGAATGGCAAGAAAAGGAAAATATTCCTCTTTCGATGGGTACTTCCAATACTTTAAGTTGGCAAGAAATGCTTCAATAACAGGTTGTACAGAATGTTACTTCAAAGACCTGGATTTGGGCACCTTGGATACTCTGGCCACAAACTGTATCCAAAAATGATTTAACTTCCCCAGTCAGTGATGTGTACAAATGGCACACACACCACTAACCACACATGCACACAGTGTATGAATTTCCACATTCCCGACTGTTCGTTCCAGCCAGAGAATTTTTTGTTTTCACAGCTTAAAAAAAGAAAAGAAAAGAAAATCAAGTTTGTAGAAGCATATCTATAAAAATGCCAAAGGAAGAATGAAAATCAGATGCTTTTAAAGGCAGGGTCTCAAGTACTTTGCTGAAATCTGTGTTCTTCCATGCTTTCTGTCCTCAGAGATAACCAGGAATCCTGTAGATGTAGAGGGGAAAGGATGTGATAGGAGAGTCCCTGGTCCTCCTTTTTTTTTTTTTAATTTTTTAATGTTTATTTATTTTTGACAGAGAGAGAGACACACAGAGCACAAGCAGGGCAGGGGCAGAGAGAGAGGGAGACACAGAATCCGAAGCAGGCTCCAGGCTCTGAGCTGACAGCACAGAGCCCGAAGCGGGCCTGGAACTCATGGGCTGTGAGAGAGTGACCTGAGCCGAAGTCAGGCGCTCAACCAACTGAGCCACCCAGGCGCCCCAGTCCTTGGTCCTTCTTTAGAATGGTTTTGAAGTACTTAAATCTTTAGAACGAAAGACATTTTCAGCTAGTTCTTATGAGCAGAGCATTTATGCAGCGCATAATAATTTTCTAGATCATTGTTGCTCTATGTTCAGCTGCTGGGATTCTTGGAAAAGAAAGAAGGCATTCCCAGCACAATGAATTCCCTGTTAGCATGACTGAGCCTAGGAAGGAAAATATTTTTTTTTCAGTTTAGTGCATTAATAGACTCACAAAAAGATTTACTGGGGACATGGAGTGGTAGGAAGGTAATAGTCTGCATCACAGTTTTTATTTTGATAAGTCCCTGGTGTGAATTCCCGCGTTTGAGCCAGCTTCTCGACGACAGAATTAACACATTCTCTCCTGTTCCTGTCAAAGCACAATTTGATCAAAATGCAAAGGAAACTTCACTGCCTTTTCTGGAAATTGCTACACATGGGATAAAGTGGGTTTAATGATAAGGTATTTGCCAGCCTTAGGAATTTTCTGTTGATGCTAACTAGGCAGGTCTTATATATGCCACTGCTTAGGAGTCCCTATATTGGGTGAAGTTTAGAAAACCTTTTATTCACCAGTGGGCTATCAAAAACCTGCATCGAGCATTTATCAGAAGCATAACTTAGGAATCCTTGGATACTAGAGGGTAATTAGGGCTTTCTGTAAATCTTGATCTGAATGCTAAATATTTAACTTGGAGCCTATATATACCATGTGAGCCCTTGTCCTTT